>NC_136975.1:32931808-32946808 GCF_032717465.1 Coenobita brevimanus | reverse complement strand
ATCACACCTAGGTCTTTCTCTCTTTCTTATGTGTGTAGGGTTTTATTTCCTAACGTATAATCCCAATCAGGTCTTTTTCCACTTTTACCAAACTTGATTACATGACACTTGTCCATATTGAATTCCATTTGCCATGTATTACTCCATTCATGAACTTTATTTAATTCTTCTTGTAGTAGCTTTTACAAGAGTCTGTGTTAGTAATTCTCCTTTGTATTTTTGCATCATCTGCAAACATATTTAGATAGCTTTCATTTCCAGTGTTACTGTCTATATCATTTATATACACTAAAAACATGATTGGTGCCAGCACTGAGCCCTGTGGTACTCCACTAGTCACTTCTTTCCATGATGAGTAATTTCCCCTTAGTACTGTTCTCATTTCTCTTTTTATGAGAAAATCTTGCATCCAACAATACAGTTTGCCTCGAATTCCTCCTTGTTGGTACAGTTTCATAAAAGTCTTCGGTGTGGTACTGTCAAATGCTTTCTTGAAATCTAAATAGATACTGTCCACCCATCCTTCTCTTTCCTGTATTGTGTCTGTTACTCTGTCATAGTAGCTCAACAGATTAGTAACACATGATTTTCCTTTTCTGAAACCAAACTGTCTTTCTATTATCATATTGTGTTCTTCTAGATGATTCACCCAAGCTTTTCTTATAAGCTTTTCTAATACCTTGCTTACAACACTGGTCAGTGATACTGGTCGGTAGTTGAGTGGATTTTGTCTATTCCCTTTCTTGAATAAGGGGACAATGTTTGCCTTCTTCCAAATATCAGGTAGTTTACCTTGACTCAAGGATTTCTTGAAAATTAAAAATAATGGTTTACTTAACTCCTTTGCACATTCTCGTAGCACTCAACATGAAATTTCATCAAGACCATTTGCTTTTACTCAGTCTAATTTACTTAACTCCTCCTGTATTACTTTTTTTTATATTTGTATAGCTGGTAGTATGTGTGGGCATGCATGTTCCACATAGTCCCTCTCAAAAAATTTTTCTTCTGTAAAAACTGATTGGAAATTCTTGTTTAGTGCTTCACAAATATCCTTCTCTTTTGTATAGGTGATTCCCTCGTCCGTAATGGATTGTATTTCATCTTTTACTTTGGTTTTGCTTCTGATGTAGCTGTTAAATAGCTTCGGTTGATCACTACTTTTATTTATGATATCCTCCTCAAACTGTTTTTGGGCTTCCCTCCTTATTGTATAATCGTTTCTTGCCTGTTTGTAATTATTATTTGCCCTTTCATTATTGTGTCTTCTGTATCTATTCCACAACAAATCTCTTTTTTCTTTTGATTTTTTACATTCTGTATTGAACCATTTCTTTATTTTCTTTTCTGCTTCTTTGTGTTGTGGGATGTATTTCTGAACTCCTATTTCATAAAGTTCACAGAATTAATTATATACAGCATTTAAATCTTGTCCTCTAAGCTCATTTTCCCAATCAATTTCTAAGAAGTACTTCTTTAGGTCATGATAATTTCCCTTTTTATAATTTAGGCTCTTTTTGTAACTTTCATTGCTGTTAACTATGTCATATGCTATCCTGAAGTTGCAATTTAGTACTGCATGGTCGCTTTTGTCGAATGGAGGGTGATATATTAAACTGTCAATATCATTTTCTTGCCTAGTAAATATGAGATCTAGCATTGAAGGTACATCGAGTCCTCTTTTTCTGGTGGTTTCCCTCACATGTTGCGTTAGGAAAAACTCATGCACAAGATTCTGGAACTTTTGGTTCCAACAGCTTTCTTGGCTTATTATATCTAGAGTATTCCAGTTTATATTTGTATTAAAATCTCCAGTTAGTATAATTCTTTCCGATTTCTCTTCCATTTTATGTAGTAATGCTCTTAACCCCTTAAACTCTGAATTGTACTCTCTGCCAGGTCCTCATATTCGTTTCTTTCCCATGTGTTTGATCTGGGTGGCATATACAAATTGGCTACAATTACTTTCCCTTCAGATGTATTGATCTCTACTGCAATCAGTTCTACTTGTGAGGGTATATCTAGTTCAATTTCTTTGACTTTTAGATTTTTCTTAGTTAATATTATAATTCCTCCTCCTTTTTTTTAAGTTCCTATCTCTTCTCCATATATTATATTCCTCTGCGTTTAGTATGTCATTTCATATACTTGGTGTTAATTTTGTTTCAGTTAGGCATATTATAAATGGTTCATTTTCTCTGACATAATCATGTGTGTGTGTGTGTGCGTGTGTGTGTGTGTGTGTGTGTGTGTCTCGTTTTTTGATGACTTATGGGATCAGGAACCTTTCACTGGAGAGAGAGAGAGAGAGAGAGAGAGAGAGAGAGAGAGAGAGAGAGAGAGAGAGAGAGAGAGAGAGAGATTAATTATTCATTTTGCTCCTGTTCAACATTTTTCTTTGTATCACAATATCAGTTATTAATAATCTTTGCTTATTCTTCCATTATTTTTTCTTTTATCTTACAATAAATCGTGAGGTAGGAAGTATTAACATTTTCAGACTCCAAAGCTTATTGTCAGCTTTATATAATCGTCTGCGGTTAGATGGAATACAATGCTAAAGTTGTTCCGGCCATGACAGGGTTCAAGCATACGTGAGGTGAGTATTGAGAAGAAAAAAATTATTTCTCAGGTACGAACATACTTCCTTCTGACTTTTTTCTTCTTAATGATATCGTGACATAAGAAGTAGTTGTCTTTTCCGTGCAAGTGCGTCATCGGAAGTGGCGGTGGTGGAGCATGAAGACAATCTATGTGAAATGCAGTCTGAATGAGGGAAGGGAAGAAAGTTCTGTTATTGATGTGAAGAGCAACATTTATATATACATTTACATTTACGGTGGTAGGTGCTGGCGATCATCACCCACTCACTTCATGTAGGCTAATGCTGCCTACTTCTTCCTTCACCTTTATCATTCTTTTTCTGTCTGCCCTCCTCTCTTCCCATTTTTTTCATAATTCCTTTGATTTTTTATTACTATTCTTTTCTTTTCAGGTAGCTTTACATCTAGTGACAAGCGTAATGTTTTCCTGTAAGCCAGGAACCCATTTACAATGCTACCTTTACGTGCTCCATACGTGTCAACAAGTGGGTTGGCGGAGGGTCAGTGCCTCTCCCCGTAAAACGGCTAAAACGGCCACCACTTACAAGATTATGGCATCTGGATATAGACAGATCTATTATTCACTTTTCGACCCAAATGCCTACATACTTGTCTATCCATCAGTGCATTCATCTCCCTTTTTTAATTAAAAAAAACAATGACTGGAAGCTTTTACAACAGTCATGAACACAATCTAAGTGACAATCGCTCTGAACGGGGAGAAGGGAGAAGGTTGAATTAAGGACGCCAAAGGCCAACATTTTTATATTCTATTAATCACCTATCTATCCACCTGCCTACCCATCTGTCTAGTTTTTCATTGCTGCATTCAAATCTGTTTCAAAAATTTGTCCTTTCCGGGGAAAGTTAAACACTCAAAATCAAGATACGTTCATTATGAGATGCCTCGTCACACCGAGTTTCAAAAACTAGAGGTCAAAGGCAGAGGGATATAGTGTTTGATAGAGACAATTTCACAGTTAACAAACTGTATACACGAAGGCGTGACAGTATCAATAAATTTTTGCATGAGAGTTGGACAGAGAAGGAGCGACAGTGTTGCTAGACAAGTACTACTTTCTCGCTGTGATGACGAAGAGCAGTGAGCAAACATTTCAAAAGAGCAGTGGCCGCTAAAATAGCTGCAGCAGAAGGACAAAGATGCAGCACTGGCGAAGAGAGTTTGTAAAGCGTCAGCAAGATAAAGTCAGATGATGAGACTTAAAACCTTTGAATTCATCCTGTTCAGAAGAGCTGTATATTACTGGTAGATGCATCCACACAAGCAAGCCGTACTGTGCAATATACAGGGATGAATATGGCCCTTGCACAAGTCACAAACTGCGCATTAAAGAAAGCACAGAGTCGGTTCACCATAAGCAATGTCTGAAAATCAGATTTCGTGGACAAGTGATCTAAAAATTATACGTTTTGAGAGAAAGAAATGTACTGTAAAGAATTCTGCGAGATGAACGACTGAGCAGTGTGTTCTTGTAAACAAGAAATATTCCTTCGGAAGGGTGCAGCAGCCTGAAAGATAGAGGAACTGAGTTTTTTACTTTAAAAATTAGAATGTTTCATTAACGTGTCACAAACACACACACACACACACACACACACACACACACACACACACACACACACACACACGTCAGCCTCAGCCTGTAATCATTGCAGTGACTTGTGATGAATGCTATGAGGAGCGGGTGGAAATGTGAAAGATGCAGCCGTCAGCCTATGAATGCATAAGACTAGTTGTGTAACTCAAGTCACAGATAAACAGGACTAAGAGTGTTGATGAGACGGCAGAAGCACTACCGTATTAGCTTTAGAAGAAGAGTGACCGTCAACAACAACAGTTACAGAGCGAATGGAGAGGATGTTTGAGATGAAGGAAAAACTAAACCACTATCTGACTGTATATCTGTGTCTCCATCCATTCATCCACCTGTTTATCTGGTGGCGCCCTACCCATCGAAGTAATCAGGTGTGGATGCGAAAAAGAGCCTCCATGCGACCTATCCATCTACCTAACAATCCATCCATCCATTCGCCTCTCTACCTCTTCATTATTATATCCGTCTCTTTGATGCCGCCCTACCCCGTCATGTATTGGGGTGCAGGAGACAAAAGAACTCCACGTGATCTTACTAGGGTGATATTCCTTATACATCAGGCATCATGCTAATCTCTCTCTCTCTCTCTCTCCTATTCTTTAATGTTATCATCATCTTCATCATCTTACTGCATTGCATTTCATCATTACACACTAAACTTCCTTCCAAAATCTTTTAACCTATCCGTCGGTCTCACTCTCTTCCCTTCTATCTGTTTCCCTACTGTCTCCTCTAATTTTACCCTCCTCCTCCTCCTCCTCCTCCTCATCATCATCATCATCATCATCATCATCATCATAGCCTTCAGTCCCGCCTACAGATGCAGTGATGTAAATTATTACTGATGGTCACTTTTTCTTGACTCACACTTAACCCTTTCAGTCTGATGAAATTTTTCATTTGAATCATTTTATCAACAAACAATTTCACTCAGCTTGCGAAGGATCTCCAATAGTGAAAGGGTTAAATGGCGGGTGTATCCAACCCCTCTAGTTGGAAAAGTCTCTCCTAAGCTGAATAAATCGTCTGATGGTAGCATGAAAAACTATAAACGATGTCCCCTGGTTTTAATCTTTAGAATCCTATGGCATTATCTTCCAATGTAATTATTTATTTTTCCGGCAGATGATTTTGTTAACTTTAGATAAACCATTAGTAATTACGAGGCTAAAGAAGTCTGCATTAACCGCTTCATAACCTGAATTCTCTCCCTGAGCTAAATAAAACCGTCTTTAGGTAGCAAGAAGACTATAAAGTCGTCCTCGGACTGGAGAGGTAAGGCTTAATACTTACGCTTCTCTTCGTCCTCTCTCAGGCCTAACAAATACCAAAATAACTAATGTCTTCAATGGAGAAATGTCTTTTGTAGTTCGTTCTTCCTATATCCGCATCTACGAGGGGTCATTCACAGCTTGAATGCAATCTTCTCGATGTAGCAAGAAAAAAACAAAAACTCGTTGTGGGATTGAAGGGGTAAAATATGATGGCGGTTCATACAATAATTTCATATAGATGAAGAAAGAGTGAAAGTCTGACAATCAAGGGGAAATGAGCTGCAGCGTACAAGGACGTCAAGCCCTCATCACAGTGACAATACGCCCTTGCACTCGTGGATAACAGCTTGTGGTTCATATTATCGCCCCAGGCATCACTGCCACAGCCACTACCGCACCGTGACACTCCATTCTTCACCTCGCGCCCAAAACACTTGCTGTTTACACTGGTTAACCCCTTCAGCCAGGCAGGAAGAGAAAGGGGGAAGGTCTTTCTTAAACTACGAATAAACGTTTGATGTTAACTAGAATATAAATGATGCTCTGAGACTGCTGGTGTTATCACGCCTCCACACTACTACAGTCCCATCTCGTGACGGACGATACCAGAAGTAATGTGGATTTCGGAAGGAACGAAGTACCTGTTATATGATGTTTGTTGGACGACAGATTTTTTTTTTTTTAATAACAGAACAGAGGAAGGAAAAACCAATGAATAAAAAATAATAATAATAATAAACCATACACCAGATTACTGGTGTCCTCTGTTAATAAAATATCTGTAACAGTTAGACTTGAACAGCTGTGGGTTGAAGTTTGGAGGGAAACAACTCTGGGGAAGCGAGTTCCAGAGAGATGCAGTTCGGGGAATGAAAGAATTCTGATAGGCAGAAGTCCTGCAATATGGCTGAGCGACATTCCAGTCATGAGCGCTACCAGATGCCCGTGTAGCACGGGGGAAGGCATGGAGAGGTGGCACCATGGACCCGACTTCGTCTGAGCATTTGCCACAAAAATATCTGTAAAATAATGCAAGGGAAACAACATTCCGTCTTACCTGTAGGGGAGGTAGTTTATTTGTAATGGCTGGGTTGTTAATGATTCTAACAGCTTTGTTCTGAATTTTGTCTAGTTATTTTAATGCAACCTCTCCACATCCATTCCACAAAGGGTGAGCAATATTCAAGCAGAAAGCACCCTTGACTCTTATAAATTATTGCTAACTGCTCGTCAGGGAAGAAGTTACGGACTCTATACAATAATCCAAGTTTCTTTGAGGCAGTTTTAGCAAGTGATCTTACATGAGAGGTCTAGTTGAGGGCATTGTTAAGTGAGACGCCGAGAATTTCAATACTTTTGGAGATGGGAATATTAGTAGCACTGAAGGCAATGTACGAATCTGGCAATATCTGTCTATTAGTAAATTGTATATATTTAGTTTTACTAGCATTAAATGAGACAAGGTTGTTTTCTCCCCATTTACTAGTCGTAGATAGGTCTTGATTAACGGAGATGGCTGGACTGGGTTAAGAAGTTGAGATATTAGACTTTGTAAATGGGTGTCTAAGTGTGAATAAACTATGTAGTGTTGAGTCATCTGCATATGAGTGGATGGGATTGTGGATAACAGATAAGATCATTAATATGATCCAGGAATAGGGTTGGCGCCAGAACTGACCCCTGCGGGACGCCGGCGTTATTCGAGTGGAAATTGGAATAGACATCATCTACTTTTACTCTTACCTTCTTGTTACTAAGATATGAAGAAATAAAAGGAACAAAAGACCTTAGTCCATAGCAAGGGAGTTTGGACAGCAGGGAACTATGCCATACTCTGCTGAAAGCTTTAGAAATATCAAGGGCTACTGCATGAGTTTCTCCATGTAGGTCAACTGATTGATGGATGGTATGAGTTAGGAGATTGAGTATGTCAATGGTGGATCTTTCGTGGCGAAAACCACATTGTCTATCACTAATTAAGTTGTTAGATTCAAGATGTTTAACCATGTACATAGTAATTAAAATTTCAAATACCTTACCAAGAGAAGATGTGACAGCTATTGGTCTGTAATCAGAGGGGTCAGAGGAACTTCCTTTCTTCGGAACTAGGTGGATATTGTTTTTTTTTCCATGAATTTAGGAATGAAGAAGTACGTATGCATAATCTGAATAATTTAGCTAGGTCAGAGGCAAGTTCAGGGGAACACTTTTTCAAAACAATTGTCAGAATTCCATCTAGGCCTGGAGCTTTGTTGGCAGGTAAACTGTCTAGGATGGATTTTACGTATCTTGTCTGTATTTTAAGTGGGGCAATTACGGGAGAGTCAAGATCTAATACTGGGACATTCTGGCTGGCATCCTCTATGGTGGAATTTCTGGCAAATGTACTGGCAAAAAGAGAAACAGCACGAGCAGAACCAGGACATCCATATTGCATTCATTGATCTTGCAAAAGCATTTGTCACTGTCAACAGAGAACATTTATGGAATGCTCTTTCAAAATTTGGAGTTCCAAACAAATTTCTTACCATTCTGACAGTGTGCATGACAACATGAACGCTCGTGTGTCCGTAGGTGGGAACAAATCTGAACCCTTCAATGTGGATGTGGCAGTAAAGCAAGGATATGTTCTGGCTCCTGTCATTTTCAACATCTATCTCACTGCAATCACCCTTTTTAGTCACCAGCAAATGAACATTGATGATGGAATAAATATCCAGTTCCGTCTAGATGGTAATTTATTTAATCTCAGACGTCTTCAAGCACAATCAAATAGCACATTTCCTACAGCTGCAATATGCTGATGACTGTGCTGTCCTTGCACATACCCCAGAAGCCCTACAAGTCTCTCACCATCATTTTCAACACATACCATGCAATGGGTCTCCGAATAAATATCATTAAAACAGAAATAATGTAACAGACAAACAATGCAGCAGTCTCTTCCATTTCAGATCATGGCAAAAATGTAAAACAGGTGGAGAATTTTAACTACTGTACCTTAGAATCATGCTCACAGATAAACATAACACTAATGCAGAAGTTCATACACGGAACAATCACGCCTCAGTCTCTTTGGGCGTAACAGATACACAGTCTTTGAAAACACCTACTTGAGAATCGAGACAAAGGTATCAATTTAAACAGCTGTAAGCCTCTCCACCCTCATATACGATGCTGAATCCTGGACTACGAACCGGCGTCACATCAAACAGCTTGAGCCTTTTACAGTGCATGGTAGGGTTCACAAGGGAGGATAAAGTTCCTCACTCACAAATGCATCACTGGGCAAAGTCAACCAACACAGGATCCATGCTGGCTAAAAAACGGCTCAAAAGGTTCAGACACGTGTTCCGCATGCCTGAGCACTGCCTTCCCCGCCACATTCTGTATGGCCAACTCCGTGCAGCACGTTGCAACAGAGGGGAACAGACAAGGAGATATATAGACCATATAAGGACAACCCTGAAGACATGCAATATCATAAAAAAAAGATCTTGAAACCAATGCCTCTGACAGAAATCAATGGCGGGCCCACCACAGTGAAAGAAACCATTAATCTAGAAGAAGCTTGGAACTTGGCCAGGGAAGAGCATAGACAACGGAGGCACAACCAAAACAGAGTCCTCCCAGCAAACCCAGATTTGACATCCCAATTGTGTGGCAAAGTATGCGGATCCAGAATTGGTTTGCACAGTCACACACGTTGGCAACAAAAACGAGAAGCACAGCATCTCAGTGAGTATAGTAGTCTTCGTCTTCTGTAGTAGAAGGACAGCTTTAAGTAAGTGTGGCTGTGTGTGCATAAACACTACAAACATTCCGCCTTTCACTTGCACCGTCATGGATGCCAATGTTCCTATGATGCAATCAGGTTGTACCAAATCAACTCGCTTTTTTTGTATAGGTCTCCTGTGGCTGATGCTGTGAGCAGGAAGGACACAAAAAACATAACACAGCATTCTGACAAAAAGACCATGGAATATTATTTTGTGGAAATCATTGACTGTGACTGTGGATCACATAAACGGTCAGGGCTGAAGAACTGTGACAGGCTACATCCAAGGCCTAAAGTCTGACAGAGCATTTCTTTATATGTATGTGTGTGTGTGTATATATATATATATATATATATATATATATATATATATATATATATATATATATATATATACAGTAATTCCTCCACTATCCGATGTAATAGAGCCAAAGGCATGTCCAGAAAGTGGTCCTGTCCGGATAGTGGACCCCAGCCTCCTGGACTTGTACTTAAGAACCCTAACCCAGCCTAACTTTGAAAGCCACCTAAATAACTCTCTACCGCACATGCATAGCACCTATTTAAACCTATTTAAGACCCTATTCACACCAATAATGAACATAAAGCATGAAATAAATGAAAAGGAACCAGAGAATTAGGAATTAGATGTGGGTACGGAAAATATTTAGCAATGTAACTTACAGGGTACTTACAGCACATCTCTGGCCGCCTTCTCTAAGGCTTTGGCAATGGTGAAAATACTCTTGAAGAACGTACAGTAATCTAATGCTGCGCTGCACTTACAGTAACTCTTTGCACTGTGAGTTATAATCGTTTAACACTGCACGTTCTGTTAATTGCACCACGCCAGTTTCAACCGCCAGTTTGCACTCCACAGTTCATGCTTTGCACTCTAATTTCCAGTTTCTTAACACTGCACAACACTGTAAATTCCCGTGTGGTCTAGTGGCAAGGTATTGCAGTTCATTCACTGTTTGTTCACAAAAATGAGCACGTGTGGCATCCATTGCGATATGCATCTACTCATGATCGCAGTTCGGCAGTAACTGGTGGTGAGTAGGGGTAGGTGTATCGATACCAAAATATCGATACTTTTGATACCAGCTATTTAAGCTCAAGTATCGATGCTGGTGCCTAGGTATCGATATTTTGATTATTAAAGAAAAATGTTCCAGTTTGGCAATTATTAAGAAGAAATTCAGTAATTTCAGTATGCAGAGAAATAATTATTTAGTACGCAGAAAGACAGGGATAATATATTTGCAACTGGCAGCCCAGTGTCTTTGTCTCCTGTTGTCCCACGTCACCGAGTGTGTGACCATACTGTATTACAGCTAGACCACTGACCTTGGTAGGAGAATACAGTTACAGCAGTGCTGACACCCAAGGCTGTATGTAAAAGAATAGCATTAAATTAAGCAAAGGTTGAGGTATCGGTATCGGTAATCGCTACCTCCAATACTAGCCATAAAGGTAATCGGTATGGTATCAGTATGAAATAGCTGGTATCGCCCACCAATAGTGGTGAGGGGGAAGCAGGGTTGCCAGATCGAAACTCGGCCACATTACCAAACTCTTCAATTTTCATTACCAAATTTAACTTTTCATTACCAAATTCGTAAACCAAGCATTTATTCTTCACTAATTATATATCTATCTATCTATATACCTAGGCTGCTTCCCCCAAGGAAAGGGAGGTAGCCGAGACAGGACGACACACTCTCCATTTACTCATCCATTCAAACACATTCATTCGCATCTTAGCCCCAAAAGGGAGAACGGACAGATCCTCACCGCACCACACCGCACAAGGGTCAACTGCACAATGCAATCAGTGACATCCGCAGCAGGGCCCAACAGCAGAACTGGTTTACCCCTGCCACATCATAACAGACCCATCCCCTTACCCGCACCTGACCTGACTAGCTGATCAGACCAAATGCGGGAGAATATCCCCTCAGGGCTGCGTCATCACTTATTCATTATCAATTTCTCTCCATTTATTTCTGTCACGCACAGCCACTCTTCCTTGCTCAACAGACATCCCTCTCGCATCCAGCGCTCTCTTCACACTGTCCATCCATCCTATTCGTGGTCTTCCTCTCAGCCTTACACCTCTCACATCAGATCTAGTTATCTTTTTCACCAATCGCTCATTATCCATTCTCTCCATATGCCCAAACCATCGCAACACCCTCTGCTCAACTCTACCAGCCATCTCCCGAACAACTCCAGTTCTCCTTCGCACTTCATCATTTCGCACCCGATCCATACGCATCACTCCACACATACTCCTCAGACACCTCATCTCCATTACATTCAAACTTTTCCTCTCTGCTACACCCATATTCCATGTTTCAGCCCCATATAATGCAGTCGGTACCACAACACCCTCATACAGCCTTCTCTTTACATCCATTCTAAGCGAACGACATTTAAACACTTTTTTCATTCCTCCCAGCACCTTTCCTACTTCATTTATTCGAAACTTCACTTCTGCATCTATTCTTCCATCCACAGCAACATGTGACCCTAGATATTTAAAACAATCTACCTCCTCAAGCAACTCACCATTCAAAACTATATTCATCCCCCTACCATCTATCAACCTCGTACACTTCATCACTTTACTCTTATTCTCATTTACTTTCAATTTCCTCCTTTCGCACACCCTTCCAAACTCCCCTACCAACTGTCTCAATCTCTCCTCTGAATCAGTCACCAGTGCAGTATCATCTGCAAACAGCAGCTGCTTCAGATTCCACTCTCCACCATCAACATTTACCAGACTCAGACCACCTATAACTCTTGCATTCACCTCCCTTACAACACCATCCATGTAAATATTAAACAACCAAGGTGACATCACACATCCCTGCCGCAGCCCCACTCTCACGGGAAACCAATCACTCACAGCATTTCCCACTCTTACACACGCTCTACTATTTACATAAAAACTTTTCACCCCTTTTAGTAACCTACCATCAAGTCCATACAATCTTAAAACAGTCCACAAAGCCTCCCTATCAATTCTATCATACGCTTTCTCTAAATCCATAAATGCCCAAAACACATCCTTGCCTTTCGCTAAATACTTTTCACACACTTGTCTCACAGCAAACACCTGATCAACGCATCCCCTCCCTCTCCTAAAGCCACACTGCTCATCACTAATCACTCCCTCTGTACCCTCTCTAACTCTCATAATTAAGACTCTACCATACACCTTACCTACAACACTCAACAGACTTATACCCCTAAAGCTAGTACATTCATACTTATCACCCTTGCCTTTATACAACGGGACCACACAAGCACTTGCCCAGTCAAATGGCACCATACCTTTCTCAAAGCACACATTCAACAATCTTACTAACCAGTCAACAATAGTCACTCCACCACCCTTCAGGCATTCCACAGCACACCCATCCATACCTGCAGCTTTCCCTGTTTTCATCTCCTTTACTGCCTTCTCCACTTCCTCCTTCGTGATCAAAGAATTATTCAACTCTCCCACCACATTATTCCTTGCACCCTTCCATCCGCCACCCTTTCCTCCTCTACATTTAACAATCTTTCAAAATACTCTGCCCATCTCTTCCTTACTGCATCCATCTCAATTAACATCCTTCCATCCTCTGCTTTTACTCGTTCTTCCTTCCCAGACTCTCCCTTTCGCATCCTTTTCACCTCCTCCCAAAACATTTTCTTATTCTGTTGAAAATTCTCTGTCAGCTGCCAACCCCACCTCTCATCTGCTGCCACTTTAGCATCACGCACAGCCCTTCTCGCTCTATTCCTCTTTTCCTTATACCTTTCATATGACATCTCATCCTTCCTCTGCAGCCACACTTCATATGCACGTCTCTTCTCAGCCACAGCCATACTTACTTCTCGCACCACCATTCACTTCCTTTTCTTACACCACCACCCACACGTCTCACACCACACACCTCTTCTGCATGCCCCACCACAGCATTCTTAAACAACTGCCATTCCTCCTCCACGCTGCCATTTTCCCGATCTTTCACTGCGTTCCACTCATCTTTCAATTTCTCCTGATACTCTATCTTTTTCTCTCTTTTATCCAACTCACTCACTTTCAAAACCTCCCTGCCACACTTAACCCTCCTAGCTCTCACCCATCTCTTACCTACTCTTAACTTTCCCTCCACCAGGTAGTGGTCAGATATACCTCCACCCTCCCCTCTCAGAACTCTCACATCCAACAATCTTCCTATTACATTCCTAGACACAACCACATAGTCCATCAAGGCTCTATCAACAACCCTTCCACCCTCCTGTCTCACCCATGTATACTTATAAATATCTTTCTTCTCAAACAGCGTATTCCCAATCACCATCTCTCGCTCAACACACATCGCTATCATTCATTCCCCATTTTCATTTCTTCCAGGCACACCATGCATACCAACTACGCCTTCAACTGCTACATTTCCCACTCTAGCATTCAGAGCTCCCATCATTACCACATTCACATTCGCTCCAAAACTCTGCAGACAATCATCAACATCATTCCAGAAAGACTCCCTCTCTTGTTCATCCCTTTCACTACCAGGCCCATATGCACTCACAAACACCCACAACTCACGTTCAAATTTTGCTTTCACCCACATCAGTCTCGATGACACCTGCTTCCATTCAATCACACATTGCTGTACTTCCGGACTCACTAACAAGGCCACACCTTCTCTTGCCCTTCCTCTATCAACACCTGACAATCTTCCATTCACACTTCCAAACATAGATTCCCCCTTCCCTTTCATCTTCGTTTCACTCAGAGCTAACACATCCAACTTTCTTCTCACAAACATTCTCCCAATCTCCTCCCTTTTAGCCTCAATCGTACTACATCCACGCACATTCATAGACCCAATCTTCAGGGTACAAGTGGAATATTAATCACTCTCCTTATAAGTAACAGCATGTTGATTATTTTCACGCTATGTAGGCTAGCACATTAATCAGAGAGAGCAGACAATCCACCATCTCCATCCTGTGTATCCACATACATGTGAAAAATCCGTTTGGTAATGCATTATTCTGATTCATTATCAAACGAATTTTTCATTACCAAAGTGGCCCAAATTTGGTAGTGAAAAATACGAAATGGCAACCCTGGGGGGTGGTGAAGGGACGATGTGTGAACACATCTGGCCTGTTCAGTGCCGTGCGACAATTTCAAATTTCGGGTGGGAAAAAATTCGTTTTTTTTTTTTTTTTTTTTTGTTTGGGTTCTGAAGGTCCAGGCCCACAATGTCCGGTAAGTCAGGAGTCCGGATAGTGGGCGTCCAGATAGTACAGGGATTACTGTATATATACATACATCTATATCTATCTATCTATCTATATCTATCTATCTATCTATCTATATATATATATATATATATATATATATATATATATATATATATATATATATATATATATATATTTATATGTGTGTGTGTGTGTGTGTGTGTGTGTGTGTGAGAGAGAGAGAGAGAGAGAGAGAGAGAGAGAGGGGGGGTTTGTTATGAGCGAGCGAGCGCAGTGAGCGAAGCGATGTTTACATTCAGCTGAGTAATGAGCTGCCCGGCAATGCCCGGAACGACAAGGCCTGACCACGATGGGTTTCAGAGGCTAATAAGTTTTCTACTATGTGAGGTAGAGAAGAGATTCTTTCAGCAGGTTATAGATTCAATCAATGAATATTGCTTGTAGCT
>NC_136975.1:32919308-32929308 GCF_032717465.1 Coenobita brevimanus | reverse complement strand
TATGTGTTTTTTGAGATGAGGACTCCAGACTACTGATGCATACTCCAGGGTTGGTCTGATGAATGATGTTATTATCCTTCTTAGCATGTCTTCATTTATGTATGTGAATGCTATTCTCATATTTGCAAGCAGTGTATACATGTTCCGTACCTTCTGACTGATGTGGTCAGCAGGATATAGTCTGTTATTGATAATCACACCTAAGTCCTTCTCTCTTTCTTATGTGTGTAGGGCTTTAGTTCCTAACGTATAATCCCAATCAGGTCTTTTTCCACTTTTACCAAACTTGATTACATGACACTTGTCCATATTGAATTCCATTTGCCATGTATTACTCCATTCATGAAGTTTATTTAATTCTTCTTGTAGCTTTTACAAGAGTCTGTGTTAGTAATTCTCCTTTGTATTTTTGCATCATCTGCAAACATATTTAGATAGCTTTCATTTCCAGTGTTACTGTCTATATCATTTATATACCCTAAAAAAGATGATTGGTGCCAGCACTGAGCCCTGTGGTACTCCACTAGTCACTTCTTTCCATGATGAGTAATTTCCCCTTAGTACTGTTCTCATTTCTCTTTTTAAGAGAAAATCTTGCATCCAACAATACAGTTTGCCTCGAATTCCTCCTTGCTGGTACAGTTTCCATAAAAGTCTTTGGTGTGGTACTGTGTCAAATGCTTTCTTGAAATCTAAATAGATACTGTCCACTCATCCTTCTCTTTCCTGTATTGTGCCTGTTACTCTGTCATAGTATCTCAACAGATTAGTAACACATGATTTTCCTTTTCTGAAACCAAACTGTCTTTCTGTTATCATATTGTGTTCTTCTAGATGATTTACCCAAGCTTTTCTTATAAGCTTTTCTAACACCTTGCTTACAACACTGGTCAGTGATACTGGTCGGTAGTTGAGTGGATTTTGTCTATTCCCTTTCTTGAATAAGAGGACAATGTTTGCTTTCTTCCAAATATCAGGTAGTTTACCTTGACTCAAGGATTTCTTGAAAATTAAAAATAATGGTTTACTTATCTCCTTTGCACATTCTTGTAGCACTCAACATGAAATTTCATCAAGACCATTTGCTTTTACTCTGTCTAATTTACTTAACTCCTCCTGTATTACTTTTTTTTATATTTGTATATCTGGTAGTATGTGTGGGCATGCATGTTCCACATAGTCCCTCTCAAAATTTTTTTCTTCTGTAAAAACTGATTGGAAATTCTTGTTTAGTGCTTCACAAATATCCTTCTCTTTTGTATAGGTGATTCCCTCGTCCGTATTGGATTGTATTTCATCTTTTACTTTGGTTTTGCTTCTGATGTAGCTGTTAAATAGCTTCGGTTGATCACTACTTTTATTTATGATATCCTCCTCAAACTGTTTTTGGGCTTCCTTCCTTATTCTTGTATAATCGTTTCTTGCCTGTTTGTAATTATTATTTGCCCTTTCACTATTGTGTCTTCTGTATCTATTCCACAACAAATCTCTTTTTTCTTTTGATTTTTTACATTCTGTATTGAACCATTTCTTTATTTTCTTTTCTGCTTCTTTGTGTTGTGGGATGTATTTCTGAACTCCTATTTCATAAAGTTCACAGAATTTTTTATATACAGCATTTAAATCTTGTCCTCTAAGCTCATTTTCCCAATCAATTTCTAAGAAGTACTTCTTTAGGTCATGATAATTTCCCTTTTTATAATTTAGGCTCTTTTTGTAACTTTCATTGCTGTTAACTATGTCATATACTATCCTGAAGTTGCAATTTAGTACTGCATGGTCGCTTTTGTCGAATGGAGGTTGATATATTAAACTGTCAATATCATTTTCTTGCCTAGTAAATATGAGATCTAGCATTGAAGGTACATCGAGTCCTCTTTTTCTGGTGGTTTCCCTCACATGTTGCGTTAGGAAAAACTCATGCACAAGATTCTGGAGCTTTTGGTCCCAACAGCTTTCTTGGCTTATTATATCTAGAGTATTCCAGTTTATATTTGTATTAAAATCTCCAGTTAGTATAATTCTTTCCGATTTCTCTTCCATTTTATGTAGTAATGCTCTTAACCCCTTAAAAACTGAATTGTACTCTCTGCCAGGTCCTCATATTCATTTCTTTCCCATGTGTTTGATCTGGGTGGCATGTACAAATTGGCTACAATTACTTTCCCTTCAGATGTATTGATCTCTACTGCAATCAGTTCTACTTGTGAGGGTATATCTAGTTCAATTTCTTTGAATTTTAGATTTTTCTTAGTTATTATAATTCCTCCTCCTTTTTTTAAGTTCCTGTTTCTTCTCCATATATTATATTCCTCTAAGTTTAGTATGTCATTTCATATACTTGGTGTTAATTTTGTTTCAGTTAGGCATATTATAAATGGCTCATTTTCTCTGACATAATCATATGTGTGTGTGTGTGTGTGTCGTTTTTTGATGACTTATGGGATCAGGAACCTTTCACTGGAGAGAGAGAGAGAGAGAGAGAGAGAGAGAGAGAGAGAGAGAGAGAGAGAGAGAGAGAGAGAGAAATTAATTATTCATTTTGCTCCTGTTCAACATTTTTCTTTGTATCTCAATATCAGTTATTAATAATCTTTGCTTATTCTTCCATTAATTTTTCTTTTATCTTACAAGAAATGGTGAGCTAGGAAGTATTAACATTTTCAGACTCCAAAGCTTATTGTCAACTTTATATAATCGTCTGCGGTTAGATGGAATACAATGCTAAAGTTGTTCCGGCCATGAGAGGATTCAAGCACACGTGAGGTGAGTATTGAGAGGAAAAAAATAATTTCTCAGGTACGAACATACTTCCTTCTGACTTTTTTCTTCTTAATGATATCGTGACATAAGAAGTAGGTGTCTTTTCCGTGCAAGTGCGTCATCGGAAGTGGCGGTGGTGGAGCATGAAGACAATCTATGTGAAATGTGCTCTGAATGAGGGAAGGGAAGAAAGTCCTGTTATTGATGTGAAGAGCAACATTTATATATACATTTACGTTTACGGTGGTATGTACCGGTGATCATCACCCACTCACTTCATGTAGGCTAATGCTGCCTACTTCTTCCTTCACCTTTATCATTCTTTTTCTGTCTGTCCTCCTCTCTTTCCATTTTTTTCATCTTTCCTTTGATTTTTTATTACTATTCTTTTCTTTTCAGGTAGCTTTACATCTAGTGACAAGCGTAATGGTTTCCTGTAAGCCAGGAATCCATTTACAATGCTACCTATACGTGCTCCATACGTGTCAACAAGTGGGTTGGCGGAGGGTCAGTGCCTCTCCCCGTAAAACGGCTAAAACGGCCACCACTTACTGTACAAGATTATGGCATCTGGCTATAGACAGATTTGTTATTCAGTTCTCGACCCAAATGCCTACATACTTGTCTATCCATCAGTGCATTCACCTCCCTTTTTTAATTTAAAAAAAAACAATGACTGGAAGCTTTTACAACAGTCATGAACACAATCTAAATGACAATCGCTCTGAACGGGGAGAAGGGAGAAGGTTACGGACGCCAAAGGGCAACATTTTTATATTCTATTAATCACCTATCTATCCACCTGCCTACCCATCTGTCTAGTTTTTCATCGCTGCATTCAAGTCTGTTTCAAAAATTTGTCCTTTCCGGGGAAAATTAAACACTCAAAATCAAGATACGTTCATTATGAGATGCCTCGTCACACCGAGTTTCAAAAACTAGAGGTCAAAGGCAGAGAGATATAGTGTTTGATTGAGACAATTTCACAGGTAACAAACTGTATACACGAAGGCGTGAGAGTATCAATAAATTTTTGCATGAGAGTTGGACAGAGAAGAAGCGACAGTGTTGCTAGACAAGTACTACTTTCTCGCTGTGATGACGAAGGGCGGTGAGCAAACATTTCAAAAGAGCAGTGGCCGCTAATATAGCTGCAGCAGAAGGACAAAGATGCAGCACTGGCGAAGAGAGTTTGTAAAGCGTCAGCAAGATAAAGTCAGATGATGAGACTTAAAACCTTTGACTTCATCTTGTTCAGAAGAGCTGTATATTACTGGTAGATGTATCCACACAAGCAAGCCGTACTGTGCAATATACAGGGGTGAATAAGGCCCTTGCACAAGTCACAAACTGCGCATTAAAGAAAGCACAGAGTCAGTTCACCATAAGCAATGTCTGGAAATCAGATTTCGTGGACAAGTGATCTAAAAATTATACGTTTTGAGAGAAAGAAATGTACTGTAAAGAATTCTGCGAGATGAAGGACTGAGCAGTGTGTTCTTGTAAATAAGAAATATTCCTCCGGAAGGGTGCAGCAGCCTGAAAGATAGAGGAACTGAGTTTTTGACTTTAAAAATTGGAATGTTTCATTAACGCCACACAAACACACACACACAAAAAAGTCAGCCTCAGCCTGTAATCACTGCAGTGACTTGTGATGAATGCTATGAGGAGCGGGTGAATATGTGAAAGATGCAGCAGTCAGCGTATGAGAGCATAAGACTAGTTGTGTAACTCAAGTCACAGATAAACAGGACTAAGAGTGTTGATGAGACGGCAGAAGCACTACCGTATTTGCTTTAGAAGAAGAGTGACCGTCAACAACAACAGTTACAGAGCGAATGGAGAGGATGTTTGAGATGAAGGAACAACTAAACCACTATCTGACTGTATATCTGTGTCTCACTGCTTATCCATCCATTCATCCATCTGTTTATCTGGTGGCGCCCTACCCATCGAAGTAATCAGGTGTGGATGCGAAAAACAGCCTCCATGCGACCTATCCATCTACCTAACCATCCATCCATCCATTCGTCTCTCTACCTCTTCATTATTATATCCGTCTCTTTGATGCCGCCCTACCCCGTGATGTATTGGGGTGCAAGAGACAAAAGAACTCCACATGATCTTACTAGGGTGATATTCCTTATACATCAGGCATCATGCTAATCTCTGTCCCTCTGTCTGTCTCTCTCTCTCTCATATTCTTGAATGTCATCATCATCATCATCATCATCATCATCTTACTGCATTCCATTTCATCATTACACACCAAACTTCCTTGCAAAATCTTTTAACCTATCCGTCGATCTCACTCTCTTCCCTTCTATCTGTTTCCCTACTGTCTCCTCTAATTTTACCCTCCTGCTCCTCCTCCTCCTCCTCCTCCTCCTCATCATCATCATCATCATCATCATAGCCTTTACTCCCATCTACAGATGCAGTGATGTAAATTATTACTGATGGTCACTTTTTCTTAACTCACACTTAACCCTTTCAGTCTGATGACATTTTTCATTTGAATCATTTTATCAACAAACAATTTCACTCAGCTTGCGAAGGATCTCCAATATATCCAACCCCTCTGGTTGGAAAAGTCTCTCCTATGCTAAATAAATCGTCTGACGGTAGCAGGAAAAACTATAAACGATGTTCCCTGGTTTTAATCTTTAGAATCCTATGGCATTATCTTCCAATGTAATTAATTATTTTTCCGGCAGATGATTTTGTTAACTTTAGATAAACCATTAGTAATTACGAGGCTAAAGAAGTCTGCATTAACCGCTTCATAACCTGAATTCTCTCCCTGAGCTAAATAAAACCGTCTTTAGGTAGCAAGAATACTATAAAATCGTCCTCGGACTGGAGAGGTAAGGCTTAATACTTACGCTTCTCTTCGTCCTCTCTCAGGCCCAACAAATACCAAAATAACTAATGTCTTCAATGGAGAAATAACTAATGTCTTCAATGGAGTTCGTTCTTCCTATATCCGCATCTACGAGGGGTCATTCACAGCTTGCATGCAATCTTTTCGATGTAGCAAGAAAAAAAAACTCGGTGTGGGACTGAAGGGGTAAAATATGATGGCGGTTCATACAATAATTTCATATAGATGAAGAAAGAGTGAAAGTCTGACAATCAAGGGGAAATGAGCTGCAGCGTACAAGGACGTCAAGCCCTCATCACAGTGACAATACGCCCTTGCACTCGTGGATAACAGCTTGTGGTTCATATTATCGCCCCAAGCATCACTGCTACAGCCACTACCGCACCGTGACACTTCATTCTTCACCTCGCGCCCAAAACACTTGCAGTTTACACTGGTTAACCCCTTCAGCCAGGCAGGAAGAGAAAGAGAGAAGGTCTTTCTTAAACTACGAATAAACGTTTGATGTTAACTAGAATATAAATGATGCTCTGAGACTGCTGGTGTTATCACGCCTCCACACTACTACAGTCCCATCTCGTGACGGACGACAGCAGAAATAACGTGGATTTCGGAAGGAACGAAGTACCTGTTATATGATGTTTGTTGCACGACAGATTTTTTTTTTTTTAATAACAGAACAGAGGAAGGAAAAACCAATGAATAAAAAAAAAATAATAATAATAATAAACCATACACCAGATTATTGGTGTCCTCTGTTCATAAAATATCTGTAACAGTTAGACTTGAACAGCTGTGGGTTGAAATTTGGAGGGAAACAACTCTGGGGAAGCGAGTTCCAGAGAGATGCAGTTCGGGGAATGAAAGAATTCTGATAGGCAGAAGTTCTGCAATATGGCTGAGCGACATTCCAGTCTTGAGCGCTACCAGATGCCCGTGTAGCACGGGGGAAGGCATGGAGACGTGGCACCATGGACGCGACTTCGTCTGAACATTTGCCATAAAAATATCTGTAAAATAATGCAAGGGAAACAATATTCCGTCTTACCTGTAGGGGAGGTAGTTTATTTGTAATGGCTGGGTTGTTAATGATTCTAACAGCTTTGTTCTGAATTTTGTCTAGTTATTTTAATGCAACCTCTCCAAATCCATTCCACAAAGAGTGAGTAATATTCAAGCAGAGAGCACCCTTGACTCTTATAAATTATTGCTAACTGCTCGTCAGGGAAGAAGTTACGGACTCTATACAATAATCCAAGTTTCTTTGAGGCGGTTTTAGCAAGTGATCTTACATGAGAGGTCCAGCTGAGGGCATTGTTAAGTGTGACGCCGAGAATTTCAATAATTTTGGAGATGGGAATATTAGTAGCACTGAAGGCAATGTACGAATCTGGCAATATCTGTCTATTAGTAAATTGTATATATTTAGTTTTACTAGCATTAAATGAGACAAGGTTGTTTTGTCCCCATTCACTAATCGTAGATAGGTCCTGATTTATGGAGATGGCTGGACTGAGTTAAGAAGTTGAGATATTAGACTTTGTAAATGGATGTCTAAGTGTGAATGAACTATGTAGTGTTGAGTCATCTGCATATGAGTGGATGGGATTGTGGATGACAGATAAGATCATTAATATGAACCAGGAATAGGGTTGGCGCCAGAACTGACCCCTGCGGCACACCGGCGTTAATTGAGTGGAAATTGGAATAGACATCATCTACTTTTACTCTTACCCTCTTGTTACTGAGATATGAAGAAATAAAAGGAACAAAAGACCTTAGTCCATAGCAAGGGAGTTTGGACAGCTAGCAAGGGAGTTTGGACAGCAGGGAACTGTGCCATACTCTGCCGAAAGCTTTAGAAATATCAAGGGCTACTGCATGAGTTTCTCCATGTAGGTCAATTGACTGATGGATGGTATGAGTTAGGAGATTGAGTATGTCAATGGTGGATCTTTCGTGGCGAAAATCACATTGTCTATCACTAATTAAGTTGTTCGATTCAAGATGTTTAACCATGTACTTATTAATTAAAATTTCAAATACCTTACCATGAGAGATGTGACAGCTATTGGTCTGTAATCAGAGGGGTCAGAGGAACTTCCTTTCTTCGGAACTGGGTGGATATTGGATTTTTTCCATGAATTTAGGAATGAAGAAGTATGTATGCATAATCTGAAAAATTTAGCTAGGTCAGAGACAAGTTCAGGGGAACACTTTTTCAAAACAATTGTCAGAATTCCATCTAGGCCTGGAGCTTTGTTGGCAGGTAAACTGTCTAGGATGGATTTTACGTATCTTGTCTGTATTTTAAGTGGGGCAATTACGGGAGAGTCAAGATCTAGTACTGGGACATTCTGGCTGGCATCCTCTATGGTGGAATTTCTGGCAAATGTACTGGCAAAAAGAGAAACAGCACGAGCAGAACCAGGACGTCCATATTGCATTCATTGATCTTGCAAGAGCATTTGCCACTGTCAACAAAGAACTTTTATGGAATGCTCTTTCAAAACTTGGAGTTCTAAACAAATTTCTTACCATTCTGAAAGGGTGCATGACAACATGAATGCTCGTGTGTCCGTAGGTGGGAACAAATCCGAACCCTTCAATGTGGATGTGGCAGTAAAACAAGGATATGTTCTGGCTCCTGTCATTTTCAACATCTATCTCACTGCAGTCACCCTTTTTAGTCACCAGCAAATGAACATTGATGATGGAATAAATATCCAGTTCCGTCTAGATGGTAATTTATTTAATCTCAGACGTCTTCAAGCACAATCAAATAGCACATTTCCTAGAGCTGCAATATGCTGATGACTGTGCTGTCCTTGCACGTACCCCAGAAGCCCTAGAAGTCTCTCACCATCATTCCAACACATACCATGCAATGGGTCTCCGAATAAATGTCATTAAAACAGAAATAATATAACTGACAAACAATGCAGCAGTCTCTTGCATTTCAGATCATGGCAAAAATGTAAAACAGGTGGAGAATTTTAACTACTGTACCTTAGAATCATGCTCACAGATAAACATAACACTAATGCAGAAGTTCATACACGGAACAATCACGCCTCAGTCTCTTTGGGCGTATCAGATACACAGTCTTTGAAAACACCTACTTGAGAATCAAGACAAAGGTATCAGTTTATACAGCTGTAAGCCTCTCCACCCTCTTATACGGTACTGAATCCTGGACTACTAACCGGCGTCACATCAAACAGCTTGAGCCTTTTACAGTGCATGGTAGGGTTCACAAGGGAGGATAAAGTTCCTCACTCACAAATGCATCACTGGGCAAAGTCAACCAACACAAGATCCACGCTGGCTAAAAAACGGCTCAAAAGGTTCAGACACGTGTTCCGCATGCCTGAGCACTGCCTTCCCCGCCACATTCTGTATGGCCAACTCCGTGCAGCACGTTGCAACAGAGAGGAACAGACAAGGAGATATATAGACCATATAAGGACAACCCTGAAGACATGCAATACCATAAAAAAAAGATCTTGAAACCAATGCCTCTGACAGAAATCAATGGTGGGCCCACCACAGTGAAGGAAACCATTAATCTAGAAGCTTGGAACTTGGCCAGGGAAGAGTTTAGACAACGGAGGCACAACCAAAACAGAGTCCTCCCTGCAAACCCAGATTTGACATACCAATTGTGTGGCAAAGTATGCGGATCCAGAATTGGTTTGCACAGTCACACACGTTGGCAACAAAAACGAGAAGCACAGCATCTCAGTGAGTATAGTAGCCATCGTCTTCTGTAGTAGAAGGGCAGCTTTAAGTAAGTGTGGGTGTGTGTGCATAAACACTACAAACATTCCGCCTTTCACTAGTGCCGTCATGGATGCCAATGTTCCTATGTTGCAATCAGGTTGTACCAAATCAACTCGCTCTTTTTGTATAGGTCTCCTGTGGCTGATGCTGCGAGCAGGAAGGACACAAAAAACATAACACAGGATTCTGACAAAAAGACCATGGGATATTATTTTGTGGAAATCATTGACTGTGACTGTGGATCAAATAAACGGTCAGGGCTGAAGAACTGTGACAGGCTACATCCAAGGCCTAAAGTCTGCCAGAGCGTTTCTTTATATATATATATATATATATATATATATATATATATATAATAGAGCCAAAGGCATGTCCAGGAAGTGGTCCTGTCCGGATTGTGTGCCCCAGCCTCCTGGACTTGTACAGTACTTAAGGACCCTAACCCAGCCTAACTTTGAAAGCCACCTAAATAACTCTCTACCGGACATACATAGCACCTATTTAAATCTATTAAAGACCCTATTCACACCAATAATGAACATAAAGCATGAAATAAATGAAAAGGAA
>NC_136975.1:32834308-32914308 GCF_032717465.1 Coenobita brevimanus | reverse complement strand
TGTGTCTGTTGCTCTGTCATAGTATCTCAACAGATTAGTAACACATGATTTTCCTTTTCTGAAACCAAACTGTCTTTCTGTTATCATATTGTGTTCTTCTAGATGATTTACCCAAGCTTTTCTTATAAGCTTTTCTAACACCTTGCTTACAACACTGGTCAGTGATACTGGTCGGTAGTTGAGTGGATTTTGTCTATTCCCTTTCTTGAATAAGAGGACAATGTTTGCTTTCTTCCAAATATCAGGTAGTTTACCTTGACTCAAGGATTTCTTGAAAATTAAAAATAATGGTTTACTTATCTCCTTTGCACATTCTCGTAGCACTCAACATGAAATTTCATCAAGACCATTTGCTTTTACTCTGTTTAATTTACTTAACTCCTCCTGTATTACTTTTTTTTATATTTGTATATCTGGTAGTATGTGTGGGCGTGCATGTTCCACATAGTCCCTCTCAAAAATTTTTTCTTCTGTAAAAACTGATTGGAAATTCTTGTTTAGTGCTTCACAAATATCCTTCTCTTTTGTATAGGTGATTCCCTCGTCCGTAATGGATTGTATTTCATCTTTTACTTTGGTTTTGCTTCTGATGTAGCTGTTAAATAGCTTCGGTTGATCACTACTTTTATTTATGATATCCTCCTCAAACTGTTTTTGGGCTTCCTTCCTTATTCTTGTATAATCGTTTCTTGCCTGTTTGTAATTATTATTTGCCCTTTCACTATTGTGTCTTCTGTATCTATTCCACAACAAATATCTTTTTTCTTTTGATTTTTTACATTCTGTATTGAACCATTTCTTTATTTTCTTTTCTGCTTCTTTGTGTTGTGGGATGTATTTCTGAACTCCTATTTCATAAAGTTCACAGAATTTTTTATATACAGCATTTAAATCTTGTCCTCTAAGCTCATTTTCCCAATCAATTTCTAAGAAGTACTTCTTTAGGTCATGATAATTTCCCTTTTTATAATTTAGGCTCTTTTTGTAACTTTCATTGCTGTTAACTATGTCATATGCTATCCTGAAGTTGCAATTTAGTACTGCATGGTCGCTTTTGTCGAATGGAGGGTGATATATTAAACTGTCAATATCATTTTCTTGCCTAGTAAATATGAGATCTAGCATTGAAGGTACATCGAGTCCTCTTTTTCTGGTGGTTTCCCTCACATGTTGCGTTAGGAAAAACTCATGCACAAGATTCTGGAGCTTTTGGTCCCAACAGCTTTCTTGGCTTATTATATCTAGAGTATTCCAGTTTATATTTGTATTAAAATCTCCAGTTAGTATAATTCTTTCCGATTTCTCTTCCATTTTATGTAGTAATGCTCTTAACCCCTTAAACACTGAATTATACTCTCTGCCAGGTCCTCATATTCATTTCTTTCCCATGTGTTTGATCTGGGTGGCATGTACAAATTGGCTACAATTACTTTCCCTTCAGATGTATTGATCTCTACTGCAATCAGTTCTACTTGTGAGGGTATATCTAGTTCAATTTCTTTGAATTTTAGATTTTTCTTAGTTATTATAATTCCTCCTCCTTTTTTTAAGTTCCTGTTTCTTCTCCATATATTATATTCCTCTAAGTTTAGTATGTCATTTCATATACTTGGTGTTAATTTTGTTTCAGTTAGGCATATTATAAATGGCTCATTTTCTCTGACATAATCATATGTGTGTGTGTGTGTGTGTGTGTGTGTGTGTGTGTGTGTGTGTGTGTGTGTGTGTGTGTGTGTCTCGTTTTTTGATGACTTATGGGATCAGGAACCTTTCACTGGAGAGAGAGAGAGAGAGAGAGAGAGAGAGAGAGAGAGAGAGAGAGAGAGAGAGAGAAATTAATTATTCATTTTGCTCCTGTACAACATTTTTCTTTGTATCTCAGTATCAGTTATTAATAATCTTTGCTTATTCTTCCATTAATTTTTCTTTTATCTTACAAGAAATGGTGAGGTAGGAATTATTAACATTTTCAGACTCCAGAGCTTATTGTCAGCTTTATATAATTGTCTGCGGTTAGATGGAATACAATGCTGAAGTTGTTCCGGCCATGAGAGGGTTCAAGCACAAGTGAGGTGAGTATTGAGAGGAAAAAAATAATTCCTCAGGTACGAACATACTTCCTTCTGACTTTTTTCTTCTTAATGATATCGTGACATAAGAAGTAGGTGTCTTTTCCGTGCAAGTGCGTCATCGGAAGTGGCGGTGGTGGAGCATGAAGACAATCTATGTGAAATGCGCTCTGAATGAGGGAAGGGAAGAAAGTCCTGTTATTGATGTGAAGAGCAACATTTATATATACATTTAGGTTTAAGGTGGTATGTACCGGCGATCATCACCCACTCACTTCATGTAGGCTAATGCTGCCTACTTCTTCCTTCACCTTTATCATTCTTTTTCTGTCTGCCATCCTCTCTTTCCATTTTTTTCATCTTTCCTTTGATTTTTTATTACTATTCTTTTCTTTTCAGGTAGCTTTACATCTAGTGACAAGCGTAATGGTTTCCTGTAAGCCAGGAACCCATTTACAATGCTACCTATACGTGCTCCATACGTGTCAACAAGTGGGCTGGCGGAGGGTCAGTGCCTCTCCCCGTAAAACGGCTAAAACGGCCACCACTTACAAGATTATGGCATCTGGCTATAGACAGATTTGTTATTCAGTTCTCGACCCAAATGCCTACATACTTGTCTATCCATCAGTGCATTCACCTCCCTTTTTTAATTAAAAAAAAAAAAACAATGACTGGAAGCTTTTACAACCGTCATGAACACAATCTAAATGACAATCACTCTGAACGGGGAGAAGGGAGAAGGTTGCATTACGGACGCCAAAGGGCAACATTTTTATATTCTATTAATCACCTATCTATCCACCTGCCTACCCATCTGTCTAGTTTTTCATTGCTGCATTCAAGTCTGTTTCAAAAATTTGTCCTTTCCGGGGAAAATTAAACACTCAAAATCAAGATACGTTCATTATGAGATGCCTCGTCACAACGAGTTTCAAAAACTAGAGGTCAAAGGCAAAGAGATATAGTGTTTGACTGAGACAATTTCACAGGTAACAAACTATATACACGAAGGCGTGAGAGTATCAATAAATTTTTGCACGAGAGTTGGACAGAGAAGGAGCGACAGTGTTGCTAGACAAGTACTACTTTCTCGCTGTGATGACGAAGGGCAGTGAGCAAACATTTCAAAAGAGCAGTGGCCGCTAATATAGCTGCAGCAGAAGGACAAAGATGCAGCACTGGCGAAGAGAGTTTGTAAAGAGTCACCAAGATAAAGTCAGATGATGAGACTTAAAACCTTTGAATTCATCTTGTTCAGAAGAGCTGTATATTACTGGTAGATGTATCCACACAAGCAAGCCGTACTGTGCAATATACAGGGGTGAATAAGGCCCTTGCACAAGTCACAAACTGCGCATTAAAGAAAGCACAGAGTCGGTTCACCATAAACAATGTCTGGAAATCAGATTTCGTGGACAAGTGATCTAAAAATTATACGTTTTGAGAGAAAGAAATGTACTGTAAAGAATTCTGAGAGATGAAGGACTGAGCAGTGTGTTCTTGTAAATAAGAAATATTCCTCCGGAAGGGTGCAGCAGCCTGAAAGATAGAGGAACTGAGTTTTTGACTTTAAAAATTAGAATGTTTCATTAACGCCACACAAACACACACACAAAAAAAAGTCAGCCTCACCCTGTAATCACTGCAGTGACTTGTGATGAATGCTATGAGGAGCGGGTGAATATGTGAAAGATGCAGCCGTCAGCGTATGAGAGCATAAGACTAGTTGTGTAACTCAAGTCACAGATAAACAGGACTAAGAGTGTTGATGAGACGGCAGAAGCACTACCGTATTTGCTTTAGAAGAAGAGTGACCGTCAACAACAACAGTTACAGAGCGAATGGAGAGGATGTTTGAGATGAAGGAACAACTAAACCACTATCTGACTGTATATCTGTGTCTCACTGCTTATCCATCCATTCATCCATCTGTTTATCTGGTGGCGCCCTACCCATCGAAATAATCAGGTGTGGATGCGAAAAACAGCCTCCATGCGACCTATCCATCTACCTAACCATCCATCCATCCATTCGTCTCTCTACCTCTTCATTATTATATCCGTCTCTTTGATGCCGCCCTACCCCGTGATGTATTGGGGTGCAAGAGACAAAAGAACTCCACATGATCTTACTAGGGTGATATTCCTTATACATCAGGCATCATGCTAATCTCTGTCTGTCTGTCTGTCTCTCTCTCTCTCATATTCTTGAATGTCATCATCATCATCATCATCATCATCATCTTACTGCATTCCATTTCATCATTACACACCAAACTTCCTTGCAAAATCTTTTAACCTATCCGTCGATCTCACTCTCTTCCCTTCTATCTGTTTCCCTACTGTCTCCTCTAATTTTACCCTCCTCCTCCTCCTCCTCCTCCTCCTCATCATCATCATCATCATCATCATCATAGCCTTTACTCCCACCTACAGATGCAGTGATGTAAATTACTACTGATGGTCACTTTTTCTTGACTCACACTTAACCCTTTCAGTCTGATGACATTTTTCATTTGAATCATTTTATCAACAAACAATTTCACTCAGCTTGCGAAGGATCTCCAATATATCCAACCCCTCTGGTTGGAAAAGTCTCTCCTAAGCTGAATAAATCGTCTGATGGTAGCATGAAAAACTATAAACGATGTTCCCTGGTTTTAATCATTAGAATCCTATGGCACTATCTTCCAATATAATTATTTATTTTTCCGGCAGATGATTTTGTTAACTTTAGATAAACCATTAGTAATTACGAGGCTAAAGAAGTCTGCATTAACCGCTTCATAACCTGAATTCTCTCCCTGAGCTAAATAAAACCGTCTTTAGGTAGCAAGAATATTATAAAATCGTCCTCGGACTGGAGAGGTAAGGCTTAATACTTACGCTTCTCTTCGTCCTCTCTCAGGCCTAACAAATACCAAAATAACTAATGTCTTCAATGGAGAAATAACTAATGTCTTCAATGGAGTTCGTTCTTCCTATATCCGCATCTACGAGGGGTCATTCACAGCTTGCATGCAATCTTCTCGAAGCAGCAAGAAAAAAAAAAAAACTCGTTGTGGGATTGAAGGGGTGAAATATGATGGCGGTTCATACAATAATTTCATATAGATGAAGAAAGAGTGAAAGTCTGACAATCAAGGGGAAATAAGCTGCAGCGTACAAGGACGTCAAGTCCTCATCACAGTGACAATACGCCCTTGCACTCGTGGATAACAGCTTGTGGTTCATATTATCGCCCCAAGCATCACTGCTACAGCCACTACCGCACCGTGACACTTCATTCTTCACCTCGCGCCCAAAACACTTGCAGTTTACGCTGGTTAACCCCTTCAGCCAGGCAGGAAGAGAAAGAGAGAAGGTCTTTCTTAAACTACGAATAAACGTTTGATGTTAACTAGAATATAAATGATGCTCTGAGACTGCTGGTGTTATCACGCCCCCACACTACTACAGTCCCATCTCGTGACGGACGACAGCAGAAATAACGTGGATTTCGGAAGGAACGAAGTACCTGTGATATGATGTTTGTTGCACGACAGATTTTTTTTTTTTAATAACAGAACAGAGGAAGGAAAAACCAATGAATAAAAAAAAATAATAATAATAAACCATACACCAGATTACTGGTGTCCTCTGTTCATAAAATATCTGTAACAGTTAGACTTGAACAGCTGTGGGTTGAAATTTGGAGGGAAACAACTCTGGGGAAGCGAGTTCCAGAGAGATGCAGTTCGGGGAATGAAAGAATTCTGATAGGCAGAAGTTCTGCAATATGGCTGAGCGACATTCCAGTCATGAGCGCTACCAGATGCCCGTGTAGCACGGGGGAAGGCATGGAGAGGTGGCACCATGGACGCGACTTCGTCTGAGCATTTGCCATAAAAATATCTGTAAAATAATGCAAGGGAAACAATATTCCGTCTTACCTGTAGGGGAGGTAGTTTATTTGTAATGGCTGGGTTGTTAATGATTCTAACAGCTTTGTTCTGAATTTTGTCTAGTTATTTTAATGCAACCTCTCCACATCCATTCCAAAAAGAGTGAGTAATATTCAAGCAGAGAGCACCCTTGACTCTTATAAATTATAGCTAACTGCTCGTCAGGGAAGAAGTTACGGACTCTATACAATAATCCAAGCTTCTTTGAGGCAGTTTTAGCAAGTGATCTGACATGAGAGGTCTAGCTGAGGGCATTGTTAAGTGTGACGCCGAGAATTTCAATACTTTTGGAAATGGGAATATTAGTAGCACTGAAGGCAATGTACGAATCTGGCAATATCTGTCTATTAGTAAATTGTATATATTTAGTTTTACTAGCATTAAATGAGACAAGGTTGTTTTGTCCCCATTCACTAATCGTAGATAGGTCCTGATTTATGGAGATGGCTGGACTGAGTTAAGAAGTTGAGATATTAGACTTTGTAAATGGATGTCTAAGTGTGAATGAACTATGTAGTGTTGAGTCATCTGCATATGAGTGGATGGGATTGTGGATGACAGATAAGATCATTAATATGAACCAGGAATAGGGTTGGCGCCAGAACTGACCCCTGCGGCACACCGGCGTTAATTGAGTGGAAATTGGAATAGACATCATCTACTTTTACTCTTACCCTCTTGTTACTAAGATATGAAGAAATAAAAGGTACAAAAGACCTTAGTCCATAGCAAGGGAGTTTGGACAGCAGGGAACTGTGCCATACTCTGCCGAAAGCTTTAGAAATATCAAGGGCTACTGCATGAGTTTCTCCATGTAGGTCAATTGACTGATGGATGGTATGAGTTAGGAGATTGAGTATGTCAATGGTGGATCTTTCGTGGCGAAAATCACATTGTCTATCTCTAATTAAGTTGTTCGATTCAAGATGTTTAACCATGTACTTGTTAATTAAAATTTCAAATACCTTACCAAGAGAGATGTGACAGCTATTGGTCTGTAATCACAGGGGTCAGAGGAACTTCCTTTCTTCGGAACTGGGTGGATAATGGATTTTTTCCATGAATTTAGGAATGAAGAAGTATGTATGCATAATCTGAAAAATTTAGCTAGGTCAGAGGCAAGTTCAGGGGAACACTTTTTCAAAACAATTGTCAGAATTCCATCTAGGCCTGGAGCTTTGTTGGTAGGTAAACTGTCTAGGATGGATTTTACGTATCTTGTCTGTATTTTAAGTGGGGCAATTACGGGAGAGTCAAGATCTAGTACTGGGACATTCTGGCTGGCATCCTCTATGGTGGAATTTCTGGCAAATGTACTGGCAAAAAGAGAAACAGCACGAGCAGAACCAGGACGTCCATATTGCATTCATTGATCTTGCAAAAGCATTTGTCACTGTCAACAGAGAACATTTATGGAATGCTCTTTCAAAACTTGGAGTTCTAAACAAATTTCTTACCATTCTGAAAGGGTGCATGACAATATGAATGCTCGTGTGTCCGTAGGTGGGAGCAAATCCGAACCCTTCAATGTGGATGTGGCAGTAAAGCAAGGATGTGTTATGGCTCCTGTCATTTTCAACATCTATCTCACTGCAGTCACCCTTTTTAGTCACCAGCAAATGAACATTGATGATGGAATAAATATCCAGTTCCGTCTAGATGGTAATTTATTTAATCTCAGACGTCTTCAAGCACAATCAAATAGCACATTTCCTAGAGCTGCAATATGCTGATGACTGTGCTGTCCTTGCACGTACCACAGAAGCCCTAGAAGTCTCTCATCATCATTCCAACATATACCATGCAATGGGTCTCCGAATAAAAGTCAATAAAACAGAAATAATATAACTGACAAACAATGCAGCAGTCTCTTGCATTTCAGATCATGGCAAAAATGTAAAACAGGTGGAGAATTTTAACTACTGTACCTTAGAATCATGCTCACAGATAAACATAACACTAATGCAGAAGTTCATACACGGATCAATCACCTCTCAGTCTCTTTGGGCGTATCAGATACACAGTCTTTGAAAACATCTACTTGAGAATCAAGACAAAGGTATCAATTTAAACAGTTGTAAGCCTCTCCACCCTCTTATACGGTACTGAATCCTGGACTACTAACCGGCGTCACATCAAACAGCTTGAGCCTTTTACGGTGCATGGTAGGGTTCACAAGGGAGGATAAAGTTCCTCATTCACAAATGCATCACTGGGCAAAGTCAACCAACACAAGATCCACGCTGGCTAAAAAACGGCTCAAAAGGTTCAGACACGTGTTCCGCATGCCTGAGCACTGCCTTCCCCGCCACATTCTGTATGGCCAACTCCGTGCAGCACGTTGCAACAGAGAAGAACAGACAAGGAGATATATAGACCATATAAGGACAACCCTGAAAACATGCAACATCATACCAAAAGATCTTGAAACCAATGCCTCTGACAGAAAACAATGGCGGGCTCACCACAGTGAAGGAAACCATTAATCTAGAAGCTTGGAACTTGGCCAGGGAAGAGTATAGACAACGGAGGCAAAACCAAAACAGAGTCCTCCCAGCAAACCCAGATTTGACATCCCAATTGTGTGGCAAAGTATGCGCATCCAGAATTGGTTTGCACAGTCACACACGTTGGCAACAAAAACGAGAAGCACAGCATCTCAGTGAGTATAGTAGCCATCGTCTTCTGTAGTAGAAGGACAGCTTTAAGTGTGGGTGTGTGTGCATAAACACTACAAACATTCCGCCTTTCACTAGTGCCGTCATGGATGCCAATGTTTCTATGTTGCAATCAGGTTGTACCAAATCAACTCGCTCTTTTTGTATAGGTCTCCTGTGGCTGATGCTGTGAGCAGAAAGGACACAAAAAACATAACACAGGATTCTGACAAAAAGACCATGGGATATTATTTTGTGGAAATCATTGACTGTGACTGTGGATCAAATAAACGGTCAGGGCTGAAGAACTGTGATAGGCTACATCCAAGGCTTAAAGTCTGCCAGAGCGTTTCTTTATATCTATATATATATATATATATATATATATATATAATAGAGCCAAAGGCATGTCCAGGAAGTGGTCCTGTCCGGATTGTGTGCCCCAGCCTCCTGGACTTGTACAGTACTTAAGGACCCTAACCCAGCCTAACTTTGAAAGCCACCTAAATAACTCTCTACCGGACATACATAGCACCTATTTAAATCTATTAAAGACCCTATTCACACCAATAATGAACATAAAGCATGAAATAAATGAAAAGGAACCAGAGAATTAGGAATTAGATGTGGTTATGGAAAATATTTAGCAGCGTAACTTACAGGGTACTTACAGCACATCTGTAGCCGCCTTCTCTAAGGCTTTGGCAGTGGTGAAAATACTCTTGAAGAACGTACAGTAATCTAATGCTGCGCTGCACTTACAGTAACTCTTTGCACTGTGAGTTATAATCGTTTAACACTGCACGTTCTGTTAATTGCACCACGCCAGTTTCAACCACCAGTTTGCACTCCACAGTTCATGCTTTGCACTCTAATTTCCAATTTCTTAACACTGCACAACACTGTAAATTCCCGTGTGGTCTAGTGGCAAGGTATTGCAGTTCATTCACTGTTTGTTCACAAAAATGAGCACGTGTGGCATCCATAGCAATAAGCATCTACTCATGATCGCAGTTAGGCAGTAACTGGTGGTGAGTAGGGGTAGGTGTATTGATACCAAAATATCGATACTTTTGATACCAGCTATTTAAGCTCAAGTATCGATGCTGGTGCCTAGGTATCGATATTTTGATTATTAAAGAAAAATGTTCCAATTTGGCAATTATTAAGAAATTCAGTAATTTCAGTATGCAGAGAAATAATTATTTAGTACGCAGAAAGGCAGGGATAATATTTTTGCAACTGGCAGCCCAGTGTCTTTGTCTCCTGTCGTCCCACGTCACCGGGTGTGTGACCGTACTGTATTACAGCCACACCACTGACCTTTGTAGGAGAATACTGTTACAGCAGTGTTGACACCCTAGGCTGTATGTAAAAGAATAGCATTAAATTAAGCAAAGGTTGAGGTATCAGTATCGGTAATCGCTACCTCCAATACTAGCCATAAAAGTAATCAGTATCGTATCGGTATGAAATAGCTGGTATCGCCCACCAATAGTGGTGAGGGGGAAGCAGGGTTGCCAGATCGAAACTCGGCCACATTACAAAACTCCTCAATTTCCATTACCAAATTCGTAAACCAAGCATTTATTCTTCACTAATTATATATACAAGTGGAATATTAATCACTCTCCTTATAAGTACCAGTATGTTGATTATTTTCACGCTATGTAGGCTAGCAGATTAATCAGAGAGAGCAGACAATCCACCATCTCCATCCTGTGTATCCTCATACATGTGAAAAATCCGTTTGGTAATGGATTATTCTGATTCATTATCAAACGAATTTTTCATTACCAAATTGGCCCACATTTGGTAGAGAAAAAAAACAAATGGCAACCCTGGGGGGTAGGAAGGAAGCGGTGAACGGGCCGTGTGTGAACACATCTGGCCTGTTCGGTGCCACGCGACAATTTCAAATTACGGGTGGGAAAAAATTCGTTTTTTTTTTTTCTTTCTTTTTGAAGATCCAGGCCCACAATGTCCGGTAAGTCAGGAGTCTGGATAATGGGCATCCAGATAGTACAGGGATTACTGTATATATATATATATATATATATATATATATATATATATATATATATATATATATATATATATATATATATATATATAGCTTAACTTCGCTGATCGGACGGGAAGCGGTGTACTCAACGTGGTATAGCCGTTATATATATATATATATCTATATATATATATATATATATATATATATATATATAACGGCCATACCACGTTGAGTACACCGCTTCCCGTCCGATCAGCGAAGTTAAGCAACGTTGGGTCTGGTTAGTACTTGGATGGGTGACCGCCTGGGAACACCAGATGCTGTTGGCATCCCTACGTGTCAAGTGGGGTTGGTGGAGGATTAGTGCCCCTCCCTGTAAAACAATTAACTCTAAGCCCTTGGCCACCCTGTTTGGGATACATGGCGTCTGGCAATGAATGAATATATATATATAGTGTGTGTCAGAGAGAGAGAGAGGTTTGTTACGACCGAGCGAGCGCAGTGAGCGAAGCAATGTTTACATTCAGCTGAGTAATGAGTTGCCCGGCAATGCCCGGAACAACACACCCTGACCATAATGGGTTTCAGAGGCTAATAAGTTTTCTACTATGTGAGGTAGAGAAGAGATTCTTTCAGCAGGTTGTAGATACAATCAATGAATATTGCTTGTAGCTATATATTTACTCATGAAGCCAAAGAAACCCCTTGGAATCCCAGCTTTCCAAGGGAATGTACCGAGAGCTTCAAACTGACACGCTCCACTATGAAACTGATTTGAAAAACTTCCCGTTGTAACACTATGTTTTCTTGCAAGAATTCTAACAGTAAATATCGGATATTACGCTGATAATTGTACATGAACCCTCTCCCTATATTTACTGGTGTGAAATCAGCAAGGGTGTGTGTGAGAGAGAAAACGTGAGAAAAGTAAATATTTTTGCTCATTTATTCGTCCGTTATTGTTCAGTTACCTCACCAGAAATGTTGAAAGTTTACACCGAGATGAAATTATGATGATAGGTGTATGAAGAAACGCTCGCTCGCTCGTCATGAGCTCACAAAAATCACTTTACTAGTTATTTGGAACCGGGACTTCAGGTGTGTGAATGACTGTGTGGCTCATTTTGGTAGGCGTGATGGTTTGTGGTTATGCTGCTTGGGTGCTTCTTGGTTACTGGGTCCTACTTCAGCCCATCTTTTAGGCAGCATTTTGAACAATGATGATTATGACGCGTTGCTCAAGGAGGAAGGGTGATTGTGATTCACATCAGAAAAGTGTTGTGTGTGTATATATATCTATCTATGTATCTATCTATCTATATAGATATATATAGATATAGATAGATAAACAGATAGACATATAGATATAGATAGATAGATAGACACATATAGATATAGACAGATATAGATATAGATATATGATTATTTTCCAGGGCATCTACTTTTTCTATTCCCAGGTGAAAGTGAGGAAAACAACAAGTATGCGCTAACGCGTTTTGTGTGTGTGTGTGTGTGTGTGTGTGTGTGTGTGTGTGTGTGTGACTTTATTGTCTAATCCAGCTTTTCTCAACCTTTTTACCCTTATGGAACGCTTGAAATAATTCTAATGTCTCAGGGAACCCTTGCATAAAAATTATTATATCTCATTATTTATATCTCTTTCTCCTGTATAAACCTGAAGTTCATAAGAACATAGTATATTTCTTTCTGATAACTCGTTTAAGCAGAAAATAACTTAATTTTATCTCAAGTTTATTGAGAATGCAAAAAATAATAATACAAATAAATAAATAACAAATCAAACTGTTTGTTCAAGAGACCTCATACGGAGGTTTTCATTCACACAAAAAATGAACTAATTAACGAATATCATATAATATAAAGCATTTAAACAGAACGAAAACAAATAATAACTACTATTATTACTAAAATAACTTGATAAATAAAACTTAAACAAATATAATGGCAGTAGATTAAGGGAAACACAAAGAACTAACTTTGGGAGAGAGAGAGAGAGAGAGAGAGAGAGAGAGAGAGAGAGAAACTTCTCATAAACTAACAAAAAAATCATAAACATAAACTATTTCAATTCATATAAAATCCCTAAATGACGCGTAACATTTACTAAATAACGTGAGTGAATGAGTGACTACCTGCATGCCAGGAAGTACATACAGGACTGATGGAGACCGTGCATGTGTCTTGTAGGCCTATTCGAGTGAGTCACTTGATGATACACGAATCCGTCACGTATAGCTCCTGTCTACTGACCACTAAAGGCGGTTTCATGCTGGCGCCGTAAAGACGTCGCTAAGAATATTCTCTATAATTATTATACTTTTAAATGATATAACAGGCTAAGACTATAGAATAATACCCAAGAATTTTCCTAGAATATGCCGTAGGTGTATAGTAAAATTACGAATATGAAATTAAACACAAAAATGACTCAAAAATCCGTTTACATATGATTAGCGAATTTATCGCTATTTCTCTCGGAACCCCTGCGACCTCTCGCGGAACCCTAGGGTTCCGGGGAACCCCGGTTGAGAAACGCTGGGTCACTCTAATCCAAGGAAACTCAATGACTAACTCGGTGTAAAGGTGTGTGACTGGACTGTGTGACTGGATTGTGTGGCGTGGTCACTGGGCAGCCTCTTGTCGTGTTGCTCAGTGGAATGTTATGAAATTTTAAGTGTGTGTGTGTGTGTGTGTGTGTGTGTGTGTGTGTGTGTGTGTGTGTGTGTGTGTGTGAGACGCGATTTTTGATGACTCATGGGATCAGGAACCTTTCACTGGAGAGAGAGAGAGAGAATTAATTATTCATTTTGCTCCTATTCAGCATTTTTCTTTGTATTACAATATCAGTTATTAATAATCTTTGCTTATTCTTCCATTATTATTTTTTTTTATATTACAAGAAATCGTGAGGTAAGTATTAACATTCTCAGAGTCCAAGGCTTATTGTCAGCTTTGTATAATCGTCTACGGTTAGCTGAAGTAAAATGCAAAAGTTGTTCCGGCCATGAGAGGGTTCAAGAACACGTGAGGTGAGTATTGAGAAGAAAACAATAATTTCTCAGGTACGAACATATTTCCTTCCGACTTTTTTCTTCTTAATGATACGTAAGAAGTAGGCGTCTATTCCGTGCATGTGCGTTATCGGAAATGGCGGTGGTGGAGCATGAAGACAATCTATGTGAAATGCGCTCTGAATGAGGGAAGGGAAGAAAATCCTGTTATTGATGTGAAGAGCAACATTTATATATACATTTAATAGATAGAGACGTTTACGGTGGTAGGTGCTGGCGATCATAACCCACTCACTTCATGTAGGGGAGGGCAGTGATGGTTCGGACAGTGGGATGGTTCGGACAGGGCATTCCCTGAGAAACGTATGAAACCTAGGGCCGTGTGATCTTGCTAGAAAGTGGGAGAGTTTGTTACTTCGACCACACGGAACCTCCAAGAGAGAAACGCCTAAATATTTTATGGAGGTCAGATTTTATGTTTTTTTGCATCTCCTGTGTAATAATTTGAGTGTATATCGTAAGCTCTACCTTTATGAATATACCAGGCATCGAACTGTGCATTATCATGGTGAATCTGTGTTGCATGTAGAACATATTGCGATGAAAAACGAATGTTAAACTCTCTCGTGTGAAACTTGAGAGTACCCGTCAATTAATTACATAGATTCGGGATGATTCGGACAGTTGATGAGGGGGATTGTCACGGGGGGATGTGAATTTATAAATAAAATACTTAGATATTGCTTGAAAGTAGAGACAAGGAATTGACTTGTGAAAATCAAGTAAGTTTTACTTTATGCTGGCTTACTTCGTCGATTCTCTAAGGACGAGAATTTATAAACTTTCTCAACAGTACACAGCAGAGACTAATTACTCACGAGTGCTGTTTGTTAGTACTGTTAACCTCCTGAGAAAGTAATTCCACCCCTGACAATCAATAACTAATACTAATCATAATGGACAGGTTCTTGCCGGTGCTTAACTCCTGGATGACACAACGGATTTAAGTCTGATACAAAAGAACTGGCCTAAGTACCAGTTATGAATAATGTAAAGAGTTTGTGCAAACTCGGAGCGGCAACTAAAGCAAGCTTAATATGGAGAAATAAAACACGATTCTAATTACACTAAGCTCAAAGAAAAGAACTAGAAATTTATTGATTACGATAAAATAAATTTACATTATGAGTCCCAAAACGAATTCAAAAGGGGAATTCACGGTCACTAAGGGACTCATGAATTCAAATAACAAAGAAAATACACTCACTCGCTCATTCAAAAGCTAATTGAACTTAAGCCTAGAAAAACGAACAGAAATACTGGTCAGTGGCGTGACAGAGCCGAACGAAAGACTGGACGTCTGAGTGATGAACACCAAGCGCTGCTATTCGCTGCAAGCCCGCTTCGCCAAATCACCGTCTAGGTGGAGATCCAGGAATTTGCTGTACAACGGAGACATTGCTCTCAACTCCGGGCACAAATGATCTTATCCTCGAGGCGACCCAAAGCTGACTAAGTTCAAACTAGGACGGGGTAAGAGAGATGGCTGTGTTTGCCGGAAGTAGACATGGCCTAACTTCAACGGTCAATGGAGAGAGGGCGAACGATATAAACATGCAGTAAAATCACTCAGTGAAAACACCAATGTCATGCATAAGAGTGGTCACTTATGACACAGTGACAAATGTTCTGAAAACCATCCCGACCGAAGTTCCTACAAGGACGGTTGAACTGAGTGATGCCCAGGGGGAATTCTACTAGAGTTCGTGGTTTTCTCACCAAAGTACAATGTCACGAATTTGTATTAATACACTCGCGCGAATTTGTGACAGGGATGGTTCGGACAGTCCGAACTATCCCTCCACTACTACCAAGTCATGACCTTATCAAATGATAAAGCTACTTTTGATCAATTATATTTGAACACATAGTGAAACACCATTCTTAATAGTTATCAGGGAATATATATTAACAGTTTTGTTTAGTTAACCTATTCATCAAAGTGTTAAAAGAAAGAAGGTGTAATACAACTTCCATTTCAGTTTTGTAGGCCGCAAAATGCTTTAAAAGTTTTAAGTTAGTCCGTCTGAAATAAGGTCTAGAAAGTGAAAAGTGAAGTCAATATTCCAGAGAGAGAGAGAGAGAGAGAGAGAGAGAGAGAGAGAGAGAGAGAGAGGCTAATTATGCATAATTCTGACGCAGAAAGTAAGAGGTTAAGTCATGTATTAATAAATCTGGTGAAGATTTTTTCAGTTATATAATATACACATATTTTTTTTACAGATATCAAGTTGTTCATTAGGATTCTGAAGTTTAATATTGAACTTGAGGATTTATAACTCACATAATTTTAAGAATATGCTGAGTAATACATATGGCCGAACCATCCCACCCTACTGTCCGAACCATCACCACTGGTAGGGATGGTTCGGACGATTTAGTCATTTGTGTTTCGTTAACTATAGCTTAAAGCTGAAAAGAGCTAAGAATTTCATATTATCAACCTAAAGAGCCAAATGATGTGTCAACATTTTAACATAAACCAGATTACACTCCTGCTAAAACCTGAATTTTTATATATATATATATACATTTTTTTATAACATCCGAACCATCACCGCCCTCCCCTAATGCTGCCTACTTCTTCCTTCACCTTTATCATTCTTTTTCTGTCTGCCCTCCTCTCTTCCCATTTCTCTCATCTTTCCTTTGATTTTTTATTACTATTCTGTCCTTTTCAGGTAGCTTTACATCTAGTAACAAGCGTAATGGTTTCCTGTAAGCCAGGAATCCATTTACAATGCTACCTATACGTGCTCCGTACGTGTCAACAAGTGGGTTGGCGGAGGGTCAGTGCCTCTCCCCGTAAAACGGCTAAAACGGCCACCGCTTACAAGATTATGGCATCTGGCTATAGACAGATCTATTATTCACTTTTCGACCCAAATGCCTACATACTTGTCTATCCATCAGTGCATTCATCTCCCTTTTTTAATTAAAAAAACAATGACTGGAAGCTTTTACAACAGTCATGAACACAATCTAAGTGACAATCGCTCTGAACGGGGAGAAGGGAGAAGGTTGAATTAAGGACGCCAAAGGGCAACATTTTTATATTCTATTAATCACCTATCTATCCACCTGCCTACCCATCTGTCTAGTTTTTCATTGCTGCATTCAAGTCTGTTTCAAAAATTTGTCTTTTCCGGCGAAAATTAAACACTCAAAATCAAGATACGTTCATTATGAGATGCCTCGTCACAACGAGTTTCAAAAACTAGAGGTCAAAGGCAAAGAGATATAGTGTTTGATTGAGACAATTTCACAGGTAACAAACTGTATACACGAAGGCGTGAGAGTATCAATAAATTTTTGCATGAGAGTTGGACAGAGAAGGAGCGACAGTGTTGCTAGACAAGTACTACTTTCTTGCTGTGATGACGAAGAGCAGTGAGCAAACATTTCAAAAGAGCAGTGGCCGCTAAAATAGCTGCAGCAGAAGGACAAAGATGCAGCACTGGCGAAGAGAGTTTGTAAAGCGTCACCAAGATAAAGTCAGATGATGAGACTTAAAGCCTTTGAATTCATCTTGTTCAGAAGAGCTGTATATTACTGGTAGATGTATCCACACAAGCAAGCCGTACTGTGCAATATACAGGGATGAATAAGGCCCTTGCACAAGCCACAAACTGCGCATTAAAGAAAGCACAGAGTCGGTTCACCATAAGCAATGTCTGGAAATCACATTTCGTGGACAAGTGATCTAAAAATTATACGTTTTGAGAGAAAGAAATGTACTGTAAAGAATTCTGCGAGATGAAGGACTGAGCAGTGTGTTCTTGTAAACAAGAAATATTCCTCCGGAAGGGTGCAGCAGCCTGAAAGATAGAGGAACTGAGTTTTTGACTTTAAAAATTGGAATGTTTCATTAACGCCACACAAACACACACACACAAAAAAGTCAGCCTCACCCTGTAATCACTGCAGTGACTTGTGATGAATGCTATGAGGAGCGGGTGAATATGTGAAAGATGCAGCCGTCAGCGTATGAGAGCATAAGACTAGTTGTGTAACTCAAGTCACAGATAAACAGGACTAAGAGTGTAGATGAGACGGCAGAAGCACTACCGTATTTGCTTTAGAAGAAGAGTGACCGTCAACAACAACAGTTACAGAGCGAATGGAGAGGATGTTTGAGATGAAGGAACAACTAAACCACTATCTGACTGTATATCTGTGTCTCACTGCTTATCCATCCATTCATCCACCTGTTTATCTGGTGGCGCCCTACCCATCGAAGTAATCAGGTGTGGATGCGAAAAAGAGCCTCCATGCGACAGGCATCATGCTAATCTCTGTCTGTCTGTCTGTCTGTCTCCCTCCCCCCCCTCTCTCTCTCTCTCTCTCTCTCTCTCTCTCTCCTATTCTTGAATGTCATCATCACCATAATCATCATCATCATCATCACCTTCTTCTTCTTGCTGCATTGCATTTCATCATTACACACCAATCTTCCTTTCAAACTCTTTTAACCTATCCGTCGGTCTGCCTCTCTCTATCTGTCTCCCTACTGTCTCCTCTAATTTTATATTCTGCTCCTCCACCTCCTCCTCCTCCTCCTCCTCCTCATCATCATCATCATCATCATCATCATCACCATCATCATCTTCATCACAGCCCTTACGATGACATTTTTCATTTGAATCATTTTATCAACAAACAATTTCACTCAACTTACGAAGGATCTCGAATAGTGAAAGAGTTAAGTGACGGGTATATCTAACCCCTCTAGTTGGAAAGGTCTCTCTTCAGCTGAGTAAAATTGCCTGATGGTAGCATGAAAAAATATAAACGATATCCCCTGGTTTTATCTTTTGAATCCTATGGCATTTTCTTCCAATTTATTTATTTATTTATTTATTATACCGGCAGATGATTTTGTTAACTTTAGATAAACCATTTGTAATTACGAGGCTAAAGAAGTCTGCATTAACCGCTTCATAACCTGAATTCTCTCCCTGAGCTAAATAAAACCGTCTTTAGGTAGCAAGAATACTATAAAATCGTCCTCGGACTGGAGAGGTAAGGCTTAATACTTACGCTTCTCTTCGTCCTCTCTCAGGCCTAACAAATACCAAAATAACTAATGTCTTCAATGGGGAAATGCCTTTTGTAGTTTGTTCTTCCTATATCCGCATCTACGAGGGGTCATTCACAGCTTGAATGCAATCTTCTCGATGTAGCAAGAAAAAAAAAGGGTTGTGGGATTGAAGGGGTAAAATATGATGGAGGTTCATACAATAATTTCATCTAATCACTGGGGGAAAGTGAGAGTCTGACAAGGAAGAGGAAATGAGCTGCAGCGTACAAGGACGTCAAGCCCTCATCACAGTGACAATACGCCCTTGCACTCGTGGATAACAGCTTGTGGTTCATATCATCGCCCCAGGCATCACTGCTACAGCCACTACCGCACCGTGACACTCTCTCCATCCTTCACCTCGCGCCCAAAATACTTGCTATTTACACTCGTTAACCCCTTGAGCCAAGCAGGAAGAGAAATGGGGAAGGTCTTTCTTAAACTACGTATAAACGTCTGATGTTAACTAGAATATAATGATGCTCTGAGACTGCTGGTGTTATCATGCCTGCACACTACTACACTCCCATCTCGTGACGGACGATAGCAGAAATAATGTGGATTTCGGAAGGAACGAAGTACCTGTGATATGATCTTTGTTGCCCGACAGATACAAGAGAAATACCAGGAGCCGAACCGGGACTTCTATATTGCTTTCATTGATCTTGCAAGAGCATTTGCCACTGTCAACAAAGAACTTTTATGGAATGCTCTTTCAAAATTTTGGAGTTCCAAACTAATTTCTTACCATTCTGAAAGTGTGCATGACAACATGAATGCTCGTGTGTCCGTAGGTGGGAGCAAATCCGAACCCTTCAATGTGGATGTGGGCGTAAAGCAAGGATGTGTTCTGGCTCCTGTCATTTTCAACATCTATCTCACTGCAGTCACCCTTTTTAGTCACCAGCAAATGAACACTGATGATGGAATAAAAATCCAGTTCCGTCTAGATGGTAATTTATTTAATCTCAGACGTCTTCAAGCACAATCAAATAGCACATTTCCTACAGCTGCAATATGCTGATGACTGTGCTGTCCTTGCACATACCCCAGAAGCCCTACAAGTCTCTCACCATCATTTATAACATATACCATGCAATGGGTCTCCGAATAAAAGTCAATAAAACAGAAATAAAATAACAGACAAACAACGCAGCAGTCTCTTGCATTTCAGATAATGACGAAAATGTAGAACAGGTGGAGAATTTTACTTACTGTACCTTGGAAGTGTGCTCACAGATAAACATAACATTGATGCACAAGTCCTTACACGAATCAATCACGCCTCAGCCTCTTAGGACATCTCAGATCCAGAGTCTTTGAAAACACCTACTTGAGAATCAAGACAAAGGTATCAGTTTATACAGCTGTAAGCCTCTCCACCCTCATATACGATGCTGAATCCTGGACTACTAACCAGCGTCACATCAAACAGTTTGAGCCTTTTACAGTGCATGGTAGGGTTCACAAGGGAGGATAAAGTTCCTCACTCACAAATGCATCACTGGGCAAAGTCAACCAACACAAGATCCATGCTGGCTAAAAAACGGCTCAAAAGGTTCAGACACGTGTTCCGCATGCCTGAGCACTGCCTTCCCTGCCACATTATATATATATATATATATATATATATATATATATATATATATATATATATATATATATATATATATATATATATATATTTTTTGCCAAACGTCTCAATCCCGTACAGGGTGGCTACAAACACATCGCCTCCACGTCGCCTTGTCCCCCGCCATTTCACTGCCCTGCTCCCAACTCACACACCCCTCTCTCATATATCTCTCTACTCCATCCCTCCATCCCATCCTCAGCCTCCCTCTCCTTCTTCCCCTCTTCACCTCACTCACATACACTCTCCTCGTCAGTCTCTCACCCTCCATCCTCTCCACATGGCCAAACTACCTCAGTGTGTTCCTCATAACGCTTCCTACAACATCCACATCCACACCACAATGCTCCTTTATATCCTCATTTGTCAGCCTGTCTCTCCATGTGACTCCACAGGCTCCTCTTAAGTAACTCATTTCCGCTGCTCTCACTCTTGACTTGTGTCCTTCCAACAACGTCCAAGCTTCACTTCCATACGTTAGAGTTGGTATCACAATACTGTCATGTAGTAACTTTTTCACTTCCATGCTCACTTCCCTGTTTCTTATCACTGCTTTCAAGGAACCAGCAACCTTTCTTCCTTGTTTTACCCTTTCAAGCACTTCCCCCTCCAAACTTCCATCCTTACTCATCACACTACCCAAGTACTTAAACGTACTCACATTTTCCATTACCCCAACCTCACTGTACATTCACTGACTTCACCTCTCAAAGGCCATCACTTTACTCGTCCCTTCATTCACCTTTAGATTCCGTTTCTTACACACATTCCCAAACTCATCCACCAAACTTTCCAGCTCTCCTTCGTCTTCACTTAACAACACAGTATCATCTGCAAACAACAGTACAGGGAGTTTCCAAACACTACCTTCTCTCACTAGGGCCACTCCAACATCCACTGTCCAACCTTGTATCTCTTTTATTACCCCATCCATGTACAGATTGAACAACCATGAAGACATGACACATCCCTGTTTCAACCCAACCTTCAAAGAGAAAAATTCACTCAGTTTACCATCCACATGCACTGCAGCCTTAGCGCCATCATACATACTCTTCACAGCATTCAATAACTTCCCATCTACTCCATATAATCTTAATACTTTCCACAATCCTTGTCTATCCACCCTGTCATATGCTTTCTCCAAATCCATGAAGGCCGCATGTAATTTTTTCCCTTCTCTAGAAACGTTTCCACTAAAGATCTAAGAATGAATACCTGATCTACACAACATCTTCCCTTCCTAAATTCCCCCTGTTCTTCTCCAACTTTTCCTATTACACTAAGAAGACAAATGCCCCTATGATTACCACACACTTCTTTTTCCCCTTTTCCTTTGTACAAGGGAATAAATATACAGTACCTGACTTCCAATCCTCCGGGACTCTACCTTCCTTCCAGGCCAATCTGCACATCTTCCACATTCATTCTACTACTATCTCTCCCCCATGCTTCAGCATTTCACCACACACTCCATCAATTACTGGGGCTTTCCCTCAATTGACTTTCTTCATTGCTTCCACAACTTCTATCCTACTGATTTCTTCCTGTCTTCTCACCTCCCTCCTTCTCCCAGCCATTCCCCAGCCACTTATACTCGCATTCTCCCAGCCATTCCCCAGCCACTTATACTCGCATTACTTCCCTTCTTTATGTTCAACAATTCCTTATAGTGTTCTCTCCATCTGCTCACTTTTTCTCCCTTCTCCACTAGTAAGCTACCATTTTTATCTTTCACTCCCCTGCTAACCTCACTGCCACCCTGTCTTACTCTCTTCACCTTTTTCCAGAACATTTTCTTACAGTCCCTCCACTTTACACTCAAATTCCTTCCGAATTCCTCATCCACTCTCTTCTTACTCTCTCTTACTAATCTTTTCACCTCTCTCTTCCTTTCTACATTTAACTTCCGACTCTCAACTTCTTCCACGCCCATATTTCTCATCCATTCATTGTATGCTTTCTTCTTTTGTGCCACAGCCTGTCTCACCTCTTCATTCCACCATGCTGTTCCTTGCACCCCCTTCTGTCTTCTCTTCACCCCACACACATCACATGTTGTACATATTTCTTCTGTGAATATCTTGCACACACCTTCCACGTCCCCCATCTGCTCCACTTCATATTTACTCAATCGTTCCTCCACTTCTCTCCTATAATCTGTCTTTTTCTCATCCTTTTGTAACTTTACCACTCTCTTTGCAATTACTCCTTCTTCCGTCCTTCCCTTCTCCTATTTCTCTATCTTACTTGGAAATTGATTCTGGCCACCATCAAGCAGTGGTCAGAAAGACCACTCCCCCAGCCTCTATAAGCTCTTGCATCCATTACACATCTTCGCATCCTTTCATCCACACACACATAATCAGTCACTGCCTTCCTTTCATTCAGTTCACCACCCACTCTTCTCATCACTCGTCATGTATACCTGTGGATCATGTTGTGCCTGAAGAGGGTATGGGCTATCACCAACCCCCTCCCGGTACAAGTGTTCACTAACACACTGCCATTCTATCTCAGCAGCCACACCCCACTCACCAACTATTCCATCCACCTTCACATTCCCTACTTTACCATTCATATCACCGATCAAAAACACTCTCTCATTCCTTCCAAACTTTTCCATGCACACTTCCACATTTGTCCAGAACTCTTCTCTCATTCTCCTTGCACGATCTTGCGTTGGCGCATACACACACACAATCACACACATTTGTATTCCAACTTTCAAACTTACCCACACAATCCTTGAGCCAACTAATTCTTACACTCTTATGCTCTTCTTCCATCTTTTACTCACAACAATACACACTCCTTCCTTTGCCCTCTCATTCTCACCTACTTCTGCACATATACCCCATCCATACTTCCATTCTCTCACACTCTCTCCTCCCCATTTAGTTTCAGTTACTCCACATACATCCACTTTCGCACCCTCAAGCACCTGGACAATATACCTCTCTTTCACCTCATCGTTCGCACTGTTTACATTCCATGTCGTGATCCACACCATGTCCTTTGTCCGGTCCTTGGTCGTCATCTTTTGGTCAGTCCTTGTCCGAAGCTTCTTGTTTGTCTTTTTAGTTAGCTGTTTTCCGGGGAGGGGCATTAACCCTCCGCCAACCCTTTTAGTCACCTCATATGACAAGCAGGGATACTGGGGGAGTATTTTTGAAAACCCCCTTACCCCCATACATATATATTCTTTGAGAATTCTCAAAGAAACTTGGATTATTGTACAGAGTCAGTGACTTCTTAGCTGATGAGCAGTTACCTATAAATTATAAGAGTCATGTGCGCTCTCAGCTTGAATATACTGTAGCTCATCCTTGTGGAATGGATGTGGAGAGGTTGCATTAAAACAACTAGATAAAATTCAGAACAAAGCTGTAAGAATTATTAACAACCCTGCCATTACAAATAAACTACCTCCCCTGCAAGTAAGAAGGAATATTGCCTCCCTTGCATTATATTACAGATATTTTTGGGGGCAAATGCTCAGACGAAGTTGCGTCCATGGTGCCACCTCTCCATGCCTTCCCTCGTGCTACTCAGGCATCTGGTAGCGCTCATGACTGGAACGTCACTCAGCCATATTGCAGAACTTCTGCCTATCAGAATTCTTTCATTCCCCGAACTGTATCTCTCTGGAACTCGCTTCCCCAGAGTTATTTCCCTCCAAATTTCAACCCACAGCTGTTCAAGTCTAACTGTTACAGATATTTTATGAACAGAGGACTCCAGTAATCTGGTGTATGGATTTTTTTTTCATTTGTTTTTCCTTCCTCCATTGTTATTAATATATATATATATATATATATATATATATATATATATATATATATATATATATATATATATATATATGCTCATGGGCCCTTCAGGCCCCTCGCACTTGCTCCTGCAGAAGGCTCTCACGCTGCTATAATATATTTTAGTCATAGCTGTGGGCAAAAAATTCTACGGAGATCCTATGCTGGGCGCCGGGAGCGACGTTTTTTGGTCAAAATGTGATCGCTCATTAAATATAATAAAACTTTTCAATCGTGATGGGACCAAGTTTTTTCACATCAGCGAATTTTTTGCGATTTTTGTGCCAACTTTGGTGCGATTTGAATTTGTAGTTTCGGCTGACCAAAACACACACACACACACACACACACACACACACACACACACACGGCTCTCTCTCTCTCTCTCTCTCTCTCTCTCTCTCTCTCTATATATATATATATATATATATATATATATATATAAATCTATCTATATATATATATATATATATATATATATATATATCTAGATATATATATATATATAGTGTGAGAGAGAGAGAGAGAGACAGGGTTTTGTTACGAGCGAGCGAGCTAAGCGATGTTTACATTCAGCTAAGCAATGAGCTGCCCGGCACTGCCCAGAACAACACGGCCTGACCACGATGGGTTTCAGAGGCTAATAAATTTTCTACTATGTGAGATAGAGAAGAGATTGTTTCAGCAGGTTATAGATTCAATCAATGAATATTGCTTGTAGCTATATATTTACTCATGAGGCCAAAGAATCCCCTTGGAATCCCAGCTTTCCAAGGGAATGTACCGAGAGCTTCAAACTGACATGCTCCACTGTGAAATGTATTTGAAAACTTTCCCGTTGTAACACTATGTTTTCTTGCATGAATTCTAACAGTTAAATATCGGATATTACGGTGATAATTGTACATGAACCCTTTCCCTATGTTTACTGGGGTGAAATCAGCAAGGGTGCGTGAGAGAGAGAAAACGTGAGAAAAGTAAATATTTTTTCTCATTTATTCGTCCGTTACTGTTCAGTTACCTCACCAGAAATGTTGAAAGTTTACACCGAGATAAAATTATGATGATAGGTGTATGAAGAAACGCTAGCTCGCTCGTCACGCGCTCACAAAGATCACTTTACTAGTTATTTGGAATCGGGACTTCAGGTGTGTGAATGACTGTGTGGCTCATTTTGGTAGGCATGATGGTTTGTGGTTATGCTGCTTGGGTGCTTCTTGGTTACTGGGTCCTACTTCAGCCCATCGTTATATATATATAATATATATATATATATATATATATATATATATATATATATATATATATATATATATAATATATAAATATATATAATATATATATGATTCAATCCTACGTTGCCCTATGAGGAGCGTAGGAGCCCGGGGCTAGAAAAGTTGGTCCTGACATTTAATATGAGTGACCAGCCTCAATCATCCCTGAGTGGCATTACATGAGTAATAAACCCCAACTACCCCTTGGATATAAACTTTCACCGGCTCAATCTTACTGGAGCGCCAGAATTACCCACTAAACCACCTGGCACCATAATTTGGTTATAAGGTTACCACCCAGCGGAGTAAATCTTTTCCTGGTGTACAGGAAACCAATTGGTTTTTCACTCAGTATAGAGTTACCCACAGGCAGAAGGATGGGGAAAGAATGAAGGAAAGAAAGACAGAAGAGGGAGTGTAAAGTCACCCGTACGCAGAAGGACGAGGAAAGAATGAAGGAAAGAAAGACAGAAGAGGATGGAATGATTATTTTTCTTGGCACATAGTGTTTGTAATCCCAGGTGAAATTGAGAAAAAGAACAAGTATGTGCGCGCGCGCGTGTTGTGTGTGTGTGTGTGTGTGTGTGTGTGATCTGATTTTTATCATTGCTTTAGTTGATTACTTACTGCCTTGGTGTTCTTACGTTCGTTATATACTGTATGTGGGTCACTAGCACACACACACACACACACACACACACACACACACACACACACACAAATATATATATATATATATATATATATATATATATATATATATATATATACAGTATATGTACCGTCAACATTGTGACTAATAAATACCTGACGTTGGTCTGATGTAAATAGCCTATCATCTGTGTGTAATGAGGAGACTATAGGGGTGTGACAGGAAGGAAAGTGATAGTGTCCCCAATCATTACTGCATGAGGGTGAAGTTGGGATACCGAATTTATATGATTCCTAATGTGATCCCTTCACCAGATGAGATTCCAAGTCAAACCCATAACACTGCCATTCAGTGACTCAACCCACTGCGCCACGCCTTCCACCTGCTGGGCATGATGTGTGTCAGGGAGAACAACTTAGTAATTTCGATTTCAGGAGGTTCACTGGCGTGGGGAAGTTACACGAAAAGAGAAGGTTACTTGATGGGAAGAAAGCGTTGGTCAAAAATGATTGTTTTTCGATAAAATAAGGTTGCCTACGATAACAACAGGGTGATGGACGAAAGGACGAGACTGCTTATGATGACACGACGTTAACGGAGAAGGGGAAAATGTGAACGAAATGGGGTGGATTCTGAAAAAAATAATGTTTTTTTGAAAAGGGGAGATTATATGATAAAAAGAGGTGACAGTTGGATCAAGTGCTTGAAGTGTATGTGATGGTGACGATATGATAAGATGGATGGCGATGATGACAATATGATAAGATGGATGGTGGTGATGGTGACGATGATGGAAAGGTGGATGGTGATGGTGCTGATGATGGCAAGGTACTGAAGATGGTAAGATTATGGTCAGAGGATGGTGGGGGTGATGATATGATGAACCGTAATACTGATGGCGATAATGCTGCCACTGATGGTAATAGTAATAGAGAAGAGTGGATGCTTATACTGAAGCTGACTGATGCTGGTGGTAATAATGCTAACTGATGCTGTTTAGTCTACCACTGCTCCTGTGGGCGCAAATATTGTTGTATTGTGTATTACAGTCTGTTCTGCTCTGCTCTACCGTTCCCAGCTAGATTGTCTCAGATTTGCTACAATCTTCCAGGCAGCAGGAGTGGGTGGGTACTGCGGGGATGGACGGCAACACAAGCACTGTAAAAGATATGGGTATCTAACGAAATTTCTTGTGAATATACTGCCAAAATGTTTAACCATCCGAAACGTTTGATATGTTTCACGAGTTTTTAAATAATTTTAAAACAAAGAGAAGAAATATAATTGCTTCCATGATAGTACCAATAATCAAATAACCACTGTCATCTCTTTCATTTTCTGTCTACCTTCAAATAAGCAAACTTGCACAATACCACTTTCTGTTACCATTATCCTCTGTTTTACTGACTATACCATGTATCTACCCAACCATCCTTTATGATGACGTATTTTTATTTTATTCTTGATATGTTTAGACGCTTTCGTTCACCTTAGAATAAACTAATCCTTTATGAACCTCTTCACAACTTCAAGTGCTTCGTAAGTTGATTAAAATAAACTAAATAGTATCAAAAAGAAAAAAAAAAAGGCAAAGGACACCTTTGATAGCCACACCCACTCTCGCAATTTTCTAAGAGGAAGTGCTCTGCTTTGTCTCTGTGGATCATATTTACGGCTACTCCAGCACGACGCAAGTACGCGGTCGACTGCATGCACACCACACACACACACACACACACACAAGTCACAGCAGTATTCTCGAAGGGAGAACTTGCATATTTCTGGACTGGAGAAGGAAGACGACGAAAATGAAGAGGTGCTGGAAGCTAAGGTTATCGAGTTTGCTGACAACATTGGAGTAAAAATCAAGCCGGATGACATCACTATTGTACACCGTGTGGGGAGACCCAGAGAGGGAGATAGGCCAGTGATTGAGAGATTTTGCCACTGAAAGAAAAAGAATGAAATAATGCGTAACACAAAAAAGCTCAAAGGTAGAAAGGTGTATATAAATGATGACATGACCTCATTAAGGGCTAAAATGATGAGTATAGTTAATGGGCAGGAAACAGTGAAATACTGTATGTGGCCACAAGGGAGGGGAGTATTGTAGCCTGGCTGCATAGTGGGGGTAGACCTGTGGTCATAAACAGTCCTGATGACTTACAAAAGGTTGGAATTACCTCTCCTGATTGGAAAAAGCTAAATCTGGAGCACCTAACAAGGGCCTAGGATAGTGCTGGGGCACAGTACATGCTTAGGCACAATACCGCTCTTAGAGTAAGCAAAAGTAGCCGTGTACAGTCTGCTCCAAACCTTATTTTTCTTGATGTATTATCTCTCAATGTTTGTGGTATTAAGTCAAAGTTTCTATCTGAGGATTTGGTTAACCATATTAGAAGTTATGATATCATTTGCTTATGTGAAACAAAATGTGATGATACTGACATGATTAATGTAAAGCAGAATATGGAAAACATTGGTTTTGATATTGTATTTAACAACAGAAGCAAATTAAACAGGTATAAGTCTGGTGGTCTACTCATTGCCATCAAGAAGAATGTTAGCTTTAAATGGAGGCACATAAGTACAAATTATGATTCCTTACTTTCAATTAAAGTTGACAGAGGGAGTGTAAATTAAGGTAGGGAATTGGTAATAAGTTGTGTTTATAATCCCCCCCTCACACTCAAAGTGTGGTAAAGAGGAGCATTTTGATGAACTGGATGATTTTTTGCTAACTTATACTAAGATTATGTGCATGTACTTGGTGGCGATTTTAATGCTCACACTCTCACTATGCCTGATGTTCCTTATAATGTTGGTGATGATGATGTTGCGTCTGCTGAGGTGCCTTATGTAAGTTTAATTGATTATGGTATAACTGAGAATGGGACAAACCAAGATTTAACTCCAGACAGGAATTCATATGGGAGAAAATTGGTGGAAATTTGTAAAAATCACCAAGTGTTTATATTTAATGGAAGGATGGGGGAGAACTGTGGCATTGGTAAACCTACAACCATACATAATACAACCACTGATTACTTTTTAGGTTCACCAGTGATTATGCAGAGTAGTAGTAGTTTTTAGAGTACTTGATTATGATCCATTGTTATCTGATGTGCATTGTGGATTACAAACAAGGATGAAATTTAAGGGACAAAGTACTGTGCCCACTGTAAACAAAGAGGTCCAAGAGGTAGGACAAACAAGTGTAAGGCCAGGTAAGTGGAATACTGAGAAAAAGTGTGCATATGTAAGGAATATAGATGAAGGCAAGGTAAATGAGTTGATTGAAAAATTGGATGAACTGCCCATAGATGATATTAACCAGGATTTAATGCAAATATTGATTAAGCCTGCACTTGTAACTTTTCCACAACATAAGAGAAGAACATACATTAAAAAGACCAATAATGCCACCTTAGAACGATATGACAAACAATGCTCGAAATCTAGGAAGGAATACCACAAAGCTAGACAGAGATATCATTTGCTTAGGAATAATGTAAACTTTAACTGCATGACTGAGAAAAGCAGAAGATATAAAATGAACCTAAAAAGGGTGAAAAGCAAGGAGAGGGGTAATTTAATTAAGGAACATAGAAAATACAGGTGTGATGATCTTAAAGCATACTGGAAAATTCTAAATAATAAGAAAATAAGTTGCCAGATCCCCATTACATTAAATGAATTTTATGAGCATTTTAAAGAGGTAGCTGGTGGTGACAGTAATGATAATAACGAAGTAAATATTATAAATCAATCTATCTAATGCCAGACGCCACAATCCCGTAAGGGGTGGCCATATGACTTTGAGTTATTTGTTTGACGAGGAGGGGCACTAACCCTCCACCAACCCACTTGTTGACACGTAGGGAGCACGTATGGTTTGGTTATATGGTTACCACCCTGCGTTGCAAGTGGTTTCTTGGCTTACAGGAAACCATTTGGCTTGTCACTCAATGTAAAGCCACCTGTAAATGAAAGAAAAGCAATAAGAAGTGACAGGAAAGTTGGGAGAAACAGGAAGAGAGAAGGGCAGGCACAGAAAAAGAATGATAAAGGCTAAGGAAGAAGTAGGCAGCACTACATCAAGTGCGTGGATGATAGTCGTCACCACCTACCACCTATAAATGATCATGATAATATGGATACTGAATTTTTACCATTACTTAATGACCCTATAACTAAGGAAGAGGTAGTCAGAAATATTAAGAAAATAAAAAATAATAAATCACCAGCATATGATATGATAATAAATGAATATATAAAAAGTACTCAACATATTTTGTGCCCCCTTTATGTTAAAATGTTCAATAAAATACATGATACTGGTGCCATGCCATCTGAATGGCTGGTTGGCATGATAGTGCCACTTTATAAGAACAAAGAAGACATCCAGGATGTTAGTAAATACAGAGGTATCACTTTACTTAGCTGCATGGGGATGCTGTTCACCTCAGTACTTAATGACAGACTTAATGAATATTCAAACACTATGTCTATTATTAATGAAACACAAGTAGGCTTCAAGCATGGGTATTCCACTTTGGATCATATATTTTTACTTAAAAGTGTAATTGATTTCTTCAACTGGAGGAAAAGGAAGTTTTTTTGTTTGTGGACTACAAGAAAGCTTTTAATATGGTGTGGCGTGAAGGTTTATGGTACAAGCTAGTTAAGAAAAAGGTGAATGGGAAAATTCTTAATGTGATTAGAAATATGTACAATAACATCAGGTCTTGTGTCATGCTAAATCAAGAGATATCAGATACCTTTGTAATGTAGGGGTAAGACAAAGGGAAAGTTGGTCGCCTTTGCCTTTTATGTTAATGATATTGAAAGTAAATTACTTGACAATAATTGCAGTTATGTAGATTTTGGTGATGAGCTCTTGAATTCATATCTGAAACTTCTTGTTCTTATGTATGCAGATACGATCATTTTGTGTGACAATGTGGAAGGAATGAAGCAGGCACTGACTGCTTTGAATTTGTACTGTAATGAATGGAAATTGAAGCTTAACTGTAATAAAAATAGTAGTGTTTAGTAGGGGAAGACCAAACTTATCTAATTATAAATTTGAATTTGGTGGTGAAAACACTGAGGTAGTAGAAGACTACAAGTATCTTGGTGTGCTATTTAATTACAACAGCAGGTTCCGTAAAGGTGAGCTGGAGCTTAAAGAACAGGCCACAGGAGCAATGTACTCATTGTTAGGCAAGTGTTGAAAGTTTGACTTGCCAGCTGATATGCTGATTGAATTATTCAATACAATGGTGTTACCTATATTGACCTATGCATCTGAGATTTGTGGATACTACGTTGTTAGAGAGCTAGAATCACTGTATATGAAATTCTTAAAACAGGTATTGGGTGTTCATAAAAAGACTAGTAATGATATGGTGTATGGTGAACTTGGAGTATTTCCACTTGATATACATATAAAGAGAAATATGATGGGGTATTAGTCTAAGCTAATTTCAGGTAAAGATACTAAATGTGTTATATAATGTACCGATGCTTATTGCAATTGGATAGGTTGGGGATTTATACTTCTCCATGGTTAGCGTGTATTAAAAACATTTGTAATGAGTGTGGCATGTCTGGGATGTGGTTGTTATAAGATGTTCCTAATACAACATTGGTTAAAAAAGCTGTGGAACAGAGATTGATAGATCAGTGGATTACAACCTGGCATAATAACTTAGTAACAAAATCCTTATTTAACAACTACAAGTTGTTTAAGATAGATTATGGCATAGAATGGTATCTGGAAAAATTATCAAAGAGTGACAAACAAGAAGCCTCGGACAAGGACTGACCAAACGATGACGACCCAGGACCGGACAAAGGACTTGGTAATGGCAACATGGAATGTAAGAGGAGCGAATGATGAGGTGAAAGAGAGAGATTGTCCAGGTGCTTGAGGGTGCGAAAGTGGATGTATGTGGAATAACTGAAACAAAATGGAAAGGAGAAAGTGTGAGAGAATGGAAGTATGGATGGGGTATATGTGCAGGAGTAGGTGAGAATCAGAGGGCAAAGGAAGGAGTATATATAGTTGTGAGTAAAAGATGGAAGAAGAGCATAAGACAGTATGGATCAGTTGGGTCAAGGATTGTGTGGATAAAGTTGAAAGTTGGAACACAAATGTGAGCGATTGTGTGTGTGTAGGCGCCAACGCAAGATCGTGCCAGCAGGGTGAGAGAAGAGTTCTGGACAAATGTGGAAGTGTGCATGGAAAAGTTTGGAAGGAATGAGAGAGTGTTTTTGATCGGTGATATGAATGGTAAAGTAGGGAATGTGAAGGTGGATGGAATAGTTGGTGAGTGGGGTGTACCTGCTGAGATAGATGAGAATGGCAGTGCGTTAGTGGACATTTGTGCTGGGAGGGGGTTGGTGATAGCCAATACCCTCTTCAGGCATAAAATGATCCATAGGTATACATGGCGAGTGATGAGAAGGGTGGGTGGTGAACTGAATGCAAGGAAGGCAATGATTGATTATGCGTGTGTGGATGAAAGGATGCGAAGATGTGTAATGGATGCAAGAGCTTATTGAGGCTGGGGGAGTGGACTTTCTGACCACTACTTGGTGGTTGCCAGAATTAGGATCCAAGTAAGACGGAGAAATAGAAGAAGGGAAAGACGAGAGGAAGGAGTAGTTGCAAGGAGAGTGGAAAGGTTACAAGAGGATGAGAAAAAGGCAGAGTATAAGAGAGAAGTGGAGGAATTATTAGGCAAATATGAAGCAGATGGGAGACGTGGAAGGTGTGTGCAGGATATTTACGGAAGAAATATGTGCAGCATATGATGTGGTGTGTGGGAGGAATAGAAGACAGAGGGAGGTGCAAGGAACAGCATGGTGGAATGAAGAGGTGAGACAGGCTGTGGCACAAAAGAAGAAAGCATACAATGAATCGATGAGAAATAGGGGCGTGGAAGAAGTTGAGAGGTGGAAGAGAGAGTTATATGTAGAAAGAAAGAGAGGTGAAAAGATTAGTAAGAGAGAGTAAGAAGAGAGTGGATGAGGAATTCGGAAGGAATTTGAGTGTAAAGTGGAGGGACTGTAAGAAAATCTTCTGGAAAGAGGTGAAGAGAGTAAGACAGGATGGCAGTGAGGTTAGCATGAAAGTGAAAGATAAAAATGGTAGATTACTAGTGGAGAAAGGAGAAAAAGTGAGCAGATGGAGAGAACAATTTAAGGAATTGTTGAACATAAAGGATGGAAGTAATGGGAGTATAAGTGGCTGGAGAATGGCTGGGAGGAGGGAGGTGAGAAGACAGGAAGAAATCAGTAGGATTGAGGTTGTGGAAGCAATGAAGAAAGTTAAATTGGGGAAAGCCCCAGAAATTGATGGAGTGTGTGGTGAAATGCTGAAGCATGGGGGAGAGATAGTAGTAGAATGGATGTGGAAGATGTGCAGATTGGCCTGGGAGGAAGGTAGAGTCCCGGAGGATTGGAAGTCAGGTATAATTATTCCCTTGTACAAAGCCAACGGCCATACCACGTTGAGTACACCGCTTCCCGTCCGATCAGCGAAGTTAAGCAACGTTGGGTCTGGTTAGTACTTGGATGGGTGACCGCCTGGGAACACCAGATGCTGTTGGCATCCCTACGTGTCAAGTGGGGTTGGTGGAGGATTAGTGCCCCTCCCTGTAAAAAACAATTAACTCTAAGCCCTTGGCCACCCCGTTTGGGATACATGGCGTCTGGCAATGAATGAATGAAACAAAGGAAAAGGGGAAAAAGAAGTGTGTGGTAAATCATAGGGGCATTTGTCTTCTTACTATAATAGGAAAAGTGTATGGTAGGATACTTATTGACAGAGTTAGAGAAAGAACAGACGAATTAATTGGAGAAGAACAGGGAGGCTTTAGGAAGGGAAGAGGCTGTGTAGATCAGATATTCATTCTTAGATCTTTAGTGGAAAAGTTTCTAGAGAAGGGAAAGAAGTTGTATACGGCTTTCATGGATTTGGAGAAAGCATATGACAGGATGAGTAGACAAGGATTGTGGAAAGTATTAAGAATATATGGAGTAGATGGGAAGTTGTTGAATGCTGTGAAGAGTATGTATGATGGTGCTAAGGCTGCAGTGCGTGTGGATGGTGAACTAAGTGAATATTTCTCTTTGAAGGTTGGGTTGAAACAGGGATGTGTCATGTCTCCATGGTTGTTCAATCTGTACATAGATGGGGTAATAAAAGAGGTACAAGGTAGGGTAGTGGATGTTGGAGTGGCCCTGGTGAGAGAGGATAGTGTTTGGAAACTCCCTGTACCGTTGTTTGCAGATGATACTGTGTTGTTAAGTGAAGACGAAGGGAAGCTGCAAGGCTTGGTGGATGAGTTTGGGAGAGTGTGTAAGAAACGGAATCTAAAGGTGAATGTAGGGAAGAGTAAAGTGATGGTCTTTGAGAGAGGTGAAGTCAGTGAATGTACAGCGAGGTTGGATGGTGAGGAATTGGAAAATGTGGGTACGTTTAAGTACTTGGGTACTGTGATGAGTAAGGATGGAGGTTTGGAGGGTGAAGTGCTTGAAAGGGTACAGCAGGGAAGAAAGGTTGCTGGTTCTTTAAAAGCAGTGATAAGAAACAGGGAAGTGAGCATGGAAGTGAAAAAGTTACTACATGACAGTATTGTGATACCAACTCTAACGTATGGAAGTGAAGCTTGGACGTTGTTGAAAGGACACAAGTCAAGTGTGAGAGCAGTGGAAATGAGTTATTTAAGAGAAGCCTGTGGAGTCTCATGGAGAGACAGGCTGACGAATAAGGATATAAAGGAGCATTGTGGTGTGGATGTGGATGTGATAGGAAGCGTTATGAGAAACACACTGAGGTGGTTTGGCCATGTAGAGAGGATGGAGGGTGAAAGACTGACGAAGAGAGTGTATGTGAGTGAGATGGAGGGGGGAAGAGGGAGGGGGAGGCCGAGGATGAGATGGAGGGATGGGGTGGAGAGATATATGAGAGAGGGGGGTATGAGTTGGGAGCAGGGCAGTGAAATGGCGGGGGACAGGGCGACGTGGAGGCGATTTGTTTGTGGCCACCCCAAACGGAATTGAGGCGTCTGGCAATAGATAGAATAGAATAGACAGAATAATGGTGACTAGATTAAGAACCTGTAATAACAGATTGCCTGTAAATGCTGGCAGATATCAAGGTGTAAACAGAGAGGGTCGGATCTGTAACAAGTGTGATGTTAGTATTGAAGGCGATGAATTTCATGTTCTTTTTGTATGTACTAACGGGGAAATTGTGAGGTTACTTGATATGTATATATCAAATTATTATACATGTAGGTCAACACATCTCAAATATGCTTCGTTCATGCAAAACAACGGTTTAAATGTTATGAAAAATTTATCTTTATTTTTGAGGTTGGTGCTACGTATGTTTAGGTGAATAATATGTATAATGAGTAAGTAGTCTTCTCCAATTTATTGTGTTCTTAACACCTTATTATTGTCATTTTTTTTTTATGTAACACTACGTATTTGTACATAATTTATGGTCTAAGTTCTGTGATTATGAGGGAGCTGTGCTCCATAATTTTGTTTTTATAAAGTCTGAGCTTATACATTAAATTCAATTCAATTCACACCTCAGTCATACCTCAGACTCGCCCCAGACGTATATCCCAGTGCTCTGTCCTGCCCCTCTGTCATTTTTACGGCTATTCTGGCACAGCACAAATACGTGGTCGACTAAAGATGAACGCCACACGCACCTCAGATCCGACCCAGACGCACACCAGACACAAAACCAATACCCCTACTCCTCAAAACCTCCCTCCTCCATCCTTCCTAGACAATAAAGGGCACATAATGGATTCCCTTCCCATGGGTGCGGCAAAAAATATATATATAAAGAGAGAGAGAGAGAGAGAGAGAGGTTAACCCCCTATAGCATTACCCTCAACAATCAAATAACCAAACCTATACCACAGTACTGTTTTCTGTTCCTGTCTCCTGTTACACCATCCGTCCCTTGATTCAGTCCAACCCTTTTCCTACCCTGTCTATGTCTTCAACCTTTACAAACAAATAACACCACCTACACCATGCCATTATCTATTACCACTATCATCTATTTCACCGTTAGTGCCTTTTCCTGCCCTCCTCCTAACCCCCTGTGACTTCACCCTCGACAATCAGATACCCAGACCTACACCACATCACTTTTTTTTTTTTTTTTAATCCGAGGAAGAAGGAACCAAAGGCCATGAGCCCGCAGTAACAGTTCCCTCCAAGAGAAAAACAAAATACAATAGAGAGCCAAATTCAAGATCCGATCATTTTGAGATGCCTGGACACACAGCGTTTGAAAGACTGGAGATCATAGGCAGCAGGAAATACAGACAGAGGGAGACAGTTCCAGAGCTGACCTGTTGCATAAATGAAAGACTGGGAGTAACGGTCAACTCTTGCATTAGAGAGTTGGACAGAAAAGGGATGAGAGTTTGCTGCCAGACGGGTGCTACGCGCCCGTCGTAGAGGTGGAGGAATGCAAGCAGACAGTTCAGAGGAGCAGTGACCATTAAAGCAGCGATAGAAAAGAGATAAAGATGCAACAGTGCGGCCTCTTGTGATTGCTTTGTCGTACCCTTCTTCTAACGCTTTATGACTTTACATTTTACCTGGATGAGTGGGTAAAGTGGAACCAGCCAAGAATTAACAATACGATGTAGGTAACAATCAAACACTTCACTACGATGTCCTTTTTTTTTAACAATATTCCTGTTTCCAGACAACTATTCAATTTCGAGATTTCTCTGAGTGAAGGATCTAGAAACTATCAGCACTTATCTTTTTCAGCACAAGGACATCAATTTCAAAGTTTACTCTTCTTACCTCCAAACGATTTTATTCAGCTCATTGTGACCCTCTCTTAGCAAAGAAATTACAGGCAAGAAAAACAGATAGAGTACACACAGAAGAATTATAACCACATATGGCGGTGATGCTGGACTGGGGTAATGGCAGGGGTGGGTAGGGTGCAGTTAGGTAAGAATGAATGGGTAAAAACTTGGTTGGATGGCGTGCAATGCGGTAAAACTGAAAGTTGAGGTGAGACAGAGTATCTGGGGGTTGGGTGGAGTACACTGGGGAAATGGTGGGTGTGCGGGTGTGGGTGGGGTGGGGTAAAATTCACAACTGAGGCATAGTGAAATATGGCTGGGTTGGGCTGAGTGCACTGGGATAATGGTGAGGTTGGGTGGGGAGGTGGGGAGTAATTTTGGCTGGCGGGGTAGTATACAGTATGACGGAGGTAAAACTAGAAGTCATGCAGGGGAGAAGTACGGCGGGGTTCGGTGGGGTGAAGTGCTGTAATGGCGGGGCTGGGTGAGCTAAAGTAAAACTGACAGTAAAGAAATGGTGGAGCATGGCGAGGTTTGGCTGGGTGGACTGGTATAAACGTGACTGGTAAGGTAGAGTGGAGTATGGTGAGGTCTGAAGATGTAAAGTGGTGGGGCTTGGTGGGGTGGAGTTTGGAAAACTTGACAGATGAGGTAGGGAAGAGTATGGCTAGGTTGGGTGCGGTGGAATGAGGTAAAACTTACAGGTGAGGTACTGCAGAGTATGGCGAAGCTGGATTGGGCGGAGTGGTGTAAAAATTTACTGCATAGGATTCACGCCACCTCCCCTGGGAGTACGGCGTATGGGTATGGACATATAAATAGGTATATGTTATTAATGTTTTTTTTTTTTTTTTTTTTTTGAGGGGGCATACTTTGCATACATAAATGCCAATAATACAGTGTGATATGGAAATATAAATTATTAATGAGAAGGCGTTAAAAATAATTCGAAGCTGCCCCAAATACGACTCTCAGACGCCTTCCATTCTCTCTACATGGCCGAATCACCGTAAGATATTTTTCTTTATGGGTTTTGACAACTTACTATAAGTACGAGTTCCAGACAGGCCGGAAATGATGACCAAAAAAAAAAATAAACAATTAAAAACGTGAACTTAATTTCTTCTACTTATTTTTACGCGTCCTTCACCTTTATCCTCCACGCCATGAACCTAAAATACCATATAGTGCAATTATGTAGTGTAAGAGTATGTGGGGTGTTAATGTTTGGTTGTGATGAGGGTCAGTAAGAGATCCTAGCTTCACCATATTACACCCCTCCTCAAAGTGGTTACCTGGGAAGCATGGACACTTATGTATGGTGCACTGTTATGGTGTCAGAATGTGGTGTATGTGTGGCAATAGTGTTTAGGCCATAGAGGACCCTAGCCTCATCATTGCATCTCCCTCCTTATAGTGGTCACCTGGGAATTAGGATCCTGCTTGACTCGAACTATCAATAATATTTAGTTGAGGTGTATAATTACCTTACATCAGCCGGAACAAAAAACATACATTAGAGACGATTGATTTCTCTAACGAGTAATTTAGTCTAGCGTTAACATTCGACTTTAGGCCTACAACAAATTTAAGTCAAAGATAACAAGGATATCTATATTGAATCTTTTGTTGGGCGATGGGTTTTTGACATTAGCGGTAACAGATCCTTAAATAATTTAAGTTAATAATTACACAGTGAGGAGAAATTTAATCCTTGTGCCATTAGCTTTCGCATGGTCGGGACAACTCAAATATCCCATCCTCCTTAACGTCAGCAGATTATATTTAGTTGATACCCAGTGTTAAGTATTTAATCGCTTGCTCCGTCATTTTAGCGCTGGGAAAGTACAGGTTGGTACGAGCCGGAAAACAAGGTTGGTAATGTCACCACCCCAGCCTCTCTCTCTCTCTCTCTCTCTCTCTCTCTCACACACACACGCATATATTTGTGTGTGTGTGTGTGTGTGTGTGTGTGTGTGTGTTTATAACTGTGCCAGTACGGGTATATACGTGTGAATGTGTCTGTATTACGTGTCTGTGTAAGTATATAATGTCGTGCAGGTACAGTCGTGGTAATAAATAATCACCTATACTCCGGTACCCCGTGCCTCAGGCTGGCTCCCTTATGCGCGGCAAGACATACTGAAGTAAGAGGGACTGAGAGGAAGGGGCCAGAGAGAGAAGGAAAAGTGGGTGAGGGGACGGGTGATGGTGCTGGGGTGGAGTGAGGGAGGGGAGGGAGGGTAGGTAGGGGAGGGAGAATGAAATGCGAAGTGATGGCCACATAATTTATCTGTTTTCCTTCACTCAGGGCAAGATATAAAAGAGTTAATGTTCGGTAGATAATGCTGCATTACGCCTTGTATTGCGGCATCAGATAACAAGCTTTAGATAGGTGGTCATATCAAGGGCTGGCTCGTGAGAGAAATATACTGACGTGACAGATCAAATATTAGTGCAGAGCCATCGAAACTGTGTGGACCCAGACTGTCAACGTGAGGATGCCAGAGAACAAGAGGACACAGGCCCGCCTCCTCCAGCACACAAAGGACCAATGGGAGCTTTCAGACGAAACCAGCAAACCATCAACAACACTGTTTCCTCGGTGCCACGAAAACTGCAAGAGGTTATTGAGGCAGGAGTCCACTGGACTAATTACTAAGCCTTTCCTGGTTGCTTTGGCTTGACCAATGTCGGTAATAATTGACATTGATATGTTTTGGGAGTTTGGGTACGATTTTGCTTCACTTTCCTTCTAACAAATTATGAGAGACACCATTATTATATCTACCCATGTGCACAAACATCAAATTTTATTTACATTTTATGCGCACTTATTTTAAACAGCCTTTTCATATAGAGATGCCAAAAAATAGCTGACATGGTGGTGAGTGTATAGAGTGAGTGTATACCGAGAGGATGATCATATTTACTGTGGATACAGCCATGTCAGAGGTTGCATATGATATTTAGTTCCAAAAAATAATTACATACAATAGCTGAGGACATTTCTTACACAAACATTACGGAATTTAAAGCCATCCAGATTCCACTCGAGTGGCCCTGGTGAGAGAGGACAGTGTTTGGAAACTCCCTGTACTGTTGTTTGCAGATGATACTGTGTTGTTGAGTGAAGACGAAGGGGAGCTGCAAGGCTTGGTGGATGAGTTTGGGAGAGAGTGTAAGAAACGGAATCTAAAGGTGAATGTAGGGAAGAGTAAAGTGATGGTCTTTGAGAGAGGTGAAGTCAGTGAATGTACAGCGAGGTTGGATGGTGAGGAATTGGAAAATGTGAGTACGTTTAAGTACTTGGGTAATGTGATGAGTAAGGATGGAGGTTTGGAGGGTGAAGTGCGTGAAAGGGTACAGCAGGGAAGAAAGGTTGCTGGTTCTTTGAAAGCATTGATAAGAAACAGGGAAGTGAGCATGGAAGTGAAAAAGTTACTACATGACAGTATTGTGATACCAACTCTAACGTACGAAAGTGAAGCTTGGACGTTGTTGGAAGGACACAAGTCAAGAGTGAGAGCAGTGGAAATGAGTTATTTAAGAGGAGCCTGTGGAGTCACATGGAGAGACAGGCTGACGAATGAGGATATAAAGGAGCGTTGTGGTGTGGATGTGGATGTGATAGGAAGCGTTATGAGGAACGCACTGAGGTGGTTTGGCCATGTGGAGAGGATGGAGGGTGAAAGACTGACGAAGAGAGTGTATGTGAGTGAGGTGGATGGGGGAAGAGGGAGGGGGAGGCCGAGGATGAGATGGAGGGATGAGGTGGAGAGGTATATGAGAGAGGGGGGTGTGAGTTGGGAGCAGGGCAGTGAGATGGCGGGGGACAGGGCGACTTGGAGGCGATTTGTTTGTGGCCACCCCGAACGGGATTGAGGCGTCTGGCAATAGATAGATAGGTAGACAGATTCCACAGTGCGTCCCAAGCCAAAACATACGGATAAACACAAATATCTGGCTCCGCACAAATGTCTTATCTGTCACGTCAGTATATTTCTCTCACGAGCCAGCCCTAGATATGACCACCTATCTAAAGCTTGTTATCTGACGCCGCTATACAAGGTATAATGCAGCATTATCTACCGAATATTAACTTCTTTATATCTTGCCCTGAATGAAAGAAAATAGACAAATGTGTGACCACTGCTCCGCATTTCATTCTCCGTCCCCTACCTACCCTCCCTCCCCTCCCTCACTCCACCCCAGCACCATCACCCGTCCCCCAACCCACCTTTCCTTCTCTCTCTGGCCCCTCCCTCTCGGTCCCTCTTACTCTAATGTGACTTGCCGCGCATAAAAGACCCTGCCTGAGCCACGGAGTACAGGACGATAGATGATTATTTATGACCGACTGCATGTACTTACTTGGTTTTGCGACGTGTGCGCGTTTACAAGACACATAATACGCTTAAACTCTTCCTAATCATGTAACTTCTTCACTACGAAGGGCCTCTCCTAAGCTGAATACAATAATTTGAATTTGGAAAGAATGAAATTAGACTCCACTGCAGCGAAGGGGTTAACCATTTCAGTATAATGACGCCTTTTGTTTCATCTTACCAACAGACCATTACACAGTAAAGGGGTTAACAGTGGAGTCAGCGTCGAAATATACAATGGAAAGCACACAACAGTTGCCACCGCCAGCACCAATAAAATATATTAATTCCTGCTATTATTTCTCTTTCCTACCATATAAATACTTTTGGTCTCACGCAGTTAATTCTACGCGCCCTGAAATTTAATTTAAGAGGGATCATAACTCCGCCAAAGCCAACAGAATTTATGATTTATTCTTGTATCCGGCTCCGGAACCACCTCACATTATAATAAAGTCTTCCTTGACCCACTGTCCACCTATCCACTAGATTTCATTGAAATCCCACAACAACTGTGAGAACTCGTTCAGAAACAGAAAACAGACACAGGTGTGCACCCAACCTCCGTTCACCTTCACTGGCGGAGGTAATAGCATCAGCGGGAAGAAAAAAAAAAAAAAAAAAAAAAACACTAAAGTGAGCCACTACAGGTGCTATGAGCATTGTCCGAAAAAATGTCAAGTCATCCTCTGCGGTGGCTATTACCCAAGCCTGATAGCCTAAGCGACGTGCGTCAAGCAATGGCGCGAAAAATGTTAGTGAATTGTTTTAGTTATCACGTTATAAAAATTTTATACACAGGAAAGGCTAGTACAGGTTAACTCCCTCAGCCTGAGGACGTTGGTTTTTATATTCATTTTCGGGAAGACTCTTAGAAATGAAAGGATTAAATTCCTTCAGTCTAATGACGTGTTACTTATTTTATTCCTCTTACCACCAGACGATTTTATTCAACTTACAACAAACCTCTACGAATGAAGGCATGAATGAAGGCTATTTTTAATCCCCCACTTCGAAAAATTCCTCGAGTTCTAAATACAATCGTTTTAAAACAACAATTAAAATAACATACGTCATTCGATTAAACGACAATAAAGACTATACCTAACGTCCCCCGGGCTCGAAAAGTCTCTCGTAAGCTGGAAAAAATCGTCTAGAAGTAACAAGAACAAAATACAAAAGTCGTCATCGGCTTAAGTGGGTTATCTTGAGGACGCTTAACCCCACCGCTACGACGAGTCATCCATATGGTGAATAAAATCGTCTGGATGGGGCGAGAAAATCTTATCAACCCTTCCACTGCAGTGACGTCTTCAATATTTCCGGCTATGTTAATGCTTTCACCGGAGTTTTATTATTATTATTATTATTATTATTATTATTATTTCAACACAGCCTCCGTTAATTCTGCCACTAATAGTACAAGCATGTGAATAAAATCCTTGGTAAAAGGGAAAATATAAAAACAATTCTCTCTCTCTTTCTCTCTCTCTCTCTCTCTCTCTCTCTCTCTCTCTCCCACACACACACATACACACAAAATCCATACATTAAACATCACACGCAAACGTCACTGGTGATTTAAGGACACTCAGATATACTACAGTAGCCCAGCACAGTAAAGGGTACAATACACACTCCCCTACACTCCATTTATTTTAACTAGGCGGCGTGCTTTGTTATTCTGCTTTTCATTTCCCGTAGCTCAGTGGCAGAATAAAGCAGTACTACGGCTCAGCATCCTCTCCATATTACTTCACTGTGACTAGCATCATATTCTAGTGCTAAGCTTTTATTACAGCTCAACGTTCAAGATGGAGAGATGGTAAATTCACGCCTAGTTAAACTGAAGGGAGTATTTACACGGAGAGGTCAACACTCAAACGGGCACACCACTCGGAGCACTTAATATATTACACCAAATACGAAAATAATTAATACGGGGGATAATATTACTTTGGAAAAAAAAAACGTCACTGTGTCTTCGCCTACTTTTCTTTTTAAAATGAATTAGTTCTTCCTATTTTGTTTTAATCATGAAGTCCTTCAGGCTGAGTACGTTCTTTTACTCCGTTCTTGTAACATCCTGAAGATTTTATTAAACCTACAGGAGACTTTCTTACTGGAGCACCAGTCGAGCAGGGAGTACTCCCGAGGTGGATGGAAAGCTGATGACAGGGAGTGCTGGAGCTCCCGTTTCATCAGCCCTCAGGACTAGTTCCTGACCATCCCCCTTTGCTGAACTTTTTCAGTGTCTCAGTTACACAGAGAGTAGGCCAGCATGCTCTCCAGTACAAATTTCTCTATCTACCTTCACCAAACTACATGCACAGTACACACTACACTTCCTATTCAAAATTAACCAAAAATGGCGTTGATTCACCCAGCCTCGGAGTCCCCAGGGGGGGGGACCATAAATGCCCCCGCCATCTGCCCCTCTCCCGGTGACGACTCGAGGTGCCTGGAACCACTGTCTGACTCTCTTCTTCTTCATTTCTGCAACATTCGCGGCCTTTCATCTAACTTTCGCTCTGTTGAGCACCACCTCTCCTCCTCTAAACCTCACCTTCTTTTTCTAACGGAGACTCAGCTGTCTGAGGCAACTGACAGCAAACCCTTTTCTGTATCCTCCTACTTTCTCTATACTCATTTCAAAGCCAAAGGTGGCTGTTGTGTATACATACGCAACGACTTATCTTGCTCTCGTGTTCCTGAACTTGATTCTTCTGAATTCTCCACTCTCTGGCTTCGGCTTTCCTGTCATTCTCTGACTAAATATATCTGTGCTGTTTACTTATCCCTAATTCTACTGACTATCAAAAATTCTTCGACTATCTTACTTCTACGATGGAACACATTCTGTCCATTTCTCCTTTCTCTGAAATCTCCATTCTTGGAGATTTCAATGTTCACCACCACCTTTGGCTCTCCTCTCCTTTCACGGATCCACCTGGTGAACAAGCCTACATCTTTTCTATCCTTAATGACCTAGAGCAGCTTGTACAGCACCCTACCCGTATCCCTGACCGCCTTGGAGAGAGAGCTCCAACATACTTGACCTCTTCCTCACAACCAATCCTTCTGCTTACTCTGTTAATCTTTTCTCTCCGTTAGGCTCCTCCGATCACATCCTTATTACCTTAACCTGTCCTATCGCTCCAGTGCACGGCCTGCGGACCCTCCAGGGAAACGTCGTCTCTGGCATTTTGGAGCTGCGGACAGAGGCCCTCAGGCAGTACTTCTTTGATTTTCCCTGGAATGATTATTGCTTCCATGGCCGTGAGCCATCTGAGTGTGCCTTGCGCATTACGGAGGTTATTCTCTCGGGCATGGAAGCATACATTCCTTTCTCATATCCTTTGACTAACGCAAGAAAGCCTTGGTTTAATCACGCTTGTTCTAATGCTGTCCGCAACAAGGAGAGGGCCTACAAAAGGTACCAGGAGCCAACCCACCCCTGAATCACACATAATCTTTACGTTTCTGCCCGGAATCGTGCTAAGTATGTTCTTCTCTGTCCTAAAAATAATTTCATCCATAATAAATGCTCTCAACTCCAACTCGAATTCTTCTCGCTCCTTCTGGCACCTTGCCAAAAATCTTTCTAACAACTTTACCTCCTCATCCTTCCCTCCTCTTTTCTACTCTGATGGTTCTGTAGCTATTTCTTCTACTGATAAAGCAGATCTCTTGGCACAGACTTTCTCCTCCAATTCCACCTTAGACGATTCCGGTGCTGTTCCTCCATCACTTCCCCCCTCTGACTTCCTCATGGCTGACATTAAAATTTCTTCAGTTGATGTATTTTCTGCCATTACTGGCCTCAGTACTAACAAGGCATATGGGCCTGATGGAGTCCCTCCTGTTGTTCTCAAAAACTGTGCTTCTGTGCTTACACCCCGCCTAGGCAAACTATTTCGCCTTTGTCTGTCAACTTGTACCTTTCCTTCTTGCTGGAAGTTTGCTTTCATTCAGCCAGTCCCAAAGAAGGGTGACCACTCCCAACCCTCCAACTATCGTCCAATTGCTTTAACGTCCTGTATTTCAAAAGTTTTCGAGTCAATTCTTAATAAAAAATTTTAAGGCATCTTTCCTATCACAACCTTCTTTCCGATCGTCAGTATGGGTTCCGTCAGGGACGCTCCACTGGCGATCTTCTCACTCTACCTTTCAGTCTCCTGGTCATCCTCCTTTCGGGACTTTGGCGAAAGCTTTGCCATTGCACTTGACATCTCAAAGGCTTTCGATCGAGTCTGGCATAAATCTTTAATTTCCAAACTGCCCTCCTACGGTTTCTATCCTTCTATCTGTGCCTTCATCGCTAGCTTCCTTTCTGGTCGTTCTATAGCCGCTGTCGTAGACGGCCATCGTTCTTCTCCTAGATCTATCAACAGTGGTGTTCCTCAGGGCTCTGTCCTATCACCAACTCTCTTCCTTTTATTCATCAATGATCTTCTAAGCTGTACATCTAACCCTATCCACTCATACGCTGATGACTCCACCCTTCATCTTTCCATTCGGTTCCCGCAACGCCCATCTCAACAGTTACTTCAAGAAACAAGGGATGAGGCTATGGCACACCTAATGTCTGACTTGGCTCGTATCTCTGACTGGGGTAAAAATAATATGGTTGTCTTTAATGCATCTAAGACTCAGTTCTTACACCTATCAACCCGACAAAATCTTCCACAGGTATACCCACTAATGTTTAATAATATTCAGATTAATCCTTCATCATCCTTGAACATGCTTGGGGTTTCATTTACTCGGGACTTATCTTGGAAAGATCATATTACATCTCTTGTAAAATCTGCTTCCAAGAGATTGGGTGTGCTAAGCCGACTCCGCTCTTTCTTTACCCCTGCACAATTGTCGACTCTATACAGGGGTTTTATCCGCCCCTGTGTGGAGTACAACTCTCATGTGTGGGGAGGCTCCCCACATACAGCTCTTCTCAATAGGGTGGAGTCAAAGGCTTTTCGTCTCATTAACTCTCCTCCTCTTACTGACTCCCTTCAACCTCTGTCTCTTCGCCGCACTGTTGCATCTTTATCTCTTTTCTATCGCTACTTTAATGGTCACTGCTCCTCTGAACTGTCTGCTTGCATTCCTCCACCTCTACGACGGGCGCGTAGCACCCGTCTGGCAGCAAACTCTCATCCCTTTTCTGTCCAACTCTCTAATGCAAGAGTTAACCGTTACTCCCAGTCTTTCATTTATGCAACAGGTCAGCTCTGGAACTGTCTCCCTCTGTCTGTATTTCCTCCTGCCTATGATCTCCAGTCTTTCAAACGTAGTGTGTCCAGGCATCTCAAAATGATCGGATCTTGAATTTGGCTCTCTATTGTATTTTGTTTTTCTCTTGGAGGGAACTGTTACGGCGGGCTCATGGCCTTTGGTTCCTTCTTCCTTGCATAAAAAAAAAAAAAAAAAAAAAATTAACCCTTCCACTTGCTGGCGATCTTTCTTAAACTGGACAGGATTATGTGGTGGTGACTTGATTAACAACGAACAATCACAGTGATGGTTATGACTGCGAAGCCGACAGGAGCGACGGACCCAATAACCTTCGGGAATACGAAAGGGAAAATTACTAACATTACTTTCAGCCACAAAACAAGGCTACCCCTCCATCACACACACTGACCAAACCTTCAATCCGATGACGTATTTTTCATCTTTTATTCTTTGCTACAACCAGACATATTATATTCAGCTTAAAGACATCTTGCAATTAAATGGCTATATAATGAAGGCTACATCCAGCTCCTCAAAAAAAAAAAATAATAATAATAATAATAAATAATAATAATAATAATAATAATAATAAAAACAAAATAAAATCAGCTGACAGCAAGCATAAATAAGCATGATGTCCGAGGGTTGAAGCGGTTACGTTCCTATACCTCGTCTACAGCTGCATAAAATCGTCTGGTGTCATCCCAAATAAGATAAGTTAACGCCACCACAAGCACACACACCGCAACTCAGCCAGGAGACAGGGCGTGTGTGCTGGGCATTCCCCAGGCCCTGTCTTCCCCCTTACCTCACTCAAGACAACCATCACCAACCGGGCTACAGCAAGGCCCGGTCTACTCGAATGAGGAGAGAATCAACAACAACAACAACAAGCCACCACAAGGGAATTATATAACGGAGCAGTATTATCGCCCAGGCTCCTATGACCCACCTGCGGCAGAATAAAATCGTCCAGTGTTAGTTTAGATAAAATGCACGAGCCGACGTGACCATGAGAGGGTTAAAAAGTTTCCAAGTGAGACACAGGAAATTTTTAAGTTTTATTTAAGTTTCATTTGACTCACTGCTAACACCTTCAGCCCGAGGACGTATTCTTATATGTTTATTGTCTCCTGATGATTTTAAGCTAGGATATATATATATATATATTTTGCATGTGTTAGATGTAGCCTTCACTAATAGGGTTCTCTCCTAAGAAAAAATAATCGTCCGGTGAAAAAAAAAAGTCCAAATCACCACAATGGCGTAGTTAATTTTTTCTTGCTGCCTCCATGCGATTTTATTTAGCTTAGGACTACTGATGAGCAGCGAAATTATTAATAAAGCTATATCTAACCCTGCCAACTGGAAAAGTCGCCCCCTCCAAGCTGAATAAAATCGTCTGGCTGCAGTAAGAATAAAATACAATATGCTTTATCTGGTCCAAGCAGATGAGGCCATGCACCAAACAAAGGGGATGGAAGATCTGAAAACAGACAACGAAGAGAAAATGAGGATATACCTGTGAAACGCTAAATATTATCCACTAAATCTTAACCCCGATCACTATAAAATAACCTTATTTATTTTATTTTTTTTTTAAATCCTCCACTTGACTAAGCCAGAGGAGGGTATTGTTATCACTGGGATCAAAATACTAGGTGGTGTAGAGATATCGTTTCCGGAGCAAATTTCAGAAAGTACTAACTGTAGGGTCATGAAATTTCACGCAGTTTGTATCTCATAGTGAACTGGTGCCTTTTGATAGGTTGAATGATGTGCATTTTTTTTTTTTTTTTTGAATAATGAAAGTGAAAAAAAAAATTATTTCCGGACTAGGACTCAGAAACTAATACAGGTACAGGCTTCAAACTCTCCACGAATGTGTTAATATGTCTCATGGTGCCTTTTGATAGTCAGAATGCCAAGAAATTATATAACGTTATGAAACTGCAAAAATACATAAATCTGTTATAATGCATTGTTCTATTAAAACTTTGCAACTATGAAACCTACAAGGCAGAAATTGTGAATGAAAAATGATTATATGAATATCTCATCATGAAAAAAGTTACATCACTGTATCTATTACGTAATCTTAAAAATGGTTGCCAGAATGAAAAAAAAGCACGTCATAATTTCATCAAATCTGTTCATAACTTCATTATTACCATGGATAAACAAACGAATTTTTCAAGCTTTAATGTCTCTTATGTTATTCAGAGGGGTGGAGGTGGGGGTGAAGGCGGTTATGCGATTGGTTAGGTGTGCAGGGAGGTGGGGGGTATGTGCTTGGTGAGATGACGGGTTGCAACAGCGTAGCGTAGCCTACGTTTTTAGATTATTTTTGCTTCTCGACATTACTCTCTTCAGCCCTGCAGAGACCATTTGTTGTGAATGACTTAGAACCTGAGTCTCATAACTCTCTTTCCAGGGTTGGCAAAAAACCCACCTTTTTTGAGAAAGCCCAACCCACCTGTTTTTTTTTTTTTTTTTCACAAAATACCCCCCAAAAAACAGGCAAAAGTGGGTTTTTTCAAAGTTTACCTTAAATTCAAATAAAATAATGTTTCTGCTATACATAATTATGAACAGCCCAATAAAATCTTATTTTTCACATAGTTATTTGAATGAGGGAAACGAACACAATTATGTTTTGACCTTTTTGGCTTTTATCCTCGGGCTGCCTGCTACACAGCAAAACATACTTCCAACATGAGAGGCTTGAGAGCATTGCACAACCCATGAGCTGGCAAAAGATCAGTCCACATTACACAATAGTAGAAGGAGTCATTTGCCTTGCTACTCTCCTTTCTTTGGTAATTATTTATACTTGCATTTCTCAATCTTCTAAATAATTATTATTAAAAATTCTGTGGCATAAGTGATTTTACACATTATCTTAAAAGTAATAATAGCTTTTGGTAACCAGATATCTATGCCTATAAAATACATCTATTTTAAACAGAAAGCAATGTGTATATTTCCATAGAATTATTGATATTTGGTAATGATATGAGACAACATATAGTATAAGTTAACCTCAGCAATGATTACTGTTATATAACAAATTTACCCCATTCCTAAACAAAACTAAAAACCATATCTATCAAAAACAATTTTACTCTTAATTCTAAAACTTTTAAAATTAGAGACAGGTAGTGCTGGCTGTAAAGTGTGTATTCACCACATTACATGTGGACGTACAAAAACTGAATCTGCTAAGACGGAAAGCAATGTAAAAATATTCTTAAGATGACGCAAACTTTGACCTGATTTTTTGAAACTGCAGTAAGGAATAATGTTATTATTTTTCAGGAAATATTACTATTTCATGTTGGTAAGTCATTTAGAAGTGAAGTGTCATTTTTATTTTATTGCGTTAAAGAATCGCATTGTTATTTGGAAAAAAAAAAAAAAAGTTTTTTTTTGTTATACTGGTTGCGTACCATGACAAGAATCATAATTTACTGTGACACAAAAGTATTATAATTTCAAAAGAAAAGGATATTGGTTATAAAAGCTATTAGAAAAACAGATGTATTATGAATAGTTTTGAAAAAATCATAGAACAATATTCATATTTGTAAAGAGCATGTTTTACTTATGTTGGTGATGAGAAATGTAATATACTTTTTTTTTTTTATCACTAAGATTATCCTTCCAAAATATTATAAATACTTGGTGATGTTGTGGGGGCGCTCACCATCCACTCACTCGATGTAGTGCTGCTGTCGGGTGTCTGCCCTTTCCTCTCCTTCATCCTTCTTTCCTTCCATCCTCTTCTGACTTCCTTTCCTTCATCCTTTCCTTTTCCTTCTGCCTACGGGTAACTTTACACTCCCTCTTCTTTCTTTCCTTCATTCTTTCCTCTTCCTTCTGCCTGTGGGTGACTCTACACTGAGTGACAAGCCAAATGGTTTCCTGTACACCAGGAAACCATTTACTACGTTGGGTGGTAACCATATAACCAAATTTTGGCGCCTGGTGGTTTAGTGGGTAATTATTGCGCTCCAGTCGGACTGAGCCGGTGCAAGTTTATATCCAAGGGTGGTTGGGGTTGACTACTCATGTAATGCCACTCAGGGATGAGTGAGGCTGGTCATTCTCATCTTAAATGTCAGGACCAACTGCCTAGCCTACGCTCCTCTTGGGGCAATGTGGGATTGGATGATGGATGGATGGTGATGTGTTTTTTTAACCAGGTGTGAGTTGGGAGCAGGGGAGTGAAATGGCGGGGGACAGGGCGACTTGGAGGCGATTTGTTTGTGGCCACCCCAAACGGGATTGAGGCGTCTGGCAATAGATAGATAGATAGATAGATAGAAATAGAATATGATTAAGTAGCTATTATATACTTCTGATAGTGTGCAAAAATATAACCAATTAATCAAATAAAACTGAATTTGGTATTAAATACATTATTTAAAAAAAAAAACAGTAAAGTGGGTAAATAGTGGGTTTTTTCAAGTGGGTTTTACTGAAAAAACCCGGGTGGGTAAAACCGGGTTACCCACTTTGGTGCCAGCCCTGTCCCTTTCGGCCTCATATCTCTCCCTAAGCTGAAGAAAATCGTCCGGAAGTACCAATAACAAATGATAAAAGACGGCACCGTATTGTACGAGTAAATATTAATGACTCAGAAATATGAAATAAATTAATACAATGAATCCTTCAGTCAGGAGTTATGTTTTGTACTAGTCTACTAAGAACAAGCAAATTTATTCAGTCTGGAGGCGACTTTTCGTCCTGCAACGGCTGGATATACCTGTAGCCTTCATTAGCCTCATCACCGCAAGACCTCCTTTCGATATGAATAAAATCGTGTGGAGGCAGCAGGAACATACAAAAAATAATGCACCATCGTAGTCAAGAAGTTAAGCATATTATCATTCCATTATTCTGAACATTCCACAACTTAACTACTTGAATCTCGATATCACATTGCCGTGAATTATTCAAATAGAAGGAATTTTACCCACATATTAATATTTTTTCAGTTTAAAATTAAACTGTTTCCGCCCGACTTGGACCCTCTTCAGGAACACTAAACTTTTGTGTGTATATACGGCAAGGTGAGGAACACAGTGAAGGAATGAGGCAGGGAGGGTGAGTGGGGAAGATAGAGGAAGGTGAGGAGGTAGGGAGGGAGGAAGGAGGGAGGGAAGTTGCGAGAGACGTGAGAGGGGGTGAGTAAGGGAGGGGAAATAAGAAAGGTAAGGAGGAAAATTAGGGTGGGGATAGGGCAGGGAAGGAGGGGAGGGAAGCAGCGTTTGGGGAAAACAGGAGAGAGAGAGAGAGAGAGAGAGAGAGAGAGAGAGAGAGGAGGAACGGTGGGGGAAGAGGGGGTGAGAGAGAGTAGGAACGGTGGGGGAAGAGGGAGTGAGAGACAGGAGGAAGGGTGGGGGAAGAGGGGGTGAGAGAGGGGGGAAAAAGGGGATGAATGAGGAGGGAAGAGGGGGATGAAAGAGGGGAGGATGCGGGGGTGATAAGAGGGGGAAGAGGGAATGATGAGACGAAGGGAGGAAGAGGGGGGTGAGAATGAGAGAATGAGAGAGAGAGAGAGAGAGGGGGGGGGGAAGACGAAGGTGAGAGGAGGAAGAGTCGGCATGAAAAATAGATGGGAAAGTGGTGTGGTGTAAAATTCTCCACTTCACCATGTCTCACACACACGAACAGGTGTGAACTACCTAGGGTGACTGAAGAGCAGCATGTTAGGCAGCTTCACCTCACTGACCCCTTCATTCTATTCGTACCACTTTCTTACTTTATTTAGGCTACTCTCAGACACTATATGCTTCAGGAAATGTTTTACTGAGTGGAAGGAGTAGACACAACCTTTATCACCGTGCATACGAGATGTGAATTAAAGCATCGAATACAATAAGTAGGTAGTAGAACAAGAGTGATATACAACGTCCTCGGGCTGAAAGTTAACACCATTTTAGTACGCTAACATTTCTCACTTTTTCATTTTCTTTCTTTCCGTGTGTCTGCTTCCGAACGACTAAATCCCTTCACTTCGCAGACCCTTTGTAAGTTTAATGAAGTCGTCTGGGGTTTTGTGAATAAATTAGGAAGGCCTTCTTGAATCCGGTCATAGTTTCCAGTTCATTCTCCATAGTTTCTGAAGACTTTATTCAGCTTACAAAAGTCATCTCGTCGCAAACGGGTTGATCTCTCTTTAGGTGAATAAAATCGTCTGGTGGCAGCTCGAATATTTAACCCTTTGCGATGGTGAGTTTGTATTAGCTGAATAAAATCGTCGTAGTAACCTCATATAAACACGAAATTCCTTATTCTTGGCCAATAAATAAATCCAGCCATCCATCATCCAATCCTACATTGCCCCATGAGGAGGGTAGGAGCCCGGGGCTAGGCAGTTGGTCCCGACATTTAAGATAAGAGTGAAAATAAATATATTAATTAATTAATAGGTAAAATACTCGTAAAAGTCAAATGCGACCATCAAGTACAGGAATATGTTATGATCAGAAATATAACACAAATTAGGCAATTCACAGACAAGTTTAAAGAGACGCTCGTACTAAGCTCAATGTGAAGGCCGAAAGTTGCAAAACACGAGTGACTCATTCCGGGGTGGTCTGGGAATCAGGCGGCGATATCAGTGAGACAGCAGGTGGGGAACGTGTGGAGCGAAGGCATGTGTTGAGTGACGCAGGGAGTACCATTGTTCTCCAAGCCGTTACCTCGCGAACAATGCTGCTCTGCGGGCCTCAGTGAGCATCCCACTCCTGCGCACACCACTTCCTGTCCGCCCTGTCATGGTGGTCATTGGGGTCGGAATAATAATTGCTCCTAACCCCCCTCCTTTTTTTATTCTCTTTCTTACGATATACAAATTCTCAGACGCAGTTAACCTGATGTCAGAAATAATGTTGCATACCCGGTAGTTTTTTTTTTTTTTTTTTTTTAAGTGAGTATTCAGTCTAGTTTTCTCTACAGCCTTTAACTGTAGTTAGAAATTGCTTTTACAGTTTTTTTTTTTTCCTTCACGTTAGCTTTCTCTCTGTTGTTCTCTGCGGCACTTAATTATTGTTTGAAATCGCCTTGTTCATTTTTTGTGTTATATTTTCTCCCTCCCCCCTCCCTATCCTCTCTCTCTCTCTCTCTCTCTCTCTCTGATGGCTAGATTAGAAGTACGCTCGCAGTCTCCAGCGGCGCTTCCTCTCACTGGCGTATCTCACCTCAATGGACCATACTGTACGTCCCATTGCAGGCTTCGTTGCTCCGTTTTGTTAGCGATTTATGATGGCCATTGTATGTCATTTATTTCGCTTCAATATCCAAGTAGGTTGCATCCATAACATACAAGGAAGACATGTTACGAAATCTGCAAAAATCACAAGAAATATAACCCTAACTCGTCCAGTCAGTCCGGTGGTATCTTGTGTATTTTAGCCTTCTTTATCTCCAGACGATTTTATTTAGCACAGAAGAGATTTTTCGAACTGAAGGGAACAACCTTCACCAGTCCCTTCATTACGAGAAGTGTTTCCTAAAGTTAAAAGAAAATCGTCTAGGGGTAACAATGATAAACTAAAACATAGGGTTATCGTGGTGGAGTTAATATTAGTGACACATTTGACTCTGGACATACAGTACGTGGTTCATTCTTTTCCCTCCTCTTGATCTGCGTGTTCCTGAAGTCTACGGCTGGATATCTAGGCTGTGTCAAACGTTTAAAGTAGGTGCTGGGTGTATGTCACTTCATGTGTTATTAGTCTGCTGTGTGACAGAACGTGATTTCGAACCTTCACTGGGGCAAGAAATAGTATGATGATGATGATGACGAGTTTCTTTAAAACACTGATTCTCAACCTGGGGATAATAACACCAAAGGAGTAATAAGACCTTCCAAGGGGGTAACGTCAGTAAAACATTGCTCGGCGATTATCCTTGTGTGTGTGTGTGTGTGTGTGTGTGTGTGTGTGTGTGTGTGTGTGTGTGTGTGTGTTTTGTAAGATTAAAAAGATTATCATGAGCAGGATCTGGCTACTTGCCAGATAAACTTTGGCGAAGAATACACCATCCTATCATACTGAGTACACAGGATCCTGATGCCTTTTGGAATTACCATACCGCTGAATGGGCTTTGCTGCTATGCTTAAAAAAGTGAAAAACAAGATGGTTATTAACTATCACATGCGATGCGTATTTTCTGAGACACGCACAAAAACTTGATTTAGGAAAAACTTTCACCCATCACACCAGCAGCCTAGGCAAGTGTGCTCTTGTGTTCTACGGAAAACACTGAATTTAATGTAATTGAAAACCATATACTAACTTCTGTCTATAGTCCGCATAATCACTTCGAAAATACATTAACAGTACCAATATGTTTTTCTACTTTCTCTCACGGTTTACGTAGGACGGGGGTAGTAACAGCCTATCTTGGTGTGCCAAGGGGTAACACTGGCAAAAAGGTTAAGAACCACTGATTTAAATCAAGCGGACCTTACACAAGGCCCACCGACACGTCACAGAAACACCCTCGCTAATACCAAAAAGTAAATCATGAATGAAACAGCCCCAGCATGTATTCAGTATTGACGATGAGTATTAGAGACGAAATGGCCACATGTGAAGGCGTATGGAACTTAGGAGAACTGCAGGATGATAGGGAACGGCCTATCATATCTATAATCCCCCTCAAAAAAAAAAAAAAAAAAAAAAAAAAGTTCATACCAGTGACAGACTCTGACAAAGCCATTGCATTTCATTCACTGGTGATTGCACGTGTCTCATCACTTGCAAGATGCCACTGCGTATTAACTATGCAGCTTGAACTCTATTTTTGTGGTGAACGACATGGAAGAATAGGAAAAGAGACAATAATCACCAGTACAAGGTCTCTGTCGGAGAAGTACGAGCGAGGCCATTTAAATCCGAAAGCATTGAAATGTCGCCTTACACCCCGAGGATGCCTAGTGTATACTGATGGCCATCTACCTACCAAGTTTAATGCCTTTACGACAAACTTTCTGGTCTGTGGCCCTCTTTTGAGTACTTGCGACATGCTGCACTAGGCGCATGTCATGTGCCACATGCACCATCGAGGTGTGATGAACCCTGTCAAAAACAAATCTTAAAGAACGGGGCTATTATATGGTGCAAACCACGCAGTGATAAGCCCTGTGGTTGCTGAGGTATAAATTTCTCAAAAGTGTTACGGTCGGGCTGGGTCGGACCGGGCCAGGTTTTTACAGGAAACTGAAAGTGAAAGGAGTAACAATTTCAGAGAGAGGGGTATCAGGCTGACTTAAGCTGAGTCTGGGAGTATTCGAGCCTTTTTTTTTTTTTTTTAATGTTTTTTATTTATCATTCTATACAAGCCCCAACATTCTGGGGAACATCGTCGCTCAAGGCCAAGCAGGGACGGGTGCATGAGAGCAAAACGTTATATTGATACGTTAGGGCATAAAAGGTATAGAAGTAATTATCATTACAAGCACAACAATGAACAGACATACAATGACACATACATGGTACAAAGTTGTTGCAGTAATTATCATTACAAGTTTTGGGAATAGCAAAGTGATACACTGATACACACGCACGTATGCAGAGAGGGGCACATATGCACACATACATATACGTATATATCTATACATACATGTATATAATCACGCACATGTTGCCATAGACATACTATATGTACAGGATAGGTACGTAAGTATAAAGATATGGGTATGTGTACAGACGTGCATACATATACTGTACGTGTGATACATGCACATATATGATACATTCATATATACATATACAGGGAGACATATATACACATACACTCTAAAAAGATACATATACATAGTTACATACACAGGTAGATACAGACAAAAACGATATGCATCACAAAATTACCTCATGAGTCAAAATCCCAGCACTAGGGCAATACATGCACATGCACCTTATGTGTACGTGTGGATAACACACGTACACACACTAAAGAACTACTGCTTTAGGGTATCCCAAAGCAAGACAGAAAATGGATCTGTATTTTGCTTTATAGAAAACTGTGTAGAGTTCAGCGGGGTCTTCGGCTGCTATCTCCGTCTCCCCTCATGTCCTAACGGCTCCCAAACCTAGACAATATAAATTGTTATCTTGGAACATACGGAGCATCCACCGCCGCCTGGCTGACCTTTCTCATTATGCTTCATTTTATCACCCTGCTGTTATCTGCCTTCGGGAGGCTTTCCCTCACTCTCGTCGCCCCAGACCCCCACCCAGGCTTCGGGGATACCACTGCTATCATATCCATTCTGGCCAAGGCCTGGTTATATACATTCGTCGCTCTATTCCTCATACCCTCATTACCTAATCACCTGCCTCTTCTCACTCCTCCCTCTTTCATTTATTACGCCTCACTGTCAACGATGCCTCATTATATTATGTAACGTCTACCTCAGTCCAACTGGGGGTGACCCCACCACTTTACCTACCCGCCGCTCCTCACGTATCTTTACCTGGGCGATTTTAATGCCTCTCATCCGTCATTTGGCGGTTCCCGTGCTTCTCCTGCTGGTCATCGACTCCATGACTTTGCCAATAACCATCATCTGCATCCATTCCCCACTCCTCAACCCACTCATGATGGGAAAGGCTATCTCGATCTCGTCCTTGGCGGCATCGTGGTACAACATGCGTCACTGTCGACATTGTCCCTACTCTTATCTCCGACCACAATGCCATCCTTGCCACATATTCCATTCCCATACTACACTCCCAGCACCGCCATGTCAGGAAAAAGATTAATATCCCTATTCCGCTGCAACCCACTTTCAAGGACATGCTCACCACCTGGTTTGCCAGTCATTCATTCACCACATCATCTGAACTTTACACCTCCCTAGTTACCGTAGTACAAACCTTCAATGATCATTATGTGCTGCAAGTCAATCATACGAAAACTTCTGCTCGCCAGGCTGGGGAGTGGGTAAGGGATCACCGTCTACATGACAGCGAGGAGGAAGTAAAGCGAGCAGCGGCCGTGTACCGCGCTGACCGCACCGCTGACAACCTCCACTCCTATCTCACTGCAGCCAGGTCCTCCCGTGACCTTAAACACAGTATTCGCCAGGAGTGTTGGCATGACTTTCTCCAGCATAGTAATGCACACACTCCTCAATCTAAGGCTTGGCGGCTTGTTAACGGAGTTGTTCAGACACACGAGTCCCCCTCCCCTCCTCTCCACCACAATCCTGTGGAATATACCAACAACCTAGTTGACAAAAGGTCCACCCAATCTCAGCTGACATCCTTGCTTCCCCCCATCCAGGCTCGCTTCTCGGCTGCTAGCGGAAACAGGCTAGCACGTATTGCAGAGGCTCGCTCCACTCCCTCTCCCCTCGATGATCACCCCATCACCGGTGAAGAGTTGCGCCTTGCGCTATTGCAAGGCAGGGCAACTGCCCCGAGTGATGATGGGATCACCTACGCCACACTCAGACTCATTGCTCAAGTTCCTGCAATCCTCTACTCTCACTGTTCAACTTGAGTCTTTCCGAAGGTAGTCTCCCTGCAGACTGGACCCGTGCACCATCATCCCCATCCCTAAGCCTAATTCCTCTGATTTCCGTCCCATTTCCCTGACTTCCTGCATCTGCAAAGTCCTCGAGAGAATTCTTTTAGCAATGCTCCACGATCTTCTTCAGGACCAGCTCTCTCCCCATCATTGTGGTTTTCTCCCAGGCCGAAGCACACAACATTGCCTTGCAGAATTACTCACTCACTTCACATCCTCCTCCCGCACAGCCTTCATTGACCTCAAAGCTGCATTCGACGTTGCAAACCGTGACGTCATCCTTGACAAACTTGCCCACTTGGGTGTATCTGGTCACCCGTTCTGCTGGTTGGAAAGCTACCTGTCCCATCGTCACTCTCGGGTCCTGTTTTGCGGGACGGTTAGTGATTATCGACCCTTCAATCTTGGCACACTTCAGGGTGGGGTACTTAGCCCCTTTCTCTTCAATCTTCTCATGAATAGACTCCTTTGTCTTTTAGGTCCTATCGCTGATTCCTCTCTGATCCTAATCTATGCTGATGATATCTGCATCTACTCCCCTTCTTCTGTCACTCTTCAACGTCTCCTAATTAAGTTCGGCAAGGCTGCATCTGCTTGTGGGTTGAATATCAGCACTGCCAAAACCAAACTGTTTACACGATCCCTCACTCATAGGCTTGCTTGCACAACCATAACCCTCCTCGGCTCTCATCTTGAGGTAGTGCAGGATTATACGTATCTCGTAATTTCCCTCTCTTCCCTCTTTAACCCCTCTCAGTATGTCTCCACTATCTGCACCCGCCTTCACTGCAGACTTAAACTCCTTGGCATGCTCACTTGTGACTCGCATGGGGTTAGCATCCCTGTCGCTCGATCATTTTACCTGTTATATATTCGCTCCCTTCTTGGTTATCATGCTATCCCTCTTTCCCTTGTCCCCCCAGCACAGTTCCGACCATTTGAAGTGGTACAAAATCGGGCAATGTTCCTCATTCTTCGCTGCCCCAGGTCTGCCAGAGTAGTTAACGTGCTCCATGAACTCAATCTGTGTCCCATCACCGATTGCATTCATATGCTTGGAGTCTGCTTTGCCACAAAGTCTGACTACATTTCCATCTCCTGTTTCATCCTTTTCCTCCCGACTGGTTGATTATCTCTGATTCCACTCACCTAGATCGGATCCGGCACACTCATGTGCCAGGCCTGGCATCCTGGCTAAAACGAATTCGTTCAGCACTCAACTGTCTTCACCAGCTTTCTGGCCGTGCTCCCGCCAACATCCGTGCTGATATTGTCACTCCCATCCCTACTGACCTTTTGCCCCCTACCTGGACACGTACGACTCCTGCTGTGCACTACACACCTTCTGCCACTGCTTCTGACCGTTTACCAATTTCCTCACAGCTTTCCATCACTGAAACCCTTAACTCCGCAGCCCGCACCTACCATTCCCCCCCTGTTCACGTCTACACCGACGGTTCTGTCATCGCTAAGGGCCAGGCAGGAGCTGCTTGCATTGCCTTTACTAACTCTGCTTCCCCCGCCTTCTCCACCTCCCACCGCCTTCCCAACTGGGCCAGCAGGACCCAGTGTGAACTATTTGCTATACCTCAGCCCTTGACTTCCTTCTCTCTCATCACCTACCAAGTTTAATTGTCAGCGATTCCCAAGCTGCCCTTGCCTTACTTTGTATCTCCCTTCCGACTCCCCTCCCCCTCTTCGCTTCCCTCTACTCTCGCCTCCATTAGGCTCATGCTCTTGGTCTCAGGGTTTCTTTTATTTGGATCCCAGCCCATGTTGGTCACATCCGCCACGACCAGGCAGATCGCTTGGCTCGAGCTGCCTGTAACCATCTCCTAGCTGCCATCCGCCTCCCTGTGTCCACGACAATTGTTCGGAGAATCCTTCTCGAGGAGTCCAGGGAGGACCTAGCCCTGCGTACCAATGCTGAAAGTCCCACTAGTGTCACCATCCAGCACTATGACACCTACCATGGCGTGAGACACACCTATGGCAAGCACCCCACCCATACCCACCGATGTGATGTGGCCGTCACCCGTATTCGCCTGGGGTATCGCTCCCCAGGGGAAATCACCGGACGACCGACCAACAGGCCATGTAAACTCTGTCACAATCCAATGGATGAAGCATTATCCCATCATATCATTAACTGCCCAGTTATTGCCCCCTTCAGACCCCGTGGACTCTTGTTTTCTGCTTTGTGTACCTACTTCATCACACATCTTGATGTACTCGAAGACATTCTCACCTTTCACCCCGACTTCTGTTCATTGTAATGTCCTGGCACTGGGACAATGATCGGACAGTGTGTGTGTGTGTGTGTGTGTGTGTGTGTGTGTGTGTGTGTGTGTGTGTGTGTGTGTGTGTGTGTGTGTGTGTGTGTGTGTGTGTGTGTGTGTGTGTGTGTGTGTGTGTGTGTGTGTGTGTGTGTGTGTGTGTGTGTGTGTGTGTGTGTGTGTGTGTGTGTGCTGTCCACGCACACGTGCACACACGCACACAAAGGTGCATGTGCTTGTATTGTTCTAGTGCTGGGATTCTGAATCAAGAGGTAATTTTAAAATGCATATCGTGTTTTTTTTTCCATATGTACTGTACCTACCTGTGAATGTGACTATGTTTATGTATCTACTTAGGGTGTATATGTATATATACATGTCTCCCTGTCTATGTATTGTTACATAGCCTACGATTTCATCATCCTTTGTGTAATTCTAACGTACAGTATGCTGCATGTTTGATCACGAGCGTGTTCTACCTCACTCCCCCCCTCCTCCCTTATAGTAGAGTGAGTCGTTCTTTCTGTTGTTCAGAGCAGGAGTGTCAACTCTTTGTCCCCTCTGGCTTCATTTGCGCGTCCTTCTTACAAGTTGTATCAAGCTCTGCCGGCCCCTATATAATGAGCTCAGTCTCTGCATTAATTGCCACTTGGATCTACTCCTCATTTTGTTCACATCTCTGTCCTCCCCTGTACAGTTGTTATTATTGTGAGTGCTCAGGAAGTCTCCAACCATCTAGCAGCTGTGTAATTTGAGTATAAGTGTTATTACATTTTGTTTTTGTACTGTATAGCATAAGGTGTTGATTCGTAAGCCTAGTAAAGTTTTTGTAATTCATGTTATCAGCCAGTGGTAATAATATTTTGTATCTGTAATAATATATCTTGCGTTAACTGAGCATTATCCAGTGTTTTCTCATTTTATCAGGGCTGACTTAGATAAATTTACTCATGCTAATTTCGTGTTAATAGAGGCTATTGCAGTTAACCATATATTTAACCTGTTTTTTGCCATTATATTATCCTTATGAGTCCTGAATGTTTTGTTGTTAGTTTGAGCATTAAACTTTAACTTGTAATTTTACCTAACTCTTTTGTTTTGAACCTGGAACTTTACGGGACAGTAGTGATTTTTAGTATTCTCACTTAAAGTGTACATTATCTTTCTCTGTTCCGTAACATAAATTTGGCGACCTCTTATCAGGATATTCAGGATATTATCATAAGGATATTGCTTGATATTTTGTGACTGTGATTTATTCATGATGTCTACTATTACTACTCTTGATGAAGCCAAAGATTTTTTGTCAAATGTGCAAACAGTGTGTGATGTAGAAAACAGAACAAAGAATGAACTTAAGCTTGTTCCTCAACAATTGGGAATTGCTGTTCGCTCTCATCATTCTAAAGATCAAATTGTTGACATGATTAATGAAAGCTTGTTTAATGTAACTCCTCCAAATGAGCAAACGCAGATTGAATTAGCTAAGTTACAGCTAGCCCTGCAGGAGGCTCGTGATAAGGAGGCTGAATTTCAGGCAAATGCTCGTATTCAGGAGGCACAGGCTCAGGCACAAATTGAACTTGCTAGGATTCAGGCAGACCATGAGTATCGCATGAAACAAGGTGGAACTGGATCATCTAGCTCTGATGATTTTGATGTGGCTAAAAATGTTAAACTTGTCCCTCCTTTTAATGAATCCGATTTAACAAAGTATTTTCAGATGTTTGAGAGGGTAGCTACAGGTTTTAATTGGCCCAAAAAGTATTGGCCAGTACTCCTTCAAACTGTTCTCACCGGTAAAGCTCAAGTAACTTATGCATCTTTGCCTCAGGATCAATCTGATAATTATGATGTAGTTAAGAGCTTGATTCTTAAGGCCTATGAGCTTGTTCCTGAAGCCTATAGAGTAAAATTTAGGACAACTTATAAGCAAGATAAGCAATCCCATGTTGAGTATGCAAAAATCAAAGAAGATCTGTTAGAGCAGTGGTTAAATTCTAAGAATGTGGATTCTGATTTTGGTAAATTTAAGCAGATGATTTTGCTGGAGGACTTCAAAAGGTGTATTAATAAAGATGTAAGCCTATATCTTGATGAGAAAAGAATAGATAATTTGTCTGATGCTGCAGTTTTAGCTGATGAATATGTTCTCACTCACAAGAGATATTCTAAAGGAAAAAGGAAAGCTGAGAGTAAGTACGTTGCCTCTACTCAGAGTACAGGTAACAGGAAAGAGAATAAAGATGATGTTTCTCAGGAAGTAAATACCAGCTTCACCTCTAGGTTTCAGAAAAGTAAATGTACTTATTGTAGTAAGCTTGGTCATACTACGGAGAGATGTTTCAGGAGACAGCGTGATGTGAACAAAAAGGAGTCTTTAAATATTCAGTCAATTGGTCTAGTGTCCACCCTTGAGAGTTCCCAGAATTCTTTAAGTGAGTTAACTGAACCTGCTTTGAGGGGTAAATTAAATCCTCATGATGAAGCTCCTCTTTTGAGCAGTAACGTGGGTGACACTCTCAAGAGTTCATGTGCTAATTTCCTGTCTGATGGTTTTGTCAGTCCTCTGGACAGTAATGACAGGAAATCAGTTAAAATATATCGTGATACAGGTGCTTGCCAATCCCTTATGCTGACCAGTGTTCTAGGCTCTCATGTTAATTCCTCTGATGAAACTGTAATCTTACAAGGTGTAGGGAATAATTACTTCTCTGTCCCTCTGTACAGAGTGAATTTAGAGTCTGGTTTTGTTAATGGTTCTGTTATGGTTGGGTTGGTTGAGACACTCCCAATGTCAGGTGTAACTTTCTTACTTGGAAATGATATTGGTGGAAGTCAAGTGTGTCCAGCTCCTCAGTTGTCTAGTGAGCCAGTGGCTGCGGCCCAGGATTGTGATGTCCCTGATGTGTTCTCTGCATGTGCTGTCACTAGGGCTAAGTCTAAAGTTACTGGTGACTTAAAGGATAATGATGGTGATGATGTTATCCTAGCTGACACTTTTCTTGCTAATTTGGACCACTCACCAGATGAGGCAGTACCCGTAGTGTTGATAATTTGTCTCGTCAAGAGTTGGTTGAGTTGCAGGTTGCTGACCCTGAGTTGAAAGGTCTAGCTAACTCTGCTTGCAGTGAGGAAGAGTCAGCTGGTGCTTCTACTTGTTATTATATAAAGTCAGGAGTACTTATGAGGAAGTGGAGACCCCCAACAGCATCAGCCGACTGTGAATGGGAGGTTGTACATCAAGTTGTCATCCCTCGTGTTTGTAGGCAGGATATCATTAGAGTGGCTCATGATTCCAGTTTGGCAGGACACCTTGGAGTGAGGAAGACTGTGGCACGCATTTTGAAACACTTCTACTGGCCAGGTATCTTCAGGGATGTTTCCTGGTATTGTAAGTCTTGTCACACCTGTCGAGTTGTGGGGAAGTGTAATCAGACCGAAAAGGTTGCACCTCTAGTTCCCATTCCTCCTTTTGAGGCGCCATTCACCCGTGTGTTGGTGGATATTGTGGGCCCTCTTCCTAAGACTTCTTCAGGATTTTCCTATGTGTTGACCCTTATTGATATGGCTACTCGTTATCCTGAAGCCATTCCACTTAGAAATATCTCAGCAAAGAACGTGGTTAAGGAAATGCTAGGGTTCTTCACAAAGTTTGGTCTGCCCAAGGAGGTACAGTCAGACCGGGGAAGTAATTTCATGTCAAATGTTTTCAAGCAGTCTCTGAAAGAGTTGGGCATCACCCAGATCACGTCTTCAGCTTACCATCCCCAGACCCAAGGAGCGTTGGAGAGATATCATCAAACACTCAAATCGATGCTCAAGAAATACTGTTTGGAACATCAGAAAGACTGGGATAAAGGTCTTCCATTCGTTGTATTTGCCGCAAGAGAATCTCCAAATGAATCACTGGGCTTCTCACCCTCTGAACTACTGTTTGGCCATGAAGTAAGAGGACCCCTTAAGCTACTCAAGGAATGCTGGCTGTTGGAGGAAGATGACGTCAACCTGCTGGAGTATGTGATGAAGTTCAAAGAACGGCTGTTCACTGCTTTACAGCTGGCGAGAGAGAATTTAGGAGCTGCTCAGGAGAAGATGAAGACTTGGTATGATAAGAAGTCCAGGTTACGCCACTTTCAGCCAGGAGATCAGGTTTTGATTCTGCTACCAGTGCATGGGCAACCTCTTCAAGCCAAGTTTAGTGGTCCTTATTTCGTGGAGAAGAAACTCAGTGATGTCAACTATGTCATCGCCACACCAGATTGTAGAAAGAACAAGCAACTTTGTCACATCAACATGATAAAGTTATATCACAGGCGGGACGAAAATAACCCAGTCTGCACTGTAGCTGTTCCACCCGAGTCTGCAAGTGAAGTTCTCCCATGCAGCATGAGCCTGAGTGATAGTTTGGGGAAGAATCCTGATATCATGAATGATCTCCAGACTAAGCTTTCTCATCTAGCTCCTGAGGAAAGGCAGGAGTTTTCGGCATTACTGCAGAAGTACCCGCAAGTGTTCCGTGCCACTCCAGGAAGAACCACTGTGTTGATGCATGATGTCGATGTTGGAGACGCAAAGCCAATTAAATTGCCTCCTTACCCTGTGAACCCAGTGAAAGTTCCTCTCATCCAGAAGGAGCTTGGCTACCTGTTGGACCACAAGATGATTGAGCCCTGTCAGAGCGAGTGGAGTTCTGTCCCTCTAGTCCCTAAGCCAGGTGGGTCACAGCGGCTTTGCATCGACTACAGACGTGTTAACCAGATAACCAAAACAGACACTTACCCTCTCCCTCGCGTGGAAGATTGCATAGAGAAGATCGGAAAGGCTAGGTACATAAGTAAGTTTGATTTGTTAAAGGGATACTGGCAAGTACCTATGACTAAACGTGCTAGGGAGATCTCATGTTTTGTAACACTAGGAAAGACTTTTGCATGTTCTGTAATGCCATATGGTATGAAGAATGCACCAGCCACATTTCAGAAGCTCATGAACGTTGTAACAGAGGGTTTGGCAGGGTGTGTTGTTTATATTGATGATGTATTAATCTTCAGTGACAACTGGAAAGATCACCTATGCCATGTCAGTAAATTTCTTGAGCGTTTGGTTCAGGCTAATCTTGTAGCTAATTTATCAAAGTGTGAGTTTGGTCAAGCTAAAGTTCAGTACCTTGGGTACGTAATTGGTGATGGACATGTTGCACCACCAGGAGCTAAGGTTCAGGTTATAAGTGATCTTCCCAGACCTAAAAGCAGGAAAGAGCTACAAAGATTTTTGGGAATGGTAGGTTATTACAGGAGATTTGTTCTTAACTTTTCAATTCTTGTATCACCACTTACAGACCTACTGAAAAAGGGAGTTAAATTTGTCTGGACCGATGACTGTGAATCCTCTTTCAGCAAACTTAAAGCTATCCTATTAAGTCAGCCAGTGCTCGCTACTCCAAATTTTGCTAAGCCTTTTAAGATGGCTGTTGACGCAAGTGAAACAGGAGCTGGGGCTGTTTTGCTGCAAGAGGATGATCAGGGTATTGAACATCCTGTATCTTATTACAGTAAGAAGTTCACTCCACCTCAAAAGAACTACTCAACTATTGAGAAAGAGCTTTTGGCCTTGATTTTGGGTTTACAGCATTTTTCATTTTATTTGTGTTCTGGTTTTGACCCCATAGTCATTTATACCGATCATAACCCACTGAAATTCCTTAGTAAGTTTAAAGATAAAAATCAGAGATTGACAAGATTGAGTCTACTTCTTCAGGAGTATTCATTAGACATACAACATGTCAAGGGGAAAGAAAATGTTATTGCAGATTGCTTATCTAGACTTTAGACAGATTGTTTTAGAGTAATAAGAAATTTCCTTTGTAAATTTCTTTTTCTTTGTGGGGAGGTGTTACATAGCCTATGATTTCATCATCCTTTGTGTAATTCTAACGTACAGTATGCTGCATGTTTGATCACGAGTGTGTTCTACCTCACTCCCCCCCTCCTCCCTTATAGTAGAGTAAGTCGTTCTTTCTGTTGTTCAGAGCAGGAGTGTCAACTCTTTGTCCCCTCTGGCTTCATTTGCGCGTCCTTCTTACAAGTTGTATCAAGCTCTGCCGGCCCCTATATAATGAGCTCAGTCTCTGCATTAATTGCCACTTAGATCTACTCCTCATTTTGCTCACATCTCTGTCCTCCCCTGTACAGTTGTTATTATTGTGAGTGCTCAGGAAGTCTCCAACCATCTAGCAGCTGTGTAATCTGAGTATAAGTGTTATTACATTTTGTTCTTATACTGTATAGCATAAGGTGTTGATTCGTAGGCCTAGTAAAGTTTTTGTAATTCATATTGTCAGCCATTGGTAATAATATTTTGTATCTGTAATAATATATCTTGCGTTAACTGAGCATTATCCAGTGTTTTCTCATTTTATCAGGGCTGACTTAGATAAATTTACTCATGCTAATTTCGTGTTAATAGAGGCTATTGCAGTTAACCATATATGTAACCTATTTTTTGCCATTACATTATCCTTATGAGTCCTGAATGTTTTGTTGTTAGTTTGAGCATTAAACTTTAACTTGTAATTTTACCTAACTCTTTTGTTTTGAACCTGGAACTTTACGGGAAAGTAGTGATTTTTAGTATTCTCACTTAAAGTGTACATTATCTTTCTCTGTTCCATAACAGAATATATGAATATATCATATATATGTGCATGTTGCATAAGTAAATGTATACACGCCTGTACACATACCTATATCTTTAAACATGCGTACCTATCATGTACATGCAGTATGTCTATGGCTACATGTGCGTGAACATACAGTCATATATGTATAAATATATCCGGATATGTATGTGTGCATATGTGCCTCTCAATCTGCATATGTATGTACATACGTGTGTATCTATGTACCATTTCACTTATTTCAAAACCAGTAATGATAGTTCCTGTGACAACTTTGTACCATGTATGTATCATTGTATGTCTTTGTTCATTATTGTGCTTGTACTGATAATTACTTCAATACCTTCTATGCCCTTTGATACCGATTTTGTTTTCCTCATGCAGCCTTCCCTGCTTGGCCTTCAGGGACAGTGTTCCCCAGGGTGCTGGGGCTTGTACTGAATGGTAAATAAAGAACCTAAATTAAATATATATATATATATTAGCACGTTTCCAAAGACTTAGATCTTATACTAAATGGTATTTAGTAAAGACTCTTAAAAGAAATATTATCACTCTGTGTTATCGTGGTATAGCACAGTAAAAATATTCAATTCCTTTACCTGTACGACGTTATAGTTTATTCTTCACACCCACAGACGATTCTCTTACCTTTGGAAAAGCTTCTCATACTGGGGGGTTAATGAAGGCAGTTCCAAAAGTTTTTCCTACGCTGAATAAAGTAGTCAGGAGGCAACGAGTAGAAACTAAAATAGCTGTCTTTGTAGTTAAGAATTTTACCTGGAGCGACAGCACGTGGAGTATGTAAACAAGACATGACAGGAAATGGTGAAAAATGTAGATAGGAACACAGTTTGCTAGAAAAGTATTTATTTGCATGTTAAAGACTGGCGTTAGAAAATAGTTGTCCCTTCAGTCCGTGGGCCTCCTGGCCGTTTTAATCCTGCTACCCACAGCACTATCTATCTATCTATCTATTGCCAGACGCCTCAATCCCGTTTGGGGTGGCCACAAACAAATCGCCTCCAAGTCGCCCTGTCCCCCGCCATTTCACTGCCTTGCTCCCAACTCAAACCCCCCTCTCTCATATACCTCTCCACCCCATCCCTCCATCTCATCCTCGGCCTCCCCCTCCCTCTTCCCCCATCCACCTCACTCACATACACTCTCTTCGTCAGTCTTTCACCCTCCATCCTCTCCACATGGCCAAACCACCTCAGTGTGTTCCTCATAACGCTTCCTATCACATCCACATCAACACCACAACGCTCCTTTATATCCTCATTCGTCAGCCTGTCTCTCCACGTGACTCCACAGGCTCCTCTTAAATAACTCATTTCCACTGCTCTCACTCTTGACTTGTGTCCTTCCAACAATATCCAAGCTTCACTTCCGTACGTTAGAGTTGGTATCACAATACTGTCATGTAGTAACTTTTTCACTTCCATGCTCACTTCCCTGTTTCTTATCACTGCTTTCAAGGAACCAGCAACCTTTCTTCCCTGCCGTACCCTTTCAAGCACTTCACCCTCCAAACCTCCATCCTTACTCATCACACTACCCAAATACTTAAACGTACTCACATTTTCCAATTCCTCACCATCTAACCTCGCTGTACATTCACTAACTTCACCTCTCTCAAAGACCATCACTTTACTCTTCCCTACATTCACCTTTAGGTTCCGTTTCTTACACACTCTCTCAAACTCATCCACCAAGCCTTGCAGCTCCCCTTCGTCTTCACTCAACAACACAGTATCATCTGCAAACAACAGTACAGGGAGATTCCAAACACTATCCTCTCTCATCAGGGCCACTCCAACATCCACTACCCTACCTTGTACCTCTTTTATTACCCCATCCATGTACAGATTGAACAACCATGGAGACACGACACATCCTGTTTCAACCCAACTTTCAAAGAGAAAAATTCACTTAGTTCACCATCCACACGCACTGCAGCCTTCGCACCATCGTACATACTCTTCACAGCATTCAACAACTTCCCATCTACTCCATATATTCTTAACACTTTCCACAATCCTTGTCTATCCACCCTGTCATATGCTTTCTCCAAATCCATGAAAGCCGCATACAACTTCTTTCCCTTCTCTAGAAACTTTTCCACTAAAGATCTAAGAATGAATATCTGACCTACACAACCTCTTCCCTTCCTAAAGCCTCCCTGTTCTTCTCCAACTAATTTCTCTGTTCTTTCTCTAACTCTGTCTATAAGTATCCTACCATACACTTTTCCTATTATACTAAGAAGACAAATGCCCCTATGATTACCACACACTTCTTTTTCCCCTTTTCCTTTGTACAAGGGAATAATTATACCTGACTTCCAATCCTCCGGGACTCTACCTTCCTCCCAGGCCAATCTGCACATCTTCCACATCCATTCTACTACTATCTCTCCCCCTTGCTTCAGCATTTCACCACACACTCCATCAATTTCTGGGGCTTTCCCCGATTTAACTTTCTTCATTGCTTCCACAACTTCTATCCTACTGATTTCTTCCTGTCTTCTCACCTCCCTCCTTCTCCCAGCCATTCCCCAGCCACTTATACTCGCATTACTTCCATCCTTCACGTTCAACAATTCCTTAAAGTGTTCTCTCCATCTGCTCACTTTTTCTCCCTTCTCCACTAGTAATCTACCATTTTTATCTTTCACTCCCCTGCTAACTTCACTTCCACCCTGTCTTACTCTTTTCACTTCTCTCTAGAACATTTTCTTACAGTCCCTCCACTTTACACTCAAATTCCTTCCAAATTCCTCATCCACTCTCTTCTTACTCTCTCTTACTAATCTTTTCACCTCTCTCTTCCTTTCCGCATATAACTCTCTCTTCCGCCTCTCAACTTCTTCCACGCCCCTATTTCTCACCCATTCATTGTATGCTTTCTTCTTTTATGCCACAGCCTGTTTCACCTCTTCAGTCCACCACGCTGTTCCTTGCACCCCCCTCCGCCTTCTCTTCCTTCCACACACCACATCACATGCTGCACATATTTCTTCTGTAAATATCTTACACACACCTTCCACGTCTCCCATCTGCTCCAATTCATATTTGCCCAATCGTTCCTCCACTTCTCTCTTATACTCTGCCTTTTTCTCATCCTCTTGTAACCTTTCCACTCTCCTTGCAACTATTCCTTCCTCTCGCACAATAACACCTTTTCACATACTTTTTAAGACATAGTTACATACCTATAGGACATACCTCAAAAATGAATGACAGAACACACAGAGTGACACTGTCACATATCTGTTCGACTAACCTAACTGAAATGATTGATATACGTTATGAGATTGAAAGATTTGAACAGCAAACCAACAGTCTGCATAATGTCTGAGATTGTACCAGCTGGAAGTTGAAACACACATTATCCATTCTTTTACGGTCACTATCAATTTACCCAGTGTTTCGTCAATTATTATGTGATCAGATCATCTGTCAAACAAATCTGTTACAGTGTCACTTCATTATAGAGGAATGACAAAAGACGGAATAACGTGTCAAAGCCATACAGTAGGTGAACTGTCTAAATTTCGTTGACATGTCTGAACTGTTATGTGACAAGGTATACTTGGCTTAGGGGGTAACCATCATGATACAGTTTTATGGAGCTCGTTTCTAACCCCATGACTGCCAGAGATTTTCCCAAAATTAAAGAAAACTTTCTGGAGGTAGCATGAACAAATACACAATCGGACTGAAGGAGCTAATAATGGTGATAATGTTATGTAAGTGAATCCGACGGCATAAGGAGGTGTGGCCGGTCGAAATGATAATGTTTATAAAAATACTCTCCATGGATTCAGTTCTAAAAATGGGTAACCCTCTCCTGGGGTTTAGTACTTCATTAACTCAGCAACAAATCATTTCCCTATACAGTAATCGTCAGCTGTCACCATTTAGATTCTAATGTCCACTGTCTCTCCTGTGATATGTGAGATCTTACTCAGGACTTGAGTTATGGTAATTCACCCCGCCCGCAATTCATTGCGGAAGGGGTGTATGTGATCGTCGGCGTTTTATTTATTCATTTGTAAGTCAGTGCATCGATTATCTCTTGAACCAATGAACGGATCATCTTCAAACTTTGCACACAGGTTAGGTATGTGGAACTGAGGAAGTTATTTGGTTTTGGTGAAAATGCCCCAGGGTTAAGGGTGGGAGCGGGAGGTTCGAACTTTTAGGCCCAATGATAAAGGTAGGAGGCAAATTTTTTCAAAGTGTCATAGGAGGCAAACGATGAGAGATAGACACATGGTTACTCTTAATCACTAATAGGAAGTCATACATGGGGATTCTACTGGGACCATTACATTTGACCTTGGGTGACACTGAAAGGTCAAAGTCAAGGTCACACATTTTGACTGCTTAAATCGTCCAACCGGTGAGAGATGGGAACATATTTACTATTAATCAATGATAGGTCATATATGGAGATTCTGTTGGCACTGTAAGATGTGACACTGACTGACCTTGAAAGGACAAACTCAAGATCGATGAAATTTTAGTTTTAAATCTCCGAAACTAACACTTCTTTTGGTAATAGTGCTATTATCAAGTCAAAAAACTTCATTTAACCCAATTTCCTTTCACCCGAAGAGACTTTGACCCCAATGCAACCGGCGCGGGGGGGATGTTGTGACCTTGGGTCACTTTGCTCTAGTTTATAGTCAGTCTGTTTTTAACTGATGGAACTGGACCACTCCTACAACTTGGATACTGTTGCATGAAATTTGATTATTCTTACGTTATGAGGCAGATGTAAGTTTCCTTGATTACTAGTTAAATAGATCCTGCAGCCTGACTACACTTTGCCATTAACCGAAATGCAGATAAGAGGAAACGTGAGCCGACTCCGCTCTTTCTTTACTGACTCCGCTCTTTCTTTACCCCTGCACAATTGTTGACTCTATACAGGGGTTTTATCCGCCCCTGTGTGGAGTACAACTCCCATGTGTGGGGAGGCTCCCCACATACAGCTCTTCTCAATAGGGTGGAGTCAAAGGCTTTTCGTCTCATTAACACTCCTCCTCTTACTGACTCCCTTCAACCTCTGTCTCTTCGCCGCACTGTTGCATCTTTATCTCTTTTCTATCTCTACTTTAATGGTCACTGCTCCTCTGAACTGTCTGCTTGCATTCCTCCACCTCTACGACGGGCGCGTAGCACCCGTCTGGCAGCAACCTCTCATTCCTTTTCTGTCCAACTCTCTAATGCAAGAGTTAACCGTTACTCCCAGTCTTTCATTTATGTAACAGGTCAGCTCCGGAACTGTCTCCCTCTGTCTGTATTTCCTGCTGCCTATGATCTCCAGTCTTTCAAACGCAGTGTGTCCAGGCATCTCAAAATGATCGGATCTTGAATTTGGCTCTCTATTGTATTTTGTTTTTCTCTTGGAGGGAACTGTTACTGCGGGCTCATGGCCTTTGGTTCCTTCTTCCTCGCATTAAAAAAAAAAAAATGCAGATGTGTTGATAGAGGGTTGAGCTCTTAACCTCTTCAATACGATGACAGTTGTTTTATTCTTGCTATGTTCAAACACTTTTAATCAGCTTCGGAAAGACTCTTTGAACCGTAGAAGTCTGATACAGAATAACCCCTTCAACACTAAAGGTTTACCCAAAGCTGAATAAAATCGTCTCCAAGAAGCAACTGAAGGTAAAATATACGTTATCTGATTCACGGGACTGAATAAATGCAGTAAAAGATGTTATAAATGGTGAAAATGACGGTCATGTTATCAGAGGTGAACATACTACGAACATCAATATTTATGTACGAGCACAATACAGCAACTGTCACGAGTCTATGTCATATCAAACTGCAGTGTGGTATTATGATAATGAATGAGTTGCTATGAAAATCAGCAGTATGCAAGATGAGTGTACTTTATTCTTTTTGCGAGGTCTTATGTTTTCATTATACTGGAAATCTGTAAGGCAAGCCATAGTCGTGCCGCTTAGAAGAACGTTCCCTGTTTTAATGCTACTGGAAATCTATACAGAGAGGAACAGATTCCGAGATCCAGTTCCTGCCGCTTTCAAAGACACTCAAGGAACAAATACTTAGGGACAGTGTTGATATATAATACATTTTATGTACGAAACTTATGCAAGGCATAGGTGAGATAACACCGTCCTTCTTGTAGATTTTACCGCTCTACATAAAGCTGTCTGACATCAATATCAAGTAGGAGGGATTAAACTGTAACGTACTGTACATGTACATAAAGGAATTACTAAAATAATTGGCTTTACTGACAGATTTTTTTTTTTCCCATTTGTTTTTCCTTCCTCCGTTCTGTTATTAAAAAAAAAAAAAAAAAAAAAAAAGACTAAAAAGTTAATGGTTTTTGGGAAAGCATTGGGTAAGCTTAAAGTTACAAAATACAGTATACCTTCACTGGATTATGAAGACATCGCTCCCATTAATAAATATGCTGAATCCACGTTCCAGGTAATGCAGTAGAGACAAAAACCTGAAGACACGTAAGAATCACCAATACCTTCCACAGCAATAATTACCAATTTCCAGAGGACGCATATTGATGTCTTTATAGCTTCCTATCACCGTCAGCTATTCCCATTTGACACAGTCTGAGACATAAATATCCATAAAGACAGACAACTCCCCCATTTTTGGAATCAGGTAGTGCCCTCCTCGGATCCCTACAAAGTGCCAAGGATATTCTGTAGCAAATTCATATCTGCTCGACTTAATCTGGTATTCTGTAGGAAATTCATATCTGCTCGACTTAATCTGGAGTTATATGCCTTTCCACAACCGTACATTCCACACATTACATAAACTAAAAAGGTACCTATGACAAATTACACAATTTATGCACAGATAATTATAGATTATTCACGCATTAATGCAAACACAATATCAACCAATACACTGTCCTTCAAATGTCACGGCTTTACCTCAGCCGTTATCTACAACAGAATACAAATGTGATCACCTGGCCTACAAAGGGTTAACACCAGTTGGTGAAAGAACAGTAAAATCTATGTTCACTTTCGTTCAGAACAGGAAACTTTAAAATTACAGTACTGATAAAGAGAGCATAACGTACCTTAAGGACCCTCAGCGGTTGATCACCCTCGCTCATCCATTCACACTTACCTGGAAGGAATACAAAACATTTAAACACTGGCCACCAACATCAAAATAACTAAACACTGACCATCAACATCAAAATTACTAAACACTGACCATCAACATCAAAATAGCTAAACACTGACCATTAACATCAAAATAACTAAACACTGGCCATCAAAATCAAAATTAACTGTACTTCCATCGAAATTAAAACAAAGAATTCCGATTCACTATTTTCAATCATCCCAAACATCCTAATTTTCCAAGCTGACATGAAGTGAGATCCACATCAAAACTCTTTGATTTGTCAAGGACATGAATTAAAAAAAAAAAATAAATAAAAAAGGGAAGTCGGATGAACACTATTCACTCCAGTGTTGTAGGAGTCAGAAGCAATACAAAAGGTGTGTCGTGGGGTAGACACATCCTTACACTGATACAAAGAGCAACACACTGGAACATTATGGGCAGGGTTCGTCCACCTTACCCTGGGGCAGATTTTCGTCTATTTCGTCCTTCTGCGGCATGATCCCCCTTGCTCAATGGCAGAACAATACAGCACTAGGGTTCTACATCCTTCCCATCGCACTTTCTCGTGGCTAGCAGCATGTTAAAGGTATTCTCTTATTACAGCTCAGTATTTAAGAGGGATGATGACAGTTTTGGCCGTGTTAATGTGGGTAGAGTAAAACAGCAATTATAAAGGTACCCGGTGGATATGATGACATGCTTAAATTAATTCTTACTCTCAGGTACGATAAATCAAACTCAGTGCAGACGATTCCTAATCAAACCCATTACTACTAGGGGGATTCTTCCAAATCTGAACAAGTACAGAATTACGAGAGAGATGCAGGATCATATGGCGCTTCGGTTAACTGAAACGTCTTTCTTGAGAAAATCTTGAAGGAATTACAGTGAAGCACCATATGAGGCTTCGCTATCGAAAATCTTTGGAGCGTGAATGACTGACCCGGCCGCTGCTACAGATTCACCTACATCTAATAAACTCACACAGCAGCAGCAAGACTATAATAAATACGACGTCGTGTGGCTAAAGGTGTTACTATAATGAGTAGGGTATTGTACACTGGGATCTAAATACATTAACCCCTTCATTGCAGTGACGTCATTGTAAATTGTACTCAGGCCACCATCAGACGATGTTATTTAACTCGGGAAAGACCTTGATTATCGAGAGGCTATATAAGGTTATATCTAATTTACAGTTTAAAAAGTCTCTCAAGGAATAATAATCATCTAAGGATTACAGGAAGTCAACAGACGACAGTGCTGACGGGGTTAAAGATACTGCACTAACTATTATTCTAAACAGTAATCTTCAATAAACCATATATCATAACCTTTGGCTGCTTTGAGTTTCTGCCAGTTGAATGCAATACAGTAGTCCATCGTAAGCTGGAATAAAATAAGGAACTCTTCATCACGCCCCGGGAAAACGTTAATGGTGATAGTTTTTGACATCTTTTGGCGGCCTAGGTTTTCTTGAGGATATTCAAACGTCTGACATTTGCCGAAATTAAATGCAGAGTAAATAGTTCCGTCAAAGGGACAAAGCATTACCTTACGTACCAGTAGTAATTTTATTTACATGAAGCACAGCATAATCTACGACGATACATTATAAATTTTATGCTTGCTACATCCACACGATTTTACTTAGCTTCGAAAGAGGTGGAAACCAGGTTGTGAAGAGATTACAGAGAGTATTTCTTACTCCATCACTAAAACTAAAAATAGTCTGGTTAATGCCTCCAACATGATGACGTACATTTTTATTTTGTTCTCTCTGTATCCAGAGATTTGTATTCACCTTAAGATAGGCATTTTGAACTTCAGGGATTACAGCCTTCATTAAATCCTTCAACAATACAGGTCATTCTTAAGTTGCATAAAATCGTTTGGAGGTAACAAGAATGCAAAACAGTCATTAGAGTCAAGGAACAGCCATCAGATTCAGCAGATTAATACAAGTTTATTAACACCAGCACTAGGATCAGCAGAGACTAATCTCGGTTACTCCCTGTCTTCTATTTACCGTCTTCTATTTCTGGATCCCGATTCCTTCCCATTACCCATCCAGCCAGAATATTTTACGTTCATGCCACCATCAGGCGATTTCCTTTACGTAAAGCGCTCCTCCTAAATGCAGAAAATCATTTGTTTTGACACAAACACACACACACAAAAAAGAACACCCACAGTGCAACACCGCAGCCATACACCATGTCGTCTAAGGGCACGAATTTTTGCCCCTTGATATTGGTCTTCGACAAATTACATTAAAAATCGAATTATTTCACTTCTGAATAACCCTCTACCCGTTCACCACGTTTGGTTCAAATCAGATTAAAGCTAATTTGGAATGATTTTGCCCAGGAACCTTCACACTGGACCTTTCCCTGTGACGCTCTGCTTTGACTGTTCTCAAAATCGAATCTCATTGCATTTTTTTTTCTTTTTAACCTGAACCTCCCACAAAGTGTAGTCCACATCAGGGGAAAAAACAAATAAACTGACCTTGACTTTATACTTATCAAAAACAATAGGTCAACCTGGTGGGTGATCAGCTCATTCACTAACTTTGGCTTAAATCAAATCAAAACTATCTTTTATATTTTGTTCTCACACAGTCACATGGGTCGAACTTTGACCTTGCCCTGCGACCTTGGCCTCTGATTGATCGTTCTCAAACCTGTATCCCACCGTTTGTGTCTGGCCTTTAATACTTTCTTCACCTATGATACTAAGAGAGAGTAAGAAGAGAGTGGATGAGGAATTTGGAAGGAACTTAAGTGTAAAGTGGAGGGAATGTAAAAAAAAAAAAAAAAAAAAAAGTTCTGGAAAGAGGTACAGAGAGTTCGACAGGGCGTTAAACAAGTTAGTCGGGGAGTGAAAGATAAAAATAGTAGATTGTTAGTGGAGAAGGGAGAAAAAGTGAGCAGATGGAGAGAACACTTTCAGGAATTGTTGAACATAGAGAATGAAAGGAATGTGAATATAAGTGGCTGGTGAATGGCTGGGAGAAGGAGGGATGTGAGGAAGAAATCAGTAGGATGGAAGTTGTGGAAGCAATGAAGAAAGTCAAAATTGGGAAAGCCCCAGGAATTGATGGAGTGTGTGGTGAAATGCTGAAGCATGGGGGAGAGATAGTAATAGAATGGATGTGGAAGATGTGCAGACTAGCCTGGGAGGAAGCTCAAGTCCCGGAGGACTGGAAGTCAGTTATAATTATTCCCCTGTACAAAGGAAAAGGAGAAAAAGAAGTGTGTGGTAATCATAGGGGATTTTGTCTCCTTAGTGTAATAGGAAAAGTATATGGTAGGATACTTACTGACAGAGTTAGGGAAATAACGGAGGAATTAGTTGGAGAAGAACAGGGAAGTTATAGGAAGGGAAGAGGTTGTGTAGACCAGATATTCATTCTTAGACCTTTAGTGGAAAAGTTTCTAGAGAAGGGAAAGAAGTTATATGCGGCCTTCATGGATCTGGAGGAAGCATATGACAGGGTGGATAGACAAGGAACGTGGAAAGTATTAAGAATATATGGAGTAAATGGGAAGTTGTTGAATGCCGTGAAGAGTATGTATAAGAGTGCTAAGGCTACAGTGCATGTGGACAGTGAACTGGGTGAATTTTTCTATTTGAAGGTTGGATTGAAACAAGGTTGCGTCATGTTTCCATGGCTGTTCAATATGTATATGGATGTGGTTATAAAAGAGACACAAGGTAGGGCAGTGGATGCTGGAGCGGCCCTAACGAGAGAGGGTAGTGTGTGGACACTCCCTGTACTGGTGTTTGCAGATGATACTGTGTTATTAAGTGAAGATGAAGGGGAACTGCAAGGCTTGGTGCATGAGTTTGGGAGAGTGTGTAAGAAATGGAATCTAAAGGTGAATGTAGGCAAGAGTAAAGTTATGGTCTTCGAGAGAAATGAAGTCACCGAATGTACAGTGAAATTGGATGAGAAGGAAATGGAAATGTGAGTGCATTTAAGCACTTGGGTAGTGTGACTGTATGGAAGTTTAGAGGGTGAAGTGCTTGAAAGGGTACATGTGGAGTCACATGGAGAGACAGACTAACAAGTGCAGAAGTGAAGGCGCGTTGTGGTGTATGGAGGTGGTAGGAAGCGTTAGGAGAAATATACTGAGGAGGTTTGGCCATGTGGAGAGGATGGAGAGAGAGAGAGACTGACGAGGAGAGTGTATGTGAAAGAGGTGGAGGGGGGGAGAGGGAGAGGGAGGCCAAGGATGAGGTGGAGGGATGGAGTGGAGAGATATATGAGAGAGGGGTGTGTGAGCTGTAAGCAGGGCAGTGAAATGGAAGGGGACAGGGCAACATGGAGGCGATTTGTTTGTGGCCACCCTTTTTTTTTTTTTATAAACAACAGAACGGAGGAATGATAAACAAATGAGTAAAAAAAAAAAATCCATACACCAGATTACTGGAGTCCTCTGTTCATAAAATATCTGTAACAGTTAGACTTGAACAGTTGTGGGTTGAAATTTGGAGGGAAACAACTCTGGGGAAGCGAGTTCCAGAGAGATGCAGTTTGGGGAATGAAAGAATTCTGATAGGCAGAAGTTCTGCAATATGGCTGAGTGACATTCCAGTCATGAGCGCTACCAGATGCCCGTGTGGCACGAGGGAAGGCATGGAGAGGTGGCACCATGGACGCAACTTCGTCTGAGCATTTGCCAAAAAAATATCTGTAAAATAATCCAAGGGAGGCAACATTCCTTCTTACTTGCAGAGGAGGTAGCTTATACGTAATGGCAGGGTTGTTAATGATTCTAACAGCTTTGTTCTGAATTTTGTCTAGTTGTCTTAATGCAACCTCCCCACAACCATTCCACAAGGGTGAGCAATATTCTAGCTGAGAGCGCACATGACTCTTATAAATTACAACTCACTGCTCATCGGCGAAGAAGTTACGGACTCTGTACAATAATCCAAGTTTCTTTGAGGCGGTTTTAGCAAGTGATCTGACATGAGAGGTCCAGCTGAGGGCACTGTTAAGTGAGACGCCAAGAATTTCAATACTTTTGGAGATGGGAATATTAGTAGCACTGAAGGTAATGTACGAATCTGGCAATATCTGTCTATTAGTAAACTGTATATATTTAGTTTTCCTAGCATTAAAAGAGACAAGGTTGTTTTGTCCCCATTCACTGATTGTAGATAGATCTACGGGATGAAGGCGTCTGGCAATAGACAGATAGAGCTATGGCTCAAATCCAATGAAAACTGTTTGAGTTGACCTTGCCTTGTGACCCTGGTCCTTGATTGCTTTCAAAACAAAATCCTTTTATTCCTGTCTTATCTTCAGTCCTTCCACGAAGTCAGTCTTAATTGAAAAAGCTATTAAAGTTGACCTTGCTTTGTGATCTTGACCTATGACCCATAGTTTGCAAAAACAACAGGTTTAATCTTTTTGTGTAGTTTTTTTTTTCTCTCACACACACACACACACACACACACACACACACACACACACACACACACACACGTACGGAAGCACCACGCACACAAATGGTGTTCAAAACATACTGTGAAATCTCGCTCCCCAAGAGCGGGCGTAAAAATAAAGACGTAATCGGATGATGGAGCTAAGGTCACTGGAAACTAA
>NC_136975.1:32796808-32831808 GCF_032717465.1 Coenobita brevimanus | reverse complement strand
AGGCGAGGGGGAATTTAGGTAGCGGCAGATTTTTGCATTCTGAATGATCGTTGGAGGCAACAAAACCACCTCCAAATATCTTTATCATAAATTTGTCAAGTGAATATTTCCAAACAGCTTCTAACTAACTGTCCAGTGACCAGCCCCAATACTAAAGCGAACAAACTCAGAGGGTTGAACTGAGGAATTTATGACATGCCAGAGGGAACCTATGATTTTTTATAATTTATTTTTCATTCAGTGGAAGTGGAAGTAACACACACACACACACACACACACACACACACACACACACACACACACACACACACACACACACACACATATATATATATATATATATATATATATATATATATATATATATATATATATATATATATATATATTATTTACCATTCAGTACAAACTCCAACACGCTGAGAAACGCTGTCGTTGAAAGTCTAACAACAATGAATATCATAAAATTAAGTGAGACGGAGGTTCTTACATGGTTCAAAGGTTATCATACCTGCTTCAACAATATACTTTCTTTTCTATTCTCTATTTACCATTTCGTACAAACCCCAGCACTCAGCGGGAGGTTGTTACTGTAGGCCCAACAGGACGGGTACATGGGCGCCAAGGGATACAGTGACGCATACATGGGGCAGAAATGATCAAACTGAGTACAACTGCAAACATAGTAAGGAAACACAATGCTACTTGAAAAAAGTAAACAAATCCAGCAAAGAAAACATACATAACACATAAAGTCTTATAAAAGAGTATTAAAAAAATAAATGCATATTGCCTACGTACACACGCATCTATTAAACACACACACACACACACACACACACACACATGCACGCATACTCATTTACCCGCCAGGGCATTATAAGGGAAGGAAGTTAAGAAAAAAGGTGAGAATGTCCCCCAGTACGTCATGATAAATTTTATGACGTAGGTACAGGTGTACCAAAAAATATCGTTACTCAGGGGTCCGATAGATACGTAACGAACACTACGATGGCTGCTGTTTCCGAAGGGTTGATACATTCATACCGATGCATTTATAACCGTACCTCAAACACAGGAGATGCCTCTTGTATCCCATGCATAACCAACACTGTTGGATATGCAGGGGTACCAACAGTTTCTTAGCCCCCTGTCTGTTTTTCCTAAACCATCGTCGTTTGTCATACTGTTTAGCACAACGTCGTAACGATACTTTTTTGTACAGTTGTACATAAAGGAGAAAAAATGAACCCAGGAGGGTCTACAGACAGCAATAACGGGAAAGTTAACGATGTGATGAGATAATGAATCAACAATGGGAACGATACCAATTTGCAGAGCTTGTCGGTGGTCCGTCGTCGAGTGCCTTCCCTCAGGAAGCGATACCCCAGGCGAATGCAGGCGATGGCTACATCACAGCGGCGGATGAGGGAGGGGTGCTTGCCAAAGGCGTTTAAGTCTAGGTCCCCTCTGGTGCCCTCTCGAATGATTCTTCGGACAGTCGCCTTGGACACACAGAGGCGAATGGCACGGAGGAGGAAGTAGCAGGCAGCTCGGGCCAGACATTCTACCTGGTCGTGTCGGGCGTGACCAACATGGGCTGGGATCCATATAAAAGAGTCTAACATTGAGGGCGTGAGCATGTCGGGAGCAGATGGTGGAGAGAAGATGATAGGGGAAGCGAGGAGAGTTGCGAAGAAAGACGAGGGCTGCTTGGGAATCGTTGATGATCAGGCCTGAGAGTTTTTTTTGAGAGAGAGAGAGAGAGAGAGAGAGAGAAGCCAAGAGCAGACGGTACACAGTGAGTACTGCTGTCCCAGTTGGGGAGACGAAAGGAGCTGGAGAATATGGGAGAAGCAGATTTAGTAAAGGCAAGGCAAGCAGTCCCCGCCCGGCAATCAGCGAGAACAGAACCATCAGTGTAAACAAGAACAGGATGGGCAAGGTAAGTACGGGCCACCGAGTTAAGTGTTTCAGTGATGGAGAACCTAGGCGAGATAGATGGAAAGTCAGCATTAGTGGCAAAAAGAGTATAATGAATACCGGTGTTGTACATGACCATACAGAGGGCAGAGAGTCAAAAGGGATGGGTGTGACAAAGTCAGCACGGATACTGGCGGGATCTCTGCAGGAAAGCTGGAGAGAACAGAGTGGTGAATGAATTTTTTTGGAGCCAGGAAGCCAAACCAGGGACATGAATGTGCCGGTCATGGTCGAGGTGGGTGGCATCAAAGAGAACATCAACCAGTTGTGAGGAATAGGATGGAGCAGGGGACGGAAATGTGGTCAGACATTTTGTGGCGAAGCAGACACCGAGCACACGAATACAATCAGTAACAAGACACAGACTGAGTTCAGTGAACGTACTGACGACTATGGTAGACCAAGGGCGGTGAAGAATGATACTCAGGGCTCAATTTTGCACTACTTCAAGAGGTCGGAGCTGCTAGGGGGAGACAAGGGAGAAAGGAATGACATGACACTGAACAAGAGAGCCAATATAAATCAGGTAAAATGTACGAGCAATGGCGATGCTGTTCCCCTGTGAGCCACTAGTAAGGATGCCGAGGAGATCAAATCTATTGAGGAGACGGGTGTAGAGGATGGAGACAAACTGGGAAGGGTTAATGATCGTAAGTGCGAAAAATAGGACGAAAGTCAGAGGAATTAGGCTTGGGGATTGGCCTGACTGTGCTACGAGTCCGCTTTTCTGGGTGAAAGCCCTCAGAGAAACTTAAAATGAACATTATGAGTATGGGACTGCCAGGAGTCGTAAATGGCATTGGTGATCCCTGGTGATCTCGTCAACACCCGAGGCAGTTGCCATGCCTTGCGATAGCGCAAGGCGCAGCTCATCACTATAGTTTCTCCTTCAGTATCACAGAAAATGGCTATGCTTTACTTTAACAGAAAACAATTTTTCTCACGACTTTAGCGCACACTAATGATAATGGTAATTTCATTTCTGCTTGGCTTTCAGAGAGAACTCGCCAAGCGTAAGGGATTTTTTAAAAACAAAATGACAAACCAAGCTGTATATCTCCTTTAAGGGTTTTACTTTTCATGTGGTTTATGAATAAAACTTTCATGACACTTTTTGCTAACTTCATCTTAAATCCTTTTTGCTTCTTGAATGTTCCATCACCTGAATCAAATTGTCTTGTATGGCATTCACCACAATAAAATACCAACAAAGCTCGATCATCGCGTCACAGAGGCATAACCAGGCCCGAGGGATGGTGGCTGGGAAGGAGGGAGGGGGCAGTGCCGGATTAACCATACGGCAAACAGTAAATAAGGTAAGTAGAATAAAATAAAGTAGAAGGCAGCAATCTTAGTGGTTCTACAGACAAAGGGGCTGCACAGTTTGTTTTCCATACTTTTTTCTATACGTTTCGCTTTTCTTTTACCAGCCAAATGCTTGAATATAAATTTGCGTTAATACATCATATCGTAATTATTCTATAAATGACGGCGTTCTAAACACATGTATACCTTATTAAATTTAATTATATTTCAGCGGTAACAGCCAAATTTCACGCGCCAATAATGGGGTTAAGGGACGGTCCTGATTTTACGGGCGCGCTGGCCACGCTAGCCAGAGGTGGTGTGGGTGGCCAGCGGGGACGTGTATGGTAGATCACTTGTAGATTTCAAACTGGTTTTGAGCAGTTTCACTGGTTGTTAAGCATCGTTAATTTTTATTACTATTACTTTCTGCCAAGAACTTTGCCTTCTTAATAAGCATCTCAAAACTTAGTATGCAACGCAAGGGTGACGACTTTCAACATACTGGTATTCACTTATTATTCCTGAAATGTCTCAAAATCAAGATGATTGTATTGAAAGCAACTGCGCACCAAAACCATAACGTCACATGTTCATATGCCAGCGTACTGAACAAGAGCACATGGCCAAGAAAGACTTGAGATAATATAATCGGCAGGGGGATTAATAAAGTCATATGGATTACGATGGTCTGCCCATCTAAGCTGGATTCAAAATATTGGCTCTATGAAATGCACGCTTTAACGGCATACCTCAACTCTTTTATTGTACATTAATCCATCCACCAGTCCAGCATCCAGTCCTTTTTGTGGTCTCATCAGGACTGTATGACACCAGGGCCAGGCTACTCAGTTCCCCCTACATTTACATCAAAGGTGCCCATACTCAATCTCTCCTGGGTGGTATTATGTGTGCATTAAATACCAACTACTCCTTGTATATATATCCTTACAGGCTCAATCTGCCAGGAGCATCTCACTAAACCACCTGGTGTCATTTGGCTATATAGTTACGGCTATATGGTTACGGTAAACCATTTGGATTGTAACTCAGTACAGGATCACCCGAGGGCAGCACTGCATCACGTTAGGCATGGGGAGATTACAGGGATATTGTAATCGATTACGATTACGAGTACTTTGCAAACTTCTGATTACGATTACGATTATGATTACAGTAAAAGAGTAATCGATTACGATTACGATTACATAAGAAGTAATCATGATTACAATCAAGATTACATGTACTGTTATGCACTTTATAATTATGAGCACGTATCTTTTATACGTGACATTAAGTAAATAGCTGGTTAGTTTTTAAAAGCAAAAAAACATTGTCCAGTAATATAAAACTGATATTTTCTAGGGATATATATCTCATATGCAAATCATTTTAATAAGAATTGCCTGCGTAAGGAAGAACATAGGGTTAAGCTCTGCCGAACCTATGGCGACTGTTACTCTGGATAAAAATATACTGTACAGTGCTATGTCCAGTAAGTTGTTCATTTTTTTTTTTTTTTTTTTTTTTTGCCAATTTGCAGTACGAATGTTTTAATAATTCAAGCACCGAGACTTTTTTTTTCGCTTTGTCCTTGATCCTTTCATTCTATTACCTTTTCTACCAACTGACATCTTCCCAGGTGATTTTATTCTAGCTTAGGTAGGATATTATATGGATGCTTCTAAGTGATATGACTAACCTACTGTACAATTCACTTTTGTTTTCATATTACTTAAGGACTTTTATGGAGTATATTTGACTATACAGTATTTTATTCTTGACGAGTATTTGTGGAAGACTAACTTATCTGGGGCCTTGTAATCATAAAAGTAACCATGATTACGATTACAATATGAGAGTAATCGATTACGACTGCGATTACTTTGAAAAAAAAAAAAAACCTAAGTAATCGATTACGATTACGATTACAAATTACGATTACCCCATGTCTGCAAGTGAATGGATGGTAACCCCCCACATTGAATAATACAGTACAGTATATATATATATATATATATATATATATATATATATATATATATATATATATATATATATATATATATTTGTATACTGTACTGTATTATTCAATGCGGGGGGTTACCATCCATCCATCATCCAATCCTACACTGCCCCATGAGGAGCGTAGGAGCCCGGGGCTAGGCAGTTGGTCCCGACATTTAAGATGAGAGTGACCAGCCTCACTCATCCCTGAGTGGCATTACATAAGCAATCAACCCCAACCATCCCTTGGATATAAACCTTCACCGGCTCAATCCGACTGGAGCGCAATAACTACCCACTAAACCACCAGGCGCCAAAATTTGGTTATATGGTAACCACCCAGCGTAGTAAATGGTTTCCTGGTGTGCAGGAAACCATCTGGCTCGTCACTCAGTGTAGAGTCACCCACAGGCAGAAGGAAGAGGAAAGAATGAAGGAAAGAAAGACAAGAGGGAGTGTCAAGTCACCCGTAGGTAGATGGACAAGGAAAGAATGAAGGAAAGAAAGACAGAAGAGGATGGAAGAAAAGAAGGATGGAGGAGAGGAAAGGGCAGACACCCGACAGCAGCATTACATCGAGTGAGTGGATGGTGGGCGCCCCCACCTACCACTATATATATATATATATATATATATATATAAATATATATATATATATATATATATATATATATATATATATATATATATATATATATATATATATATATATATATATATATATATATATATATATATATAAGGTGTACAGTTATATATTTAACATCTGAAGTAATGACTTCAACTTTCATTATTAATCGGCACTCTTCTTGTGCATTTTTTCATACATACCCGGTGCATACAGGACTGGAGGCACTTGTATATGTAATCTGTAGAAGAATTGCAGTTATTAACTTATTTCATACAAACGGGCCTCCACAAATATATTCGCCTCAGGCCCTACTCCTGTCTCAATCCAACCCTGGGGGCACATTTCCTCCCCAGCAACTATGCAAATTGGGATTTAGTACAAGAACTGATATTCACAACGACGTCTTCACATTTCGGTGTACTGGTGCGTCCAGCATTCAAATACAGGATGCTGGTGCAGCGTGAATAGTGTGGCAAATACTGCATTAAGTCAATGGAACAAATTCTGTGTTAGTTATAATAAACGCAGAGAAAATGCAAGTCTGTGCTCACGATAGAGAGTCTAGAATTTTCAGAGGTGAGAGAGGAGGGGGTGAGGGTCCGCATTAAATCTAGCAGCTGAGAAGCTGGGATGGGGGAGGGGGTTGGGAGGCACTGCTTCCCGCCTGAGTTAGAAACTTGTAGATGTGAGAGCATCTTCAGGAAAGGCCTGGTCAGTCAGCCATGTTTAATGATTTTCACACGCAAGATGTGAAAGTCCCATTAGGTCCCACATCTATCTCGTACTTAACAATTTGTTTGAAAATTTAGTGGTCACATACGTTCTGTATATCAATGCAAAATATTATCTAAGCACCCAATGGATGACATTTTGACTCGTGTTATGATGCCGGTATCATAATTATAATTATGAGATCGTAAGGGGAACCATGTGTCTCGTGTGCCACACCCCCTCCTTGTCACGCCAGTGATTGAGATGTAATCTTATTAGAAAACAAAAACTCTACAAAACTGGTGTCACTGACCCCTTGGTACATGGAAATGCTTAAAAACATGTGTGAAATAAACGGAGCGTGAGGCAGCAGGGGAAGAGTGAGGAGCAGACAGCAGCTCTGAATTGACGTAAGCTATTTGCATGCCTGCTTGCCTTGCCGGTGGGGGCGGGGGTAAGAGAGGGAGTGGCGGGGCGTAGAGGTAGGGGATTAGTGGAGGGACAGTGGGAAGGGTGCAGGGGATGAGGAAGGGTTGTAGGGAACTAATTGTATGAGGTGGGAGGTAGAAGAAGGGGATACAGAAGGGGGAGTGGATGGGCACAGTTGGAGTGGGAGGGGATGGGCGTAGTGGGAGCAGGAATGGAGGGGCATATCTGAAGGGAAAGGGGAGGAATGCAGCTGGATGGGAAAGTGGGTACAGCTGGATTTGGAAGGGGAGAAGTGTTGCTGGACAAAGGAAGGAAGGGGGATGGGTGAATGTGGAGGGGGAGGCAATGGGTGCAGGAGGGGGAGGAGAAGGTGCAGAAGGAGGGGGAAGGGAAGAAAGTAGGAGGAGGAGGAGGGGAATGGTACTGGAGGGGGGGAGGGGAAGGGTGCAGCTGGACGGGGGAGGGGAGAGATGCAGGAGGAGGGGAACGAATGAGGCGTAGTAGGAGGCGAATGGAGGCGGGCGTACAGAGAAGATGGACAGGAAGAGAAAACTGTGATGGAAGAAAAGGAGAAAATCAGTATGATAAACAAAACGACGTAAAGTGGGGGTGCATGTAGGAATGAAGACTGAAAGGGTAAAGCAGGAAAGGGATATGACATCAGGAAAAAATGGGAGAGTGAGAGAAGGGAAGAATGATGGGGAAGAGTAGAAGGGAAAGTGTGTGGAAGAACGAGGAGGCAGTAGGGAGTGTATGGATAGAGGAAGGAGGGAAGGAGAAGGAGAGGGGTAGGGCATTAGGTAAAGACAGTATGGGTGTAAGGTGTAGAAGAAGGGATGCGATGAGGAGGAGGTGGGATAGGGTATAACTTAAAGGATAGATGAAGTAAAGGGAAAAGGTAGGAGGGGGGGGGGCAGGGATGTGTTTGGGAGTGGGGGCTGGAGGAATGAATAAGGGTTTAGGGGAGGAAGGGAGGGAGGAAACGGTGTATGGGATTATAGATATAACGTGGAACAAGGGAGCAGTGCATGAATGGATTAATGGGAAGAGGTAAAGGGAATGGAGAGTAGAAGGAAGATTGATGAATAATGTGTTGGTTGGGGAGGAATAAGTGTAGGGGGCGAGAGGTGCAGACGAAGAACTGAGAAAATGGACATGATAGGAGAAGGGGAATAGTAGAAGGTGGGGAAGTGAGGGAAGAGTGTCGGCGAGGAGAAAGGGGTGAAGAGAAGAAGGTGATACCTTGCGTAAGTAGAAGCAGTGCATGGGAAGAGGGGAAAGATGTGTTCACCCGTAACAGTAGGAAATGAGAGAGAGAGAGAGAGAGAGAGAGAGAGAGAGAGAGAGAGAGAGAGAGAGAGAGAGAGAGAGTTTATATTTATGCCTATCGCCTGCCCAGAAATCATAATCCATCTCTCGTTACGTCTCAAAATCTCCCTCCAATACGGCTTGCAATGGTTGGTATACATCCAGATCCCGAAATGTACCGATGGGTGACAAGAGACAAAGGAGAAACAAGTTGATTCTACAAGTCTGGCCGGCACAGGAATCGAATCTGAGTTCTAGTTGCGAGCTGACTCCCTCTAACTGGTGAGGGAGAGAAGACGGGGAAGAAGGGGTCATGGTAGAAGAAGGGAATGGGGAGTGGAGCTGGAGGTCGTGGAAGAGGAAGGGTTATGAGATGGGGAGAACGGAAGGCTGGGAAGTGATGTTTGTGTTGGTGGTGGGGAGGAGGAAATGTTGGAGAGGGGAGAGGGAAAGATGAGGTGGAATGAGAGAAAAGTGGGACGAGTGTAAGATAAAGGTGCAGTGGGGGAGAGAAGGGTGCTGGTTCGAGGAAGGGGAGAGTTGCTTTGTGAGAGGGAAGGGGGTGGGTTGTAAAGGAGGAGGAAGGGGTTGAAGGTAAAAAGTGAGGAGGAGGAAAAAACGATGGAACAGACAGGTAGGCTGAGGTGGAGGTGTAGTGGGAGGGAACAATAAACAGTATACGGTAGAAGGGAGGGAGACAAGGAATGGAAGAGATGTAGGAGAGGAAGGAGGTTTTGGAAAAGGTGTAGGGAAAAGGACAGGGAAGAGGAGAGAGGAGTACTGAGGCAAAGGAAGGTGAAGATAAATAAGGGAGATTGGGCGGTTTTACCCAAACATATAAAGACAACAAGACTAGAAACCTGCAATATACACCGCCTGCAAATTACCTTAAATAAAAGTGGACATCCATAAATTTCAAAATGCCCTGACACTTCATTTACCTCCTTCTATTAGATTATTTTGTCATTTTCTTTGTTGCGGCCTCCAAACGATTTTACTTACCTCATGTGAGACTCAATGAGCTGGAGGGATATATAATACCTTCATTCATCCCTTTAATCCCTTCATGACTACAGACCCTTTTTAGGATGAATAAAGGTGTCTTGTGGTGACATAATTAAAATGAAAGACTGAGAGGGTTATAGATATGGAGGCCACATGCAGAGGGAATGACAGACAGAGGAAGAGTTTCAGTTTGGGCAACAGTGTTCAGTGGCATTACATGAAGGACTAAGAATACTGAGTCTGATAAAAGAAAGTAAGATAGAAAATGAGTCTGTGCGTGCAGGTGGACTGGACTGGTAATGTACGAGTATATCCTCCGTATTGACAGATAGTTGAAGATTCCGAGATTTCTGAAGAGCTGTGACCAAAGATATACACAGTATTATGTCTATCTCTCTCTCTCTCTTTCTCTTTCTCTTTCTCTCTCTCTCTCTCTCTTTATATATATATATATGAGAGAGAGAGAGAGAGAGAGAGAGAGAGAGACAGAGAGAGAGAGAGAGGGGGAAGGAAGGAAGGAAGGAAGAAAGGACGGAGGCAAGCAAGCAAGCAAGCAAGCAAGGGACTAACAAACGAACGAACGAAAAATGAACGAACACAGGAAAGGAGGGAAGAATGAGGAGGGAAAGAAGAAACGAACGAATGAGTAAATAAACAAACGAAAGAAGGGAAGGAAGGAAGGATGGATGGAAGGAAGGATGGATGGAAGGAAGGACAGATGGACGGAAGGAATGAAGGAAGGAAAGATGGAAAGATGGAAGAAAGGACGGACGGATGGATGGATGGACGGACGGACGGACGGACGGAAGGAAGGAGTACAAAAGAGTACAAAGAAAAGCAAACAGCAACAGCCTTGTTGGTCCTTTCGTGGCTGTTTGGTATAAAGAAGGCTATAACTAACAAAACTATTCTATCAGCAAAAGAAATGGACTGAAAAGCAGGAAGACTCCCCCCAGAAAGAAAGCAAGGAGAGAGGGAGGGAGGGAGAGAAAAAAAGGAAAAGGGAAAGGAATGAAGGAAGGAATGTGGGAAAGGGAAGAAAGGAGGAAGGAAGGGAAGCAGGAAAGAAAGAGAGGTACAGTCACTCATAAAAGAAACGACCCCCTCGGCCAAGACACCTTTCAACCAATATGATATCGGTCCTGGTAACACTGTAAATGACGTCAGGTGTGGGGGTGTGAAGCTGCGTTTGGGGGAAGTTCATTCAAAGTTCATTCTAAGTGTGTCGAGCCCATTCATTTAACCCTTGAGGCCGGGGGTTTCATTTGCATCTTATTCCTGCCACCGGCTGACGATTTTATTCAGCTAATAAACTTTTTCAAATGTGATGGGTTACATACATATGCCTTGATAACAAGTCAGATATAATGTATGTTTGACTCGAAATGTGGATTGAAGCAGTGTTTCGTGCAGATTAACTACGCCCTCCTCTCAAACACCCCTCCTCATCCCCCCATATGGCTGACGTCAAATACACTGTTACCAACACTGAATACCCACAGTTATATTGCCTCTAACGCAGGGGGGGTCTTTTCTTTTATGAGTGACTGTACATATGTCAAAATGAACAAATAAAGGGAAGGAAGAAAGAATGAGGGAAGAAAGAAACGGGAGGGGAAGGAAGAATGGAGGAGGATGGAAAATGGATGGAAGTTAAAAAGTACGAAAAAAATTATATATGAATGACGTACGAATGGAGAAAGAAGGGGAAGAATGAAAGAGAGTAAACGTGAAATAAGGAAGGAAGGAAATAAGGAAGGAAGGAAGATATCAGATAAGGAAAATGAAGGCGATACGATAGCGATAAGAGAAAATGATGGAGGGAAGGAGGGAGAGAGACAGGGAACAAGAAGGGAGTGAGAAGAGGAGGGAGGAAGGAATAAAGAGGGAGAGAATGGAGGGGAAGGTGAGAAAAGGGGAGAAAGGGAATGAGGATGAAGGGAGAAAATGGAATAGAAGGAAAAAATGAGAGAACAGAGAGGGGAAGGAGGGGGAAGAGGGGAAAGAGAGGATGGCAAAAGATGAGAGGAGAGGAGAGGGGAAGGGAAGAAAGAAATGATGAGGACTGAGGGAAGGAGAGAGAGATGATAATGGAAGATAAAACAGAAGATAATGGGTATGAAAAAGTGTGAAGGGAAAGAGAGGAAGTGGAGGAAGAATGAAGGAAGAGGAGATTTTTAGAGACAAAAGAGGAAAGGTGAGAGAAAAAGAGAAAAAAAAACGTGAAGAAGAGAGAGAGAAAAGGTGAAGAAGGAGAAAAGAGAAGAGGGAGGAGAGGTGAGGAGAGGGAAACAGGAGGAGACAAGGGCGAGGGGAGAAAGAGAACAACAACAGTGAGGGAGAGGCAACGGAGACGAGCTGGGGGAGGGAAGGGTGTGATAAAGCGACAGGATAAGAGATTGGCGTGTGTGTGTGTGTGTGTGTGTGTGTGTGTGTGTGTGTGTGTGTGTGTGTGTGTGTGTGTGTGTGTGTGTGTGTGTGTGTGTGTGTGTGTGTGTGTGTGTGTGTGTGTGTGTGTGTGTGTGTGTGTGTGTGTGTGTGTGTGTGTGTGTGTGTGTGTGTGTGTGTGTGTGTGTGTGTGTGTGTGTGTGTGTGTGTGTGTGTGTGTGTGTGAGAGAGAGAGAGAGAGAGAGAGAGAGAGAGAGCGCGTGTGTAAGGCCAGAGGTGCAAAAGAGCATAAAATCGAAGCACTAAATATTCACCACAAAAACAGAACAAGAAAATAAAACCCTGAGTTGGAATTTTCTTTGTTCTATGTCGCCTTCGTGGTGTTTTTGTTCGTTGTTTTTGTTTCCCGGTTTGAGTATGTTGTTTGTTATAATTTATTGTTGTTCTTGTTAATGGTGTTGTTATTGTTTATGCACTTGTTTTTGTTCTTGTTCTTGTTCTCTTTGTTGTTATTGTCGTTGTTGATCTTTTTATATTATTTCTATCGGTAATGTTATTGTTTATTTGTTATTGTGGTCATTGTTTCCACCACTCCCGTCACTGTTATTGTTTTGGTAGTGTAGTTGTTCTCTCAGTGTTCTTGTTCCTGCATTTACTAGGTCTGAGGTTAATAATATTCTTGTCGCTTCGTTATGGCATGTTATTATTCCTGTTTTTTCGTCTTAGCAGTAGGAAAAGTCTGACTATGCTCTCTCTCTCTCTCTCTCTCTCTCTCTCTCTCTCTCTTCACTGACACACACACACACACACACACACACACACACACACACACACACACACACACACACACACACATTTCTCTCTCTCTCTCTCTCTCTCTTCACTGACACACACACACACACATTTCTCTCTCTCTCTCTCTCTTCACTGACACACACACACACACACACACACACACACACACACACACACACACACACACACACACACACACACACACATACACACACACATTTCTCTCTCTCTCTTGTTCACACACACACACAAATTCTCTCTCTCTCTCTCTCTCTCTCTCTCTTCACTGCCCCTATATAAACTTATCAACCCTCTGTAAGGCCAATGTAATTTACTGCTGATTGAAAAGCTATGGAAACCCAATAGGGGGGAGAGAGAGAGAGAGAGAGAGAGAGAGAGAGAGAGAGAGAGAGAGAGAGAGAGAGAGAGAGAGAGAATGATGGATAAGACAGGAGACATGCTAACAGAATAGTAACGAGGGAAAGGCAGAGTCAAAATGTTGTTCAGTAGAAAGATGCAAAATTAAACAGGCTTAGACTATTACCATACCAAAGGAGGGAGGTTGACAGGCAGGTACGTAAGTAGGATGTAAATAGGTAGGTAAGTAGGTAGGTAGGTAGGTAAGTAGGCAGGTAGGTAGGCAGGTAGGTAAGTAGGTAGGTACGCAGGCAGGTAGGTGAAGTTGGTAGTTACTGTAGGTAGACAGGAGGGAGAATGGAAAGGGAGGCAGGCAGTTAAAACAGACAATACAGCTTATACAAGGAAGTGTTAAGAAAGCTGTAAACAGGAAAGAAGAGAGAGAGAGAGAGACCGTAGGATGTTGCGAAGAAGCCTGTGAGGTAACTGGTTGGGAGGGAGGAAAGGGAGGTGGGTAACTAAGGCAAATAGTAGATAAATGTTAAAAAAAAATGAAGAACGGAAAGGAGGAGGAGAAGGCAAGGGGAGGGGCTCCGTGGTGTAGGAAGCTAGTTAGTTAGTTAATTAGATTGTTAGTTAATTAGTTAGGGAGGGAGGGAGGCAGGAAAAGGAGCCAAACAGTCGATACAAGGAAAAAAGTTAACAGAAAGAAATGCTAAGAAAACTGAAGACAAGGCAGCAGAAGGAGAAAGAGAGGTAGAGGGAAAAGGTTGGGAGGAAGGGGGTGGCCCGTGAGGTAGATAGGTATGGAGGTAGGTAGGCAGGTAGGTAAGTAGGTAGGAGGAGTGGGAGGGAGGGAGGCAGGCAGGCAGCTGAGAGGCGGGCAAGACAGTTTCGCCAGTAGAGGCTGACTCGGCCTGACGGTAGCACGTGTGTGTGTGAGGTGTCGCGCGCCGAATCCATCCCCCTCTCTCTCCCTCTCCCCCCTCACTCACTCGCTTCTTCCTGGATTACTTCGCTTGGATTTACTCTCACGCCGAAAAGGACTAAAACCACGACTAACCAACGCCCGCTGATCTGTGTGGACGCTGATCACAGGTAAGCGAGACCAAGAAGAATGTGGATCTGTGCGGGCTGTTGGGAGGCAAGGAAAAAGTTTTGGACGACTGAGTTTCTGCTCGATTTCGATTGTTTTCTAGACTTTTGGGCCAAGGTTTCAAGTGCTTGTGGTGGGTCTGCTTGTGACTGGTGAGGTAAGAGAGCAGGCAGGCGGTTGTTCTGGGTGGGAGGTGCCTGTTTTGTCATCATGTAGAGGCAACAGTCCAACACAAACAGTAGAGGTGTGCCTGAAAGCAGAGTTTGTTTGCGGAGACTTCAGCAGAGAGAGAGGGAGGTAGGGAGAGGTGCATGACTTGAGGTAGACAGGCGCGTGAGGTGAGGGTGTGTGATGTAGCTGGTGGAGTTGAGGGGTCTGTGAGGTGATTGTGAGGTGTGAGAGGTGAATCTGATAAAGTGTGTATTTTGAGGTTGTGAGATGTATGAGGTGATGGTGTCAAGTGAGGTACTAGGATGTAGAAGATGAGATAAGGTGTCAAACATGGTAGTGTGGTATATATATGAGGTTGTAATGTGTATGTATGAAAGTAGTGGGGTGTAGCTGGTAAGAAGTGGCGTACCGTAGATGAGGTAGCGAGGTGTGGGATGATGAAGTGTAAGTAAGAAAGCGGGGTGTAGAATGTCATGCGGTAAGTCAATGAGGTTTATGAGAAGTAAGGTGGAAAACTGACAATGCAAGGTGTATGGAAAGATGGTGATGTAATGAGGTGGTGTGAAGTGACCTAGGGAGACAGTGAGGTATAATTAATGAAATACTTGAGGTAAGGTGAATAATTTGAGGAATATAAGGTTTGAGTGTGAGTGAGGTTATGTGTGGATGAGGCTGAGGTGTGGGTGAGGTTGAGTGGTGCAGGTGAGGTAAAGGTGTTAGGGAGGTTAAGACGTGCAGGTGAGGTAAAGGTGTTAGGGAGGTTAGGACATGCAGGTGAGGTAAAGGTGTTAGAGAGATTAAGACGTGCAGGTGAGGTAAAGGTGTTAGAGGGGTTAAGACGTGCAGGTGAGGTAAAGGTGTTAGGGAGGTTAAGACATGCAGGTGAGGTAAAGGTGTTAGGGAGGTTAAGACGTGCAGGTGAGGTAAAGGTGTTAGGGAGGTTAAGACGTGCAGGTGAGGTAAAGGTGTTAGGGAGGTTAAGACGTGCAGGTGAGGTAAAGATGTTATGGAGGTTAAGACGTGCAGGTGACGTAAAGGTATGAATAATGCTGAGGTGCAGGGAGCTAGGGGTGAGTGAGGTCGAGAGAGGATGGGGGGGTAGAACTGTGACTGAAACTGAGACGTGTAGGGAGGTAGAGGTGTTAGTGAGGTGAAGAGGTGTAGGTGAAGCTGAGATGTATGCCTGAGAAGTGTAAGAGAGGTAGAGGAGCATGCCTGAAAGATGAAGGCGAGGTTACTGAATTGGCGAGGTAAATGTTTCAGTGATGTTAAGAGGTGAAGGAGTTGAGACAAGTGTGAGAGAGGATGAAACATACAGGGGATGAAGATGAGAGATAATCAGGTTTTGTAAGTCAAATGAAATAAGGCAATGAGGTTACTGATGTGAGAGAGTGATGTGCATTAGGTGAGTAAATGTAGGTGGTGCTTTTTAGAGGTGGTGGAAAAAGGCGCTGGATGTGTGTGTGTGTGTGTGTGTGTGTGTGTGTGTGTGTGTGTGTGTGTGTGTGTGTGTGTGTGTGTGTGTGTGTGTAAGGTAGTCAAGAGGTACCCAAGAGAGAGAGAGAGAGAGAGAGTATTGACAGATAAGTGAGCCAGTCAGGAGGTATGCAGTATTGTGTATCGTCCATCACCTCCTTCCCAAGGTGTATCGAGCAAGGCCACCAGAGTTAACGCTCATGCCTGTGCAGAATAATGATACACACAGCCGTAAATCCACACACACACACACACACACACACACACACACACACACACACACACACACACACACACACACACACACACACACACACACACACACACACATTTTTGCCACCTCCAGACGATTTTATGTAGGTCTCGAGGATGATGATGGCAGCAACAACCATAAATCCCTCTCAGCACTCCCCTCACATCAAACCATTCAACACGAGATCAGTTTTGCTTATTCCTCCTGACTCCGAGATACTTTATTCAGCTCAGGGGAGACTCTGGCAATGAGGTGTTTAACAGTCAGGTGGCACACGATCCTGTCTGACCCCTCCTGTAGGACGGGTGTCTATTAAGGTGGATGAAATCGTCTGAGGTTTGCTAGACCCAAACACCTGAGGACGTCATGGTTCAGAAAGGCATAACAACTTTGCTTTGAAGGCCTCTTGCTTATTCTAGTCTTCCTACATTCCGAGGGTTTCATTCAGACTAGGGAGGACTCGTAGAGTTAAGGTGCTGGAAGGGATGTGGGATATTTGATGTTCCTTGGCTTTTTTCAAATTATGCTATATCCAAGGACCGCTAGTAGTGAAAGGATAAATGAAGGCTGTATGTAAATCCGTCAGGCCGAAAAGTCTATCTCGATGTCCCCAGGTGGAAAAGGTTAATGGGGCGCAGGGGTCTATATGGGTTGAAGACCTTCAGCCCGATGGCGCATTATTCAGTCAGATCTTGCTGGCGTCAGAGTATTATGTTCAGCTTAGTAGACCCCCTGATAGTGTGAGGATTAACGAAGGCTGTACATGATGCATCAAACCATTCCAGTTCGAAATCTTTTCAAGCTAAATAATCGTCTGATAAGAGTAAGAAAAATTTCAAAAATACTTCCTCAGGCTGAAGGATTTAACTGAATCTGCACTGCCTTGAACTGGCTCTGCGGTGGCTCTGATGAAACTGCATGAACCTGCTTGGTGTCTAGACGGGCCTCACTGCTCCTGAATAACTCTGCATAATCTAGAGCTGGTCTGACCGAAGGATCTGAATGAAAACTAGATGGTCTGAATGCACCAACATCCACCTACATTGCCTTGAAAGACCCCTGATGGACTAATTTTGAGCCGACCCATACTGTCGAAAAATGACCTTCAGTGTTCTGGTTGGATCTGAACACTGCTGACATGACCTCAAACAGCGGATGTAACTTTAACTGGACTGGCTAAACCGAACACTGAAGTAATTAGTCACTGATTAGGCCACGCGGAAAAATCATAGGTCATTTCAGTGGATGTTCTTCTGACGGTTAAGCGGGATGATTATTTTGCAGGGAAGACGCAGGGGTGTGCTTGACAAACGCGCGTTTTTCATTCCCCGCTACTCCAGTATTATCGTTCACCATCATGTATTGGCAGGATGATGATGATGATGATGATGATGATGATGATGATGATGATGATGGTGGTGGTGGTGGTAATGCCACGCCAGACGAGTTTCTTCATCTGCTGGGAGGGCTGTCGTGGTGAAGGGGTTAGAACTAAGGTCACACACGATCCTGTTTAAATGCAAGTGGGACAACTGGACTCGTACACACACACACACACACACACACACACACACACACACACACACACACATACACACACACACAAACACATAAACACACACACACAAACACAGACACACACACACACACACACACACACACACACACACACACACACACACACACACACACACACACACACACACACACACACACACACACACAGCGAACATTCCTTGGAACCAAATAATTCACCAGTCAATAATTTCTCTCTCTCTCTCTCTCTCTCTCTCTCTCTCTATCGTACCTCCTGAACTGCTAGGGACTGACAGTGTCGTGTGGGGGTAAAAGACTGGAGATGAGAGAGAGAGAGAGAGAGATCGACTGATCTATCATCTGGTGTTAAGGAATGTGTGTGTGTGTGTGTGTGTGTGTGTGTGTGTGTGTGTGTGTGTGTGTGTGCCCGCGTAAAATATTAATGAAAAAATTAATGTTAAGGAATGCTGCGTATGTGGTGGGGAGGGGGCATGGCCGGGGGGGTGAGGTGATGGGGATGGTAGGGGCATGGCAGGGGGGAAGGTAGAGGGGTCCCTGTCTCACCTGTCAGCCGCTATAATGTGATGTCGTGTTGTGTCAGGAGGTGTCGCCCACACACTTTCGGTTCACCGTCTATATACTGATTACATTCCGCAGCGCTGAGCCTGGAAATGAAAGGGCACCGTTGAGTTGTTGTTATTGTTCATCCTGACCAGAAAAAAATAATAAATGTACACAGCAGATATATATATATATATATATATATATATATATATATATATATATATTATACATACTCATTTACACTGAAAGCTCCAGATACAAATAAACAAACCGGGCAGAAATTCACCCACACACTTATCAAAATTAAATATATAAATGAATAAATAAATACCCATTACTGCTACTGCTACAACTACTACCACTACTACCACTAATCCCAGCCGCACAGTCCCAGCGAATACTCCAGAAACAGGTAAACAAATTGGGTAGAAAGTCAACTCTGTGACTCATAAAAAAAGGGTCGGGAGGAAAAAATAAATAAATCAGTCTCAGCTCGCTTCCACGTTACGCGGCCACCGCCTCACTCAGCAGGACAAGGTCACAATTATACAGTTGGGACGCAATTTAGAGTAAGGTCATAATTTGAGGGTAGGGTCGACACTCTGGAACAAGGTTAGGGAGGTGGCGTGGGGTACGGAGGGGCGGGACGCAGCGGCTTGGCGAGGTGAAGGGTTCGTCGGAGCGGTTGGAGATGGCGCGGGTTCTTGGTTATATCCACAGCTTTGTTCCTTTCTTCTTTTTTTTTCTTTTTCTTTTTTTTAAATGGGTTTGGCTATTTCATACCTGTTGCATTTCTTTTTTTTTTTTTTTTTTCGATGCTCAGTGTTTGCCCAAAGAAGGATAGGTAAAAAGGTGTTCAAAATTACTTTTTTTTTTTTTTTAATTATTCCTTGAGGTTGACAGTTCCATGAAGGCATAATTTCCGAATACTTTTCCTTTACTTACGATGTTTAGTCTATGGCCAAAGTTACATACAAAAGAAGTTCAAAATGCTCACAGTTTTTCATATTCCTTAAGTTAGGTAGTTTCACAGTTGATATTTTATATATATACTCCATATTATTTATTCATGTCTTTGCCCAAACTTGGATATACGGAAAAAAATATAACCGGGAGATGTTTACGAGGCTTTTTTTCCTCTGAGTGTGATAACCTCCCAGGTAATGCATTGCTTCTTATTTTTCATCTACATCTTCTCTTTAATAATTTCAATGCAGTTATTAACACAGAGTGAACTCGTTTCCAATTTTTTTTTCTTCTGCTTTCACTCTAGCTGTTAGCGAATGTTTTGTAATGTACTCCGATAAACCGATATTTTTTTCTTCATTCTTACCGCCAAAAGATTATTATATTCAACTTATAAAGCATTTCTGTTACTAGGGATGCTGATGAAAGCCCTAGCTAATCCCTGCAGTTCCAGAGGTTCATACAGAGCTTAAAAAATCCTCGGGTTTGCAAGAACGAAATGAACAATTGCAGATGTACTAGACGCGGGAGCTACTGGGCCCATCTATTAATGCCCTTAGTGGTATGGTGTGGTGTGATGAGAAAGGTGATTTAATGTGGTGCAGTGTGAAAGGGTGGTGTGGTATGAGAGGACGGTATGGGGTGATGCGATGTGAGAGGATGGTATGGGGTGGTGCGGTGTGAGATGATGGTATGGTGTGGTGCGGTGTGAGATGATGGTATGGTGTGGTGCTGTGTGAGAGGATGGTATGGTGTGGTGCTGTGTGAGAGGATGGTATGGTGTGGTGCTGTGTGAGAGGGTGGTGTGGTGTGCTGTGGTTTGAGAGGGTACGACTTCGGTACATACGCTAAAGACTACGGGAGTGAAGCACCTCGTAGTGAAAAATCATCACTGAGGGATAGATGCACAGGGCCACTACTAAAAGGTGTTCTTCCATCTAAAAATAAGTCACTGGGTGAAGCGGTTAATAAATTTTTTATCCATTATCGTCACTAGCTTTTGTTTGTCATTGGCTGATCTCATTTTCTGCCTGAGAGTGCTGCGAGCTGATGAATTATTATTATTATTATTATTATTATTATTTTTATTATTATTTTCTGCAGTGTCGTGTCCCCGTTCATATATTTCTCATTTTCTTCTCAGTCTGGTTAGATAATACCTCGTTTACATTTCAAAGGAGGTCAGCTGACTAATATTTGCTGTTTTGTGGTCATTGGTGTTCTCGTTAAACTATATCTTATCCATGATTATCTTTCCAGTCTGGTGTGCTAACGGGCTCATTTAAATTTCAAACGAGGTAGTCATCCCACACAGCGCCCTAAGCATTCCACAAGCTCATTAACCTCACGTCGGTTTTATTATTTTCTCGTACGAACGGTGTGGCTGATTTAATTATTAACACTCAGGCTCCTATGACACTCCCAGCTGAATATAATCGTCTGGCGTTAACTGTAATAAAATGATGGAGTTCCCCCAGTCATGAAAAGGTTAACTGTGACAGCATGAACTCAATCTCCCAGGACTTTTACTCAGCTGGATGAAATCGTCTAAAATCGTCAGCTGAATCGATCGTGAGAAGCAAATTGTGACGGTATAAATTCTCTCCAGTTTCTATTTATATAAAGGGTTGGGTCATGTGCTTAAACGTGAAATTACACAGTTGGATGCACACCCCAATTTTTTTTTTTTTTTTGTGATTTTTAAGTACGTGACGATGATGATGGAAAGTCTCTGGCCTTGCTGTATGGCTGCTGTCTGCGTTCTGTAATATGGGATGCAGGCGGATCGTAAATAATAACCACAGGCGTTCCCAAAATGACCTGCAATAACTAGGGTTTTCTATGCCACTTTCAGATTTAAGGTTTAAGTATAAGGCCTCTACTCTCAACTGAATAAAATCGTCCGTTGTAACTATAATAGAAAACTAGATTTATCCTGAACATGAAAGGGCTAATAATAATTTTTATATCAAGTAACTGGAACACTAAAAATTACAACACACTTCTGCAACTATACACACACTAAAATAATTTCAAGATAATTATTTCATAATGTTCTGTGTTTACCCTCATCTTACAGTCAGTGTGATTTGCATGTATTATTACGGTACTCCTCCATTCCTTCTTCCAGTAATGGCCTCCTCTAAATTTCAAATGAAGTCAGCATCCATTAACGCACGGGACACATTCCAGACTTTTTTTTTCTGTAACCCGAGGGACATATCCAGGGAGCTTTATTACTTCCCAGTAACCCCCCCCCCCGTCCCATCACCTCCCACAACTCTGTCACCCACCCGGGGCGATACAGGACAATATAATAAGTATTCATTGTATTTTTTTCACGGGATACTGATACTTGCATGATGTTTTGATTTCAGATATACTTTTTAGAGATAAGTTATAAATTTACCGATAGACATTTGTAGGATGAGGTAATACCCACTCTTCCCCGACCTCCACACCTCCTCCACCCCCTTACCAGGTCGAGGTGGCATAGCTAGCCTGTGAACCCCTCCCCCAACCTGTCTACGATCTTCAATACGCCCCAGACATCGCTGGATTTGGGATATTTGTTTCAGTAAATTATTGGTTATTCTATTCTGCATGCCTTTCTCTTCACCTGAAAGTAATAGAAATGTTCCCAGGGTTGTCTGAAATTTCGATATAATGATTTACAGTGCAATCGGTCACTGCAAATGCATCGAATTCACATCAGGGTAATTTATCTCTCTTCATATCACACACCCTCACCTCCAGCATTATACAGTTAATATTATCTATAGAGATACCCGTAGGTAGAGCTGTGGGCATAAAGAGTGACCCATTTAATAACGCTAAATACCAAAACAGTAAGGACCTGTCGAGAAGCCTACACATGGTGGCGCTGTATACCCCGGGTGGAAAGATGCATCTGCGGCGTCCACTAAGGAGCCAAACCTCCTCATATTTCCCTGCACCTCGTCGTGGGCAAGGAAACTGGTCCAGCCCTGGCGAGATGCTGTCTACCACAAGGGGGTGCTAGTTCCCCTACACGTTGTATGTACTGTACATAATGGGCATTTTCAATGAAGAAGGTTTTACCTGTGGTGAACGAGTTTGATCTGGCAGACAGACTGGGGTTAAGCAACAACAACAACAACAACAACAACAACAACAACGAGTGATCGATGACTTTCGAAATCCAGTGATGCCATTTTCGTATCCAATTAAGCCTCTCAGCATGCAATATTCCGGTTTCATAATTGTCAGACTAAAATGTGGAATGATATAATTGTCGGCCAGTGTCCCTACCCATTTATGCTCCCGACACTGGTTGTTTTGGATTTTAGATGAAGTCAGCATTCTTGTACGTATCAAACACACTCCAAGCGCTGAGTTTCTTGATGGCCTTTGTCGTTCACTTTTCGCAATATTTTAAATCAGATATTTCCTATTCGTCTTTATTTACCTCTTCCAGTATTATTTTTCCAAGTGTTGTAATATATGGGATAACAAAACTTAACTTCGTCACTACAGTGTCTCCTCTACACTGAGTAAAATCGTCCGGTGATCTCAATAATTAGATACCGACATTATCACACACAAATGGACTTGCCTCTAACTACTCCACTACAAGAATTTTCACGTAAAAAAAAAATAGCGAAAAAAAAGACAAATATTGCAGAAAGTGTTGAAATCAACGTTACGACGTTGACTAATAAATTACTGTAACTTTATTTCCGTAACTAAGACTTTCCCTCTTTCCAGGAGGAACAAGAGACAAGGGAATATATTACATTTCCTCGTCCTTGGTCGTACTGAAAAAAAAAAAAAAAACGTGAGTTAAGATTGGCAATCGGCGTCAGGTTTGTGAATCATCGTCCTGTTTAGCCTACATGACCAGTGGCGGGTTGTGGGGAGCGGCGCCAGTGCCGGGGACGGGGACGGGAGAACCACAACACTCAAAGGTCACGCGCTAATGATGACCTCGGTGTGGGGCTAAGGGCGATAAGAAACTGTCACCTAACTTGAAATTTTGGCCACAAACACCCACGCGCGACAATCTGGAATGAACACTGCTTTTAATCGGCTGTGTTCAGGTCGTCTAGGGTACAACAAACGTGCCACATAAGCCCCTTCAGTATGATGAAGTCTTTAAAACTTTGTGCAGGAACTAAAGAGGTTATGCTCATCAATTATCTGCTTCAGCCAAACCAATTTTCCACTAAGCTCAATATAAGTGTCTATCAAAAGGATGAATGAATGAAAGTCGTCTAGTGCTTATGCTAAAATAACTACGTAAATAAACGAGATATAATTAAAGGAGGTTTTCTCATGTATATTTTTTACGCCTGGCAGGGGAGAGGGCTCTTTCGTGTTGGCAGCCGGGTAGAAGGAAAACATATCGACACCTGCTGACCCATAGAACGTGGTGATGGAAGGAGAGAGAGAGAGAGAGAGAGAGAGAGAGAGAGAGAGAGAGAGAGAGAGAGAGAGAGAGTTGTATAAAGGGAAAGTGACAGCGATTTTCCTTTCAGCCCGACGACGCATTACAAATATTATCATTGCTATCTCTTTACAGTTTTCTTCACCTGAGGACAGACTTTTCGACTTGATTGGTTAGATACATCCTTACCTAACTCCTTCACTGTCACATTACCCACTTAAGCTTACTATAATTTTCCGGGCACCGGGAGGCCAAAAAAAAAAAAAAACGCTCACGGGATGAAGGGGTTAAAATGAAGTATGGAAAAAGTGAAGTAAAAATAAACAAATCGACGAAATATGAGACTTGGAGGAAAATGGAGTAGTCAAGGTGAGGAAAGATAAGAAAATTTTGTACATGTGAAGATAAGATGTTGTTTAATGGAAACGTGTGGGAAGTATGACAGAGAAGGAAGTGTGACAAAAGGAGGAAAACAAAGTAAAAGGAGTGAGTAGAGGGAAGAGGAAAATTGTGTAAAAGAGGAAAAGGGAATACTGCTGCATAAAGGGATACGTCAGGGAGAAAACTAAGTAAAAAGAGGAAGACATGCAAGGACAAAATAAGGGAAAATGGAAGATAGAAAATAAGTACAAAAACACATGATGATAGTGTGGAAAAAGACGAAGTGGAAAGCAAAAAGCAAAGAATATTATGTCAACAGAAGGAAGAGAAAATGTATTATGTTGATGCAAAGAAGATGGATGATGAAAGGAAACGACTCTTGTATTAGCCTAAGTACCTTTTACTGATATTAGAGATACATACTGAGAGAGAGAGAGAGAGAGAGAGAGAGAGAGAGAGAGAGAGAGAGAGAGAGGTGGGAGGGGATAATCAAGGCAGCGGGAGTCGCAAAAGTGCATTAAATAAGCCACTTCAATCGCGCGCCATGTCGAAATAATTCTACGGTCCCAGTCAGCCACATTTCACATCTCCAGCGGGTCTGTTAAAAGAGGGAAAGAGGAGAAGAGGGAGAAAAGGGGAGGATAGAAGAAGAAGAGAAAGTAAGATGACGAGGATAGAAAGGAAGAAGCGATGAAGGAGAAAGCGAAGGATTGGAGAAGAGAGGAGGGAGGAGAAAGAGGAGAAGAGAGGAAGGAATACAGGATGAGGATATGAAGGAGGAGAAGAAAGGAGATGGATGAAAGCAGAGCAAGGATCAGGACAGGAAGGAATGGATAGGAAAAGAAGTGAGGACAGAAGGCAGGGAACATGGTAGGAAGGAGGGGAACGAGAGGAGGCGTCAAGGCAGGACAGAAAGGATAAAGGTTAGGTGAAGAGAAAATAAGAGTGAGGGGAAACGCAGCGATCGCAGAGGATAGGAGAAGCAATGCAGGAAGGAGGGGAAGAGGAAAGAGGGGAAAGGATAGAAGGAAGGAGAATGGGGAAGGGGTGTCTGGGCCTTTGATACCAGCCTGTAACACGCTTTGGGTAAAAAGGAAAAAGAACTGAGAGGAAGGGGGAAGGAATACAAATAGCGAGAGAGAGAGAGAGAGAGAGAGAGAGAGAGAGAGAGAGAGAGAGAGAGAGAGAGAGAGAGAGAGAGAGAGAGAGAGAGAGCTCCAATGTTCACTCTTTTATTGTATGCATAATCACATCCCATTCAGGTCAACACATAGCTCACCCCTACACCCTCCCTCACACCCCTCCCAACGACACCCCTACTCTCTCCACTCACTTATACTCCCCACTCATTCCTCACCCTCAATCACCCCCTACCTCCACTCACCCTCTCATCCCTGCCATCCTAACAATCCTACTCACCCTCCCAATCAGCACCCACCCCTCACATCCACATTCACTCCCACTCGTCCCTCCCACTTCATACCTCCCTCACTCACCTCGACCCTCCTTAACCCCATTCACACCTCGCCTTCACTCCCCAGCTCACCTCTCCCTCCCACATCCCCATCTCTCTCTTCTCCCACTCCCTCACTTAACTAGTCTCACACTCACACTTTCCTTTTTTAACACCTTGACTCACCTAGCCCCTCCACATTCCACTACCCCTGTCCACAGCCACATCATCCCCTCCCTTTCACATCCCCATTCACTTCTCTACACTCACTCTCCCTCCCACCACCATATGCCTCCCTTTCCAACTCTCCCTCCACGAAACACTCTCTCCTGTCCACATTTCCATACATCTCTCTCCTTCACTTTTCTCACCGTTCCTCATTTATCCTTCATCGTTTCTTTGCTAGCACTCTCCCTCACTATTTTTTCTTTCCTTTCTTTCTACCTCTCACTCTCCCTCCCACCCTTCCCAATCTCATTCTTCCATATATCCAAACATCCGCATCATCCTTCTCTACATTCTTACCCCCCCCCTACTCTCCCTCAGTCTCTCTCCCCTCCCCTCTCTCTCCCCAGTGCATTCCTAGTCCCGTGCTGGTGTTGCAGGGTGAAGGTGGGGGTGTTGGCCTTGTTGCACACTCACCTCACCTCACCGGCCTTCAACACATTTCTTGCAGGAGGAGTTTGACGCCCAACAGTATTTGCTAATACTGTTGTTGCTGGGGACAGTGCAGGTGGTGGAGATGGTGCTAGTGGTGGAGATATTGTTAGTGGTGGTGGGAGTAGCAGTTATGGTAGTCAGATCAGATCAGATGGTAGGACGAGGTATAGCAATTTCAACGGCACCTCGATTTGATTAGTGGTTTCCTGTGCAGAGTCATGTTTACTTTGTTTTATACTTTTCACAGTTTGCATAGGTCCTCTACTTTTTCATTCATTTTGTATTCGATTTTATTTCTCAGTATCAAGAGGGAGTGGGCTTAATCGTAATGAGGACCTCCACATGTAATCTGTGCTTTTATATTTATGTCTGTGTCCCGAAACGTTCATATTGCGTCTTGTAGAAAGGGGTAGTTATGGAAGTAGGGATGTTGGTGACTGCGGTGGTGGGGGACAGTGGTAAAGTCTATTAGGTAGTAGTAGATGTGGTAGTGCTGCTTCTTAATGAAACTGGGGGTAGTTGTGGCGGAGGGAAGACTGGTTGCTGTGGTGGATTATCAGAAGAACGGTTTCCTAGTGACTGATATCTAAGAGCCAGCAATGATGAAGATACTAGTGGTCGGGACAGTCGAGTGATGCATGTACTGAGTGACTTGCTTTATACCATTTTCTTGTGATCGCAGTGGTGATGCCCAGTCCTGCAGCGGTCCAGTCACGCACACACCATCTCACAACATTTCGATAATAAACTGAACGGTGCTTGTGATGGCAAAACTACTTACTGTGGTGGAAGTGATGATGATGTTGGTCAGTGTGGTGAATGGTGTTGATGTTTGACGTTGGTAGTTGTGGTGAATGATGATGATGGTAGAGGTGGTGAATGATGTTGGCATATATGGTGAATGGTGATGTTGGCAGATGTGGTGAATGGTGATGTTGGCAGATGTGGTGAATGGTATTGTTGGCAGATGTGGTGAATGATGATGCTGGCAGATGTGGTGAATGGTGATGCTGGCAGATGTGGTGAATGGTGATGTTGGCAGATGTGGTGAATGGTGATGTTGGCAGATGTGGTGAATGGTGATGTTGGCAGATGTGGTGAATGGTGATGCTGGCAGATGTGGCGAATGGTGATGTTGGTAACTGTGGTGAATGGTGATGTTGGCAGATGTGGTGAATGATGATGTTGGCAGATGTGGTGAATGGTGATGTTGGTAACTGTGGTGAATGGTGATGTTGGCAGATGTGGTGAATAATGGTAGCTGTGGTTTTGAAATATGGCTGGTAGTAATCGCATATCTAGTCGCTGCTGTGAATGGTAGTGGTGGAGAGGGAAAGACTGCTACTAGTACTGGTAGTGGTAGCAGTGTAGCTGCGGTTGTGATGGTAGTAGTAGTAGTCACAGAATCATTGTGATAGTGTTTGGGATGGTAGTGGTAGTAGCTGTGGTGGTTAGTGTTGTGGTGGTGGTTGCATTGGTTGTTGTTGTTGTTGTGGTGATGGTGGTGGATGTTGTTGTGGTAGTTGTGGCTAAGGAAGGTGTGCAAGGCTGGAGAAAGATGGCAGCAAGCTGAAGGTGAAAGGAAGGAGACAAAAGGAAGAACAGTACCGGTTGAAGGACATCCGTTAAATGAAGGAAAAAGACAATAGGATGAAAAGGAAAATCAAGACAGCAGGATGAAGAAAAATAAAGAAAATCAGTGGAATATTAAAGACCGAAAGAAAATAAAGAATGAATGAAAAATGAACCCAAAGAAAATTACAGACGATTAAAAGAGAAAGAAAACAGACTGAAAGAAAATAAGAATGAATGAAGGAATTGGTGGGAGACAGAGAGAAAACGGATAATGATGAAGAAGTGGGGTACAAGTTTGAAGGAAAGTGATGAAAAGTTGAATGGTGAAAGTGACTTGAACGGAGAGGAATATTGAGAGAGAGAGAGAGAGAGAGAGAGAGAGAGAGAGAGAGAGAGAGAGAGAGAGAGAGAGAGAGAGAGAATGAAAAGGCAAAAAGTGATGTTCCTAAGCGTCTCTCTCTCTCCCTCTCATTTCGCATTCCTTCACCTCAGTCTTCTCCCTCCCCTTCCTTAATTTTCTCTCTCCCTCTTTCCATCAAGCCAGTATTTCTTCCTCCCTCCTCTTTCCTCCTCCTGGTTACCTCCTTCTTTCATTCGTCTCCTTTTCATCACCATTCTTCCCTCCCCTTCCTCTCTCTCCATCCTTCCACTCACCTCCCCCCCCCTCTCTCTCTCTCTCTCTCTCTCTCTCTCTCTCTCTCTCTCTCTCATGAGTCTTATTTGTAGCACAGAGTCGACGATCGGTTCCCTGAGTCTCACTGGTGCTCCCACATGCTGCATCTCTTCCCATGTCACTGCTTCAGCGCTAATACCCACCACCCATACTGAAAAACTCAACGGTTATCTTATTTAGGACTAGTATAATGTTATGAGGGAAGGGGGGATGTTTTTATTACATGTCGTTGGGTCTTGTGAAAAATTAGCAAAGTCTGTTATAAAATTCAATCCATTAACCTGTTTCCTAACCTAGCCTGAGATCGAACTCGCGTCCTTTCTAACAGCAGATCACTTCTCTTACCACTTGAACTCTGCCTCTCTTACTTCCCCATTTTCTTCCTCAAATATCCCATCCCTCCCCACCTCATCCCCACCCACTTTCCCCCCCTGTCCCCCAACATCCCTCATTCTCCCCACTTCCTCTTTTTCTCCAGCTCTTCCTCATGCATCCCTCACTCTCCCCGCTTCTTCCCACTTCCCCCCACCTCATCCTCTTACATCGCATTCTCCCTCCTCTCAACCTTTTTCTACCTACTCCCAGCTCTTCCCTATCTGATTTCTACGTCTTTCCCAACATTCTTCCCCTCCCAACCTTTTCCCCACCCATCCCCCAGCTCTTCCCTACCTTACCTGTACTTCCTCCCCACCATTCTTCCCTTCCCACCTTTTACCCAACTCTTCCCCATGCCCGAGACTACTTTCCCTCAGCACCGATCAGATCCTGTAGGGCAGGCCAAGCAGATTAGCCAGTCAGGTAATTAAACATGCACTCCAAACAGCCACAAACATCTCAGTCACGATTACAGTCAGATAACCCAACCAGGCAATTAAGGAGGCGGGTCTAACAATCACTACCAGCCTCATCCAGCAGCCTATCAGATGCATGCCAGTCAGGGCAAACAATCAGAGGAACAATTATGTAGTCTCATCCATCAGTGCGAGTTAGTGCCGTTACAAAGGCTTGCAGATCCAGGTAGAAGTAAGGAGGAGGAGGAGGAGGAGGAATTAATGTAATAACAATTATAAAAATAATAATAATAATAATAATAATAATACCCGGTAATAATAATAATAATAATAATAACTCATAATGATGATGATGATGATGATGATTAGTATTATTAATTAAAATTATAACAGTTACCGTACTATTTATTACCTGCAGCCGATGTTATATATTTTAGTAACGCTCTCTCTCTCTGGCTATATCTAACCCCTCTAGTTCAAGAAATCTCTCCTGAGCTGAATATAATCGTTTGAAAGTAGTACGAATAATACAGAAAATACGTGATTGGACAGAAGGAGTGTAACCTGAAACAGCAGAAGGAACAGCATTTCTCTGGCAACAGTGTAAGTACGGCTTTTGGTTAGTGAGGACCAGGAGGGAAGGATTAGTAAGGTGTTAGGTTAGGCTAGGTTAGGTTAGGGTTGGTTAAGGTAGAGTAGGGTAGGGTAGGGTAGGTTACGTTAGGTGGGTGTTCAAGGATGACGTTGTGGGAAACTGATGGAAGACACGACTTTTGTGGGGAACTGTACATAATCCAGGCCAATCAGATATGCCACTCAGACAAATAGGAATAAAGGCAGCCCATCAGATAACACGGCACTCAGGGCTTGGGGCTTTGCAATGGAGAGTATGGGTCAGGGATGAGAGAGAGAGAGAGAGAGAGAGAGAGAGAGAGAGAGAGAGAGAGAGAGAGAGAGAGGTGAAGGGAGCGTGTGCGTGTGGCAAGTAAGAGATATAATGATTACTAAAGTTTCTTTACTGCAAAATTATTGCAGGAATTATGGGATGAAAATAAACCAGGAGAAAACTAAAATTTTTGTAATAAAACGGGAACATGGAGACTGAGGTAAGCAAAAATGAATTGATAATTGAAAACTAATATCATGTGTACCTTGGTTTACTTTGTCCTGCGATGGTTCGGTGTTGTCAGCAGTAAAGATCCATGCCAAAAAAAAAAAAAATAATAATTAAATAAGTAAATAATAATCTCATGTGCTCAAATTCGTGTCATTCCCTAAAAAGAATAATGATGATCCTGTAGTGTTAAGAGACGGGTGTTTGACGCAGTATTAATGTCGTCGTTGTTCTATGGCTGCCAATCATGGTTTAGTGCTGACCTAATCCCTGCGGAGGAACTGTATACTTTGCCATTAAAACAATTACTGGGTGTGGGGAGGACGACACCTAATCAAGTACATTATGCAGTGTCATGAGACCTGGTATTGTCAGATCTGATAACATTTAAATAACATGACTTTTTCTCTACTAACTGGTCTGAGACAGCAGGTCTGGTTGATGACCCATAACACTGGTTGTCGACCTTGTTAAGAATACTAATATGCCAAAAGTAAGATATATTCAAAGTCTCATAGAGAACAATGCTGTAACTCTGGATAACATTAAGGAGAACATCCGTTCTCTTATTAACTAGTCAACCTCATCTAGATGTACGGTGTACAAGGAAATCAACCCAGACTGTTCAGTACACAAAATTTACAAAGAAAAACATATAACTGATTTTCACAGAATTCCGTCCACTGGTTTCCGGGTGTCAGGCCATTCACTGAGTGCAGTGACTGGTCGCTGGAGCAGGCGGGGGCGTGGTGACTCCCGCTTGAGGAGAGACTGTGTGTGGCTGTGCACAGACTGAAAGGCACGTGGTGGAATGCTGTCCTTTTACAAAGAATTTGAGAAATACTTATAGGCTCGAAACCACTGAAGACATTTTCAGATACGTTCTCTCACGTTAATGTGAAAAGTTATAAGATATCCTTAAGTTGTATTCATGATGCCTTGAAACTCACCAAGTAAATTATATGAATATAACATGAACAAATATTAAGTGAAGTATTGTGGACTATGGTTTGATGTATATTTTTACTGTTGATTCATGCATTGTTCTGTGCCCTTTGATGTATCTTGAGTACAATCTAAGCCGTGGTCAATAAACTATCTATCTATCTGTGTGTGTGTGTGTGTGTGTGTGTGTGTGTGTGTGTGTGTGTGTGTGTGTGTGTGTGTGTGTGTGTGTGTGTGTGTGTGTGTGTGTGTGTGTGTGTGTGTGTGTGTGTGTGTGTGTGTGTGTGTGTGTGTGTGTGTGTGTGTGTGTGTGTGTGTGTGTGTGTGTGTGTGTGTGTGTGTGTGTGTGTGTGTGTGTGTGTGTGTGTGTGTGTGTGTGTGTGTGTGTGTGTGTGTGTGTGTGTGTGTGTGTGTGTGTGTGTGTGTGTGTGTGTGTGTGTGTGTGTGTGTGTGTGTGTGTGTGTGTGTGTGTGTGTGTGTGTGTGTGTGTGTGTGTGTGTGTGTGTGTGTGTGTGTGTTCCGTCCTAATCTCCAATTTTCTCATGACTCCTTGACATCGGCAAAAGAAAATAAAAAAAATAGATAAATGACATTCTGTCCTAACATCATGAATACTGGAATCATTTTTTTGTCGGCATTAAAGTGTTTCCTCATCACATTATTTTAGCTACCGCGATGATTCAGTCCAATGGTACTTAGCCCATCAGTACCGTGACCCTCATTCCAATCAGGCAAGACCAGACTTCATTTGTTTTTTACTCAAGAAGGATCTCTCGTGGTGAAGGGTTTATTAAAAGCTACACCTAACCCCTCCAGTTCGTAAAGCGTCCCTACGTTAAAAAAATCGTCTGGAGATGACACAGAGAAAATAAGCAAACCGTCCTCATCGTGGAAGACAACCCCCTCAGTACAACGTCTTTTTTCATTCTATTCCTCCTACCTTCAGACGATTTCATTCAGCTTCGGAGAGACGTTTCGAACTGGGAGGGGTTACATCTAGCCTGCATTAACTCATTCTTCACTCATGTGCTGTCTTAAAATACCGTATATTAAATTGTCTGCCATATGCAAGAATAATCTCTAAAACTACGTCCACGGGCTGAAGGGGTGAAAGCTCATAGCTGCTTCTTCCTCTTCCCTTTTGGTGTGCATATTTTCTCCCTGTAATTGGTTTTCATGATTCTAGCTTACTCATTATGTGCAATTTTCTTCGATTTATATTCAACTTCCACCCCCACTTCCACTCGTATCCTGTCCTAACTTATACTTAACCATCGCATAATATTTTCTCTCTCCTTTCTCTTGCTTTCACTTTACTACCGATTTCCTCCTTTCCTAGTAGTTACTTCTCTTTCCTCTGTTCTCCTCTCTTCCACGTTTTCCACTGTAATGAATAAATTGATACTGTTAAAGCAATCATGTATCAGCAACAACTTCATATATTAGCATTTGCTCCGTAAGTACCGTGTGCCAACTTTATTAACCATTTAATTGAAGCTCCAGCACTGTGGTAAACGATGTCACCCAAGTCCAAGTAGGTATAACTTGGCAAGTAATGTAAGCTTATACCAATTTAACCACTTGCATTAGATGGTGTCCACTGTACTGTTTACTTCACTTTAAGAACCTATAGTTTATCTAGGAATTTGACACGCTGTGTGTATTTACAATACGAAGTCAGTATCAAGTGTAGATAAGTCAAAATATCCTGATAGTAAGAGCGTGGAATTTTTGCCAAGATTCAGATACTTATTGATTTTCGGTGCTCGCGAAAGCGGGTATCAGCATGGCAGTCAATATGCAAGACCGAGATTAGTCACAGTATTTTGACCAACATCGAGAAAATCCGCCTCTATTGGTAACACGTGGAGCAACACGTGGAGCAACGATACAAAGCAGAGTAATATAAATGAGTTTACACGGGAGGACAGAGGGACAGGAAATGAACGTGAGTATTAACACAAAAGACATGGATTCAAGGGGCTGTATACTAGTCAGCCTAGGAAAAATCTTAAGGTAGTTCCTTTCCTACGTGACATTTTCCTTATCATATCTTACTATTGTCTTGTATACTATTTATGCTTCTGGAATGTGGACACATTTTTTCATAAACAGGACATAATATTTTGTCAAAGTGTCATATTAAAAACCAAATCGGCAAGGAAAAGGTGATGAGGAGCCACCTTTGACGACGAGATTACGGGCCGAGGACTGAGGAACTCTGGAAAGTGGATAAGAATGTCCCCCAGACCATCAGGAAGAGCCATGAAGTACCAACATAAACTATATTTTACCTGGACAACCTAAGTCTCTAATGAAAATGGCAGACCTTTTCTCCTAGTCAGAGGTGTGGCCCTGCAGTGGATAAACCATGGACCGGTCTTGCAGTGGACCATGATGACACCTGTAGCGCAACCTCACGAAACAGAGCATCCAGAAAGAACTTGTACTCAGTCACTTCACTACCTTGACATTTTATTTTATTTTATTTTTACTGCCTTCTAACGAATTTATTTGACTTAGGACACATCTCTTGTAGTAAAGGAATTAATGAATATTATATCTAACCCATCAAGTCTGAAAAGCCTCTCCTAAGCTGAGTAAAATCGTTCGGTGGTAACAGTAAAACAAATAATCATCAGATCGTATTCTAGTTGGGTGTGGATACTCCCTAGCACTTTTTCCTTACTAGTTTACTTTTGTATCTGGTACGTTAAAATAAATTCATATGTGTATTTTGTAAATCATTTGTATCTGGAAGGAAATAAATACCATAGAAAAGAGTACCGAACTGTAGTGTACGTAATAAATCGCTGACCCCCTAAATTACGCGATTTTTTTTTTTATTCTTGCTTCATCCGAAAGATTTTATTCAGCTTGGGAAACATCTCTCGTACTTAGCGATTAGTAAAGGCTGTCAATAATCCCTCCAATTTGAAAAGTTTATTCTCAGATGAATAAAATCATCTAAAGGAAGCAAGAACGAAAAAGAAATAGGTCATCGGAGTGATGTGGTTGAGGAAGAGGTACTAGACAGCCTGCTAACCTCTTGAGAATCATGGTTCCTGTTAGACTCGTTCCTTTCACTCTCTCCGTCTACTCATTTCCTCCCACCTGCCTCCTCCCTCCATCTCCTCATTCAGTCAGCTTCACTTGACTCCTCTCTCTCTCTGTCCTTTCCTGTCTCCCCAGCTGTTCCTCCCGTCCATTTTTCCATACATCTCTCACCCCCTACCCCTCACCTCTCCTTCCACATTTCCACCATTCTTTCTCACCCTCCCTCTCATCCCTCCTCTTTATCATCTTCAATCCTCTCCTGTCCTCTTTGTTCTCTCTCCCCTGTCTTCTTTTCATCCCTATCTATCTCCTTTCCTCAGCCCTGTTTTATTCCTCCTCTCCTCTCCTCTCCTCTCCTCTCCTCTCCATTCCTTTCCTTTATTTTTCTTCCTTTTCTTCCCTAGTCTCCCTTTTCCTGCTCTTACTCTTTCTGCCCTTCTATCTACTCTTTATCTCTCCCTGTCTTCTCTCCTCACCTCTGTCTCGTATCTCTGCCAAACCTGCCCGTCTCTTATCTTTCATGTCTGTTCCTCCTCACCCAATCCCTTCTCTCCGTCTTCCTCTCTCCTTACTGTTCCCGCTCCCTCCTTCCACTGTTTTTTTATTTTCTTTTACACATCTTTGCCTCCTCCTTTCCTCTCCTCTCTTATTCTTTCCTTGCCTCTACCTTCTTTTTCTTTCTTGCAATCTTCCCTCCTCTTTTCCTCTCCTCTTCTTGTCTTGTTTCCTTGCCCCAATCCTTCATTCTTTTCTGTTTTTTTATTCTTTCTTCCTGTTTCCCTCTATCCTCCTCTTCTTTTCTTGCCCCCCCCACCTCATATTTTTCTTCTCTGTCATAGGCCCCCACTTCAACAGACTGTCCTTCTTCGTCTCCTTTTCCTCTGCTTCTTTCCTCACTCTCTCTTGTCCCTTCCCTCGCCTCCTCTCCTCTCCTCATTCCTTCC
>NC_136975.1:32784308-32789308 GCF_032717465.1 Coenobita brevimanus | reverse complement strand
GACTGAATTTTTCTATTTGAAGGTTGGACTGACAGAGGGATGTGTCATGTCTCCATGTTGTTCAATATGCATATGGATGGGTTATAAAAGAGATACAAGGCAAGGCAGCGGGTGTTGAAGCGACCGTAATGAGAGAGGCCAGCGTTGGGAAACTCCCTGTACTGTTGTTGGCAGATGATAGTGTGCTGTTAAGCGAAGTCGAAGGGGAGCTGCAAGGCTTGGTGAACGAGTCTGGGAGTGTGTGTACGAAACGGAATCTACAGGTAAATGTAGGGAAGAGTAAAGTTGTGGTCTTCGAGAGAAATGAGGTCACTGAATGTACAGTGAGGCTGGTTGAGGAGAAAATGGAAAAAGTGAGTGCCTTTAAGTACTTGGGCAGTGTGGCGAGTATGGATGAAGTTTAGAGGGTGAAGCGCTTGAAAGGGTACAGCAAGGAAGAAAGGTTGCTGGTTCTTTGAAAGCTGTGATAAGAAACAGGGAACTGAGCATGGAAGTAAAAAAAAAAAAAGTCGCTGCATGACAGTATTGTGATACCAACTCTAACGTATGGAAGTGAAGCTTGGACCTTGTTAGAGGGACGCAGGTCAAAAGTGAGAGCAGTGGAAAGGAGTTATCTGAGAGGAGCATGTGGAATCACATGGAGAAACAGACTGACAAATGAGGAAGTGAAGAAGCGTTGTGGTGTGGATGTGGATGTGTTTGAAAGCGTTAGGAGAAATACATTCAGGTGGTCTGACCATATGGAGAGAATGGAGAGGCCAGGGATGAGATGGTGGGATGGAGTGGAGAGGTATATGCGTGAGAGGTGTTTGAGTTTGGAGCAGAACAGTGAAATGGCGAGGGACAGGGCGACATGGAGGCGATTTGTTTCTGGCCACCCCTTACGGGATTAAGGCGTTTGGCAGTAGATACATAGATAGAAAAATATATATAATGAAAAATATGTGCGACTTAATGAAAAATATAATGAAACGAAGTATGTATATTACTAACCGAAGAAAGTGAGTACATATCTATATCTATCTATCCATCTATATCTATCTATTTATCCATATCTATTAGCGAAAAAAAAGTGTATGTATATAATGAGATAGTGAGCACGACTACTCTGCTACTTGTGTATGTATGATGTTCTGTATGCGTGTCCGGCTGTATAGTGGTGGGGGTGGGAGGTGAGGGGTGGGGGTAGGGGTGGGTGGGGGTGGGGGGGTATTGATCCTAACTCACCAATACAATAACTCGACAGCCACGTGACGTCAGGAGGGGCACGGGAGAGAGAGAGAGAGAGAGAGAGAGAGAGAGAGAGAGAGAGAGAGAGAGAGAGAGAGAGAGAGAGAGAGAAATGGGTAATAATACGAAGAGTATAAGAACGAGCAGCATCCATATACCTTGCAACTGAAGGCGCCAAGAAAACGGGGATAGACAAAATGAAGATAAAATGAGGAAAAAAAAAAAAAAATGTTTCCAAAAATACGGAGAAAGATTGGGGGGGGGTGTTAAGAAGGATAAGCAATACATGAGGAGATGGAGACGAGGAAGAAAGGGTAGGAGAAGGACATGGAGAATGGGAAGGTGAAGAGAGGAATGGGGAAATGAAGAGGGGAATGGGAAGTAAAGTAAGGAATGGGGAAATGAAGAAAGGAATGGGGCAATGAAGAGAGGAATGGGGAAATGATGAGAGGAATGGGGAAATGAAGAGAAGAATGGGGAAATGAAGGAAGGGGATATGAAGTGAGAAATGGGGAAGTGAAGAGAGGAATGGGGAAGTGAAGAGAGGAATGGGGAAGTGAAGAGAGGAATGGGAAAACATGAAGAACGACACCTGGGAGAAGGTAGAAAAGACAAAAATGAGGAATGAAGATGGCGAGTCAACAGCATGGTGAAATGAAGACTTGCGTAAAAGATGGAGAAAACATGGGAAGCAGGGAGAACCCTAGAACAGCATCGCTGGGTCTCTCAGATCCAACGTCGCCTGACATTTCTTTGTTTTATGGGGTTACACTGGTAGTACTGCCATCCCGTTCTGTCTACCTTCAGTTTCCACTGAGACATTGCCAAGAATACGTGTGCAACTCTGTGCTCCACTTCCATCATTATGTTTTTATGGTGTATGGGTCTATTAGACACAACGATACCATTTGGAGGCGTGATATATAATCTCCGAGTGTCAGTAGTGATATTAAAAGTGGTATAATAACTCTGAATTATGTGAAATATAAGTATCAGTGTGTGGTGGTGTAGGACTAGGTTTTGTGAGGCAGCCATTGGTATTGGGAGGTGTCGTGAAGTCTGTTATTAGCCTTATATATAATAATATACCGGTATATACTATCTTGCCTTATAAATTATCTTCCCTCACGCTTTAGATAATCAGAACCAATAAGTATCATTTAATAGTCATGATATGGGGTTTACTGCACTGGATATTGTATGTGCGTAGGTGAAAAAAACTCGTTTTCGATCCCCCAGATTTATGCCGTTTATTGTCATGCTGTCCTACACATCATGGTACTGAAGGCAGGCTGTAAATCAGCCACCAGGCAGCAGGTGCTAAGATGATGCAAATATAAACCACTAGTAGTAAATAATTTTTACGGCATAACTTATTTTTCCCCCAAAAATTTGGATTTTTTTTTTTTTATATTTTTACAGAGAGATGTTCCCTTTTCATTTACTCTAATTTTCAGTTTGAGTATGTTAAGTATATTATAAGGTTAATGTGTATTTTCCATTATCAATAAACTTTCATTAGAAATATATATTATTATTTTTTTCCTGTCGGGTCTGTTTGACCCGATACTGTTCTAGGGTAATGGGGGGGATGGGGAGTGAATGAGAAGGTGAAAAGAGAAAGAGAGGAAAGTTTGAAGAAAGAATAGGGAACAAGGAAAACAAATGGGGATGTGGATAGAATGGTGAATGGATGACAAGAGATAAATGAGGAAGGTGGACTTGCAAGAACACGGGGAGTGGGAAAACTGAAATGGGCAGTTTCTTATTTTTCTTACCTTTTCATTCTTTCCCCTTCTTAATTTTATTGTCCTTCCTTCTCTTCTCACACCTTCATCCCCCTTTCTGATTTTCCATTTTCTTTCCTCTCTCTCTTACTCATTTCCTCTTACATTATTTTCTCCTGATTTTATTTTCTTCACCTCTCTCACCGTCCGTCCTATCCGCCCCTCTCTCCCCCTCCCTTCCCTGCCTGTCCCTTCCCCTCCCCACCACAACAGAGTAAACATTATTAGTGTGGCATCGATCAACATCCCTCCCTCTCCTCCATCCCCCCTCCCTCACCTCCCTCCTCCAGTGACCTCCTGCACCCTCCAACTTTCTTTTCACTTCTCTCTTTATGTCTTCTTTCTACCTCTCCTCAACCCCCTTCTCTCTCTCTCTCTCATAATATATATATATATATATATATATATATATATATATATATATATATATATATATATATATATAAATAAACTACCTTTCCTCTCTCCTTTCAGTATATCCTCTCCTTCCCCTCCCTCCATATCAGCTTTCTCTCTTTCTCCTCCCCTCCTCTTCATACTTCTGCCTCTTTATAGTTATCTTCCTTTATTTACCTCTCCTTCTCGTTGCTCTAAATCTCCTCTCACTACCTAATATCTCCTTTTTTCTCTACACATCCCTTATCCTCGCTCCGCATCACCATTCCTCTCCCACTTCTTTAACTCCTGCCCTCCCCACACTCTTTCCTCCACTTCGCTAACCTCTCCCCTCCTCCCCTTTGGGCATCTTCTACTGCTTCTCTCCCTATGTTGACCTCTCCATATTTCCTCACTCACCCATCTTTTCTTCTCTCTCCACTCAATCGACCTTTCCTTCTCCTTTTCTCTCTGCAGAGCCTCTCCTCCCCTTCCACTGACTCCCTTCTTTCTCCCTTCTCTCCATCTCTTGCTCTTCTCTGGTCCCCTCGCCCACCCTTATTCCATATACTGTACCTATCTCAACCAACCATCCTTGTCATTCCTCCTCGTACCCTTCTCTCCATCCATCCCCCCCCTCAACGCATCTCCTCCATCCTTCATCCCCCTGTGTCTATCCTGTCTCCATTCCCTCTTCCTCCTCTATCTGCCCTTCCACCCCGTTTCTCCGCCCTTCTCTCCCTCTCGACCCAGCTACTCCTCTCTCCCTCTCCATCTCCTCCTCCTCCTTCCTCCCTGTCCACCCCCATCCTCTTGCACACCCACTCCCTCCTTCCCTTATATCCCCTCCCTTATCGCCTTCCCTTCCGTCCCATCTCTTCTTTCATCCTCTCCATCCCTCCCTCCTCTCTTCCTCTCCCTATTTTAACATCGCTCTCTTTTCTTTCCCTCTTATCACATCCTCCCCCTCTTAACCCCCTGCACCCCCTTCTCAACCCCCTCCCCCTCCTGTTGTGATGTGTAAATGGGCCACGAAAACTTTAGCATTCGTTTGCCATTATTTTTCGTTTACTAATGAGTTCGTTATCCCTCGTGAAGGTTTTTAAGATTCCGTTTCGCTTCATTAACATTTTTTTTTTATTATTATTCTGCTTCATTACCTTTTTTCTTTCACCGATTTTCGCTCTCTGGTTCTCCTAGGTCTGTCTGTCTGTCTGTCTATCTGTCTGTCTGTCTGTCGGTCACTCACTGTCTCTGTCTCTCTCTAAAGTTAATTCTTTCATTTTAACACTTATCTCCTAAAGCTTTTTTTTTTTTTTGTTAATTTCTTAACTGTACCAGAATGTCACGTTCGCCTTTGTATTTTTTTCCCTTTTCCACTTTCTCTCTCTCTCTCTCTCTCTCTCTCTCTCTCTCTCTTTCTGTTGCTTTGCTTGAAATGCTTTGTCCTGGAATTACAGCTTTCTCACTTATGTTCGTATTATGGCATGCGTTTTGATTTCTTTATTGTCTATTTAAAATGTGTCTCAGGGCCACAGTTTTTCTTAAAGTCTCGCTCACATCCTCCGTAGCGTCGCACTCGTTATGGCGATTTCTTGAAGCTTCGTT
>NC_136975.1:32776808-32779308 GCF_032717465.1 Coenobita brevimanus | reverse complement strand
GAAAAAATATACATTTGTGTGTCCGTGTCAGCGAAAGTGTTAGTTGCTGAGAAATTATGAAGGACTTACATGATATTCTGGAAAACCTGATGGCCTCCGAAGACAACACGATTATGTTTTGAATTGTTTTGGTTACTCGTCTCGTTTATTGATGGTAATGAAGGGGATTTATAGATACAGTGTGAGTATAATTTCAGCTACTTCTCTGCATCTTGAGTGCTGGCCTTATTTCAATTTTCTTTTTACTTCCTTTTCTCTCATTTAACCCTCCCCTCCTCTCTCTCTCTCTCTCTCTCTCTCTGTCACTTATCACCTCCAGATCAGTGTGAGGGGCTGAGGTGACAGCCGGGACGAACATGCAGCGCGAGGGGACGAATGCAACCAAGGGGCCGAAAATTGTCCTGGTGTGTGTGTGAAAGAGAGAAAGAGAGAGAGAGAGAGAGAGAGAGAGAGAGAGAGAGAGAGAGGAAAAATGAAGGACGGTGAGAGGCACAGGAATCTAGAATATAAGAAAAGAGAAAGATAAGGAAAGAGGAAAGGAGAGATGAAATATGAGAATAAAGAGAAAGGGAAGAGAAGACAGGAAAACCTATGAATAAAATGAGGAGGAAGAAACGAGTGGAAACTAGGCAATGAGAAATGAGAGAAAGAAGGGATATGGAGAGAAAGCTAGCATAAAAAGAGCAAAGAGGAGAAGAGGGAGTAAAAGAGACAGCGAGAGGAAACTAATTACAAGACAGGAGGAAGAGAGACAGGAAGAGAGACATCAGAAAGAGTTGGAGGGGAGGAAGAAGAGAATGACAGATCGGAGGAAGACTAAGAGAATGAATACAAAATGGATGAAGGGAGAGAAGAGACTCGGGAGGGAGACGGAAAGGATGAAGACAGACAGGAAACTAGAAAAAGAAGAAAAAGAAGCGAGGTTTCATTTGCATCCCAGGCGACGGTAAGAGGAACTAATGGACTGTTTTAGTGAGTGAGAGAGAGAGAGAGACAGAGAGAGAAAGAGAGACCTGCATGTTGATGTGAGAAAGTGACAAAGGGGGTTTGTACGAGATAGGATTAAAGCTAACTCACAGCGACAAGACTCAATTCAATCTTTATACACGTGTTTTGGTTGCTATATTGTTCTCTGTGTATGTGTATCATGGCTTGTACATCCCTAGCATAGTGGCATGAACTGTATTACTGTGTTCATATTTCTTACTACGTTGTTATTACTGTTTATTCCATTAATTTTTAAGGGTGGGAAATAGTCAAGATGATGATGATGATGATGATGATGATGATGACGCTGATGATGACATCCATAGTATTAGACAGTCACGGATAATGTCGTCATTGCCATCGGGCTTGGCCTGGGCCGGTCTTACTGGTTGGATCAGTGGCGGTGACCCTGCTTAATTCGCCACGCAGCAGTTACGTCTGTCAGGTAAATGACGCACTTTATAAGCCTGGTCGGACAGGGTCCTCATGTGGCGTCACTCACACTTGTACCGTCACTTGTGTTGCCCCAGACACGTGGCGGCAAAAATTGATTCTGCATGGTAAGGTGGGGGGGGGGGGTTGCGGTGAATCAATCCAGTGCAGTGTCGCACCGCAGGCACAGTGACAACACAAACCCGTCACACTCACCACGCTGCCACCTCCACCACCGCCGCACTGCCTAGCCTCCACACAGCAAGAACCACCACCATCTCACGCTGCCCTGGTGTGGGACGGGCTGGGCAAGACCGCTCACACGCTGGTTCCTTTCATCTTACCCATGGGGCTGGAGAGGGACGCCTTAACTCGAAAGGAGGATGGTGGACTGAAGGAGGAAACTTCAGCCTGCAAGCCACTGGGGTCACGTTGAAATAAACCTGGGGCCAAAGTAACAAAAACGTTCCCGAGCATGGCCGCCACCCCTACCTACTTCTAGCACTGCCTATACAATAACACCCTGCCGCTGTGTACCCCATCACATAGCACCACACTGGCACCCACCTCATCGCATCATCCCACACCACACCACCACGTGTACCACACCACACAGGCACCTATCCCATCTCACTTCGCCAAAGCATACCACCACCTGTCCACCTTGCCAAGCCGGTCCCAGCATTTCAACGGGTGGGGTGGGCGGGTGTATCTACATATTATACCGTTACTGGCCGCATCTAATGACAAAATATAAGAACAGGTAAAAAACTGGCCATACGAGTACCCCTTCCCTCTCCCCCACCCCCACCCCCCCATCATCCCCACATGCAAGGAAGGTCAACTCCAGTGAACCCTTGAGTAGCACCACTTCACCACGATGACGTATTTTAATTCGTGCTACCATCAGGCGACTTTATTCAACTTAGGAGAGACTTTTCGTACGCAAGGAGTCAGATGTCGATGTCATTAACTCCTTGAATATGATTAATAATTCTTACATTCAATAAAGGCGTCTGGAGTCAGCAAGAATACATAAAAAAAAAGAAAAAAAGACGATATCATACTGGAGGGGTAAAGC
>NC_136975.1:32756808-32774308 GCF_032717465.1 Coenobita brevimanus | reverse complement strand
TTTCTGTCAATTATTATTTGTAATCTCCTCCTCACTGTCATTATCTTCTTCATCTTCTATTTCATCTATCTGTATCACCCAAACCTTTTTCGCCTCATCAGGAAGGTAGGGGCCCGTGGCTAGGCTACTTAGACCCGACGCTTGAGGTGCGGTTCGCCAAATGCGCTCGCCCTTGAGTGGCATTATGAGGGCAATAAACCCCAACCACCCTCAGATATCAACACTTATGTGTCTCATCCGGCTAATTAACCTTAAACCACTAAATCATCAGTTACGGGACGCAATCTAGAGGTAGAAATACATCGAGTGAGTGGATGGTGTACGTCCCCACATCATTTCTACCCTCATATATCTTAAGTTCAAGTTTCTTCCTAGTCTTATCGTCTATCTCACTTCCTCTGATTCTTTGCACTTAACATTTATTCCTCTCGATATCGTTACTACTCTTCTCAGTCTTCTTTTCTTTAGTCTTTTTTACACTTTTCTATATTTTGCCGTCCTTGTGTTTTTTTTTTTCTCGCTTTAGATAAGTATCATCATAACTTCTCGATTGTTTTTTAAGAATAGTTTCTGATTTCTTCCTATTATATTTGTAGATTTTCCCCTTTATTTATTACTCATGTGGTTTTAATTTAGTTTCATTTTTGTTATTATCAATGTTGTGTTTGCGTCGTTGTACGTGTTTTCAAGTCCCATCTGGTTTTCTTACCATTTTCAATACATCAGCTGTACGTTTGCTTGTATGTTTATTTTCCTATCTTTGCTTCTGGGTGTCACTCATCCATTTATTCACTAATTTATTCACTTGCATTCACAGATCAGTTCACTTACCTACTCTTTCACTGCTTCCCGAAACTGTTGAAAAATGAATAACCCTGATATACTTACGGACGCATACCGAATACAGTTTCAATGACAAAAACATTTAAGCACACATTGTTATACAGACAAATACACTTATGAGTTACAGTCATAAAAATAGATAAATAAATAAATAAAAACAAACCTGTACCTCTCAGACTGTTGCCCGATTTTATTATTACAATCTGTCTACCGTCATGTCTTTTCTCTGGCTTTCTCTATCCACCTGGTCCTACTTATTTTATCATTTTCTTTGTACATCTGTTCACGTTATTTTCACCATAATCTGGTTCTTATTTTGAATGAAGTGCAAAACGACTTTCTGCGTCCTGATTTTCTCTATATCTTGCGTGTGTGTGTGTGTGTGTGTGTGTGTGTGGTGATGTATATATGCCTGTGTGTGGGGTGTTTCGTCCCCCAGTCTGCTTCACTGTCTGCCCACTCTGTCTGCTGACTAGGTTTCTCCACATGCTCTCACACTGGTAGGTTTCTCTTGTCCTCGTTCTCTCTTTATTACCTTTCTTTCCTCTTCTTTCAGTCTTTCTCAACCACTTTACCATCGTTACCCATTTGCTGAAATCCTCACCTCATCGCTACTCACATCTTTTATATGTTAACATCTGTCATCAAACTGGCTGTAAACAGGAGTGAATTTTTGCATAATAACTTCTTGCTGTCCTGTATCTTTTTTTTACGTAAAATCTTATTTTTTTTTTTTACAAGAATGGAGCTTTTTCGTGGTATTTTTTTACGTCCTTCATGAATAACAATTTATGCACTGAAAGCAGATATACTGTATATATGTAAATAATTATGACTCAGTTTTATCATAGAAAATTTAGGAATGCACAAAACTTCTGAATTCCCACAAAGTCAAAAGTCAGGTAGTAATGATTAACACTTACAGCTTGTCAAGAAGTAATGGCTGCCTGACAGTAAATTACTTACCCAGAAAAGAAAAAGGAACATTCTGCGACTTAAGACTGGAATCAAGTATAACGAGCTAAGAAGAGAAATTTTGCTGGCATTAACAAATGTTCTGAGAATTCATATATATATATATATATATATATATATATATATATATATATAAACACACACACACACACACACACACACACACACACACACACACACACACACACACACACCCGGCCTTCCATTATTCACAACAAAATATCCAAATTACCCACAAGTGGGTAATAACCCATAGGTTAAAAACCATTGAAAAGTCTGTGCTAATTCACTCGCTCTCTCTCTCTCTCTCTCTCTCTCTCTCTTCCCCTTGCTTTTCTTTCCTTAAAATCCTTCCTTCCCGCTTTTTAATATTCTGCCTCCTACTATTTCTCTCCTCCATCCTTTTCCTGCATTACTTTCCTCTCCTCATTTCTCTCCCTTCTACCCACGTCTCACCAGATATCCTCGTCCCTCTCACCTATTCTCCTCTCATCCCATTCCTCTCTTTTTTTGTCTCTCCATTCCTTCCTTACTATTCCTCCTCAATACTTTCCTCCCACTTTCTCCCTACCCTTCCCTTTTTTTCCTCCTTCCTTACCCATCCCCACCCTTCCCTCTCCAATTCTCCTAACCTTTTCCCTTCTCTCTCTCCCCTTTTCTTCTCCTTTCCCCCATTCCTCTTCCATCTCCCTCCCTACCTATCTACTCCTGCCTCCCTCCCTCCCTCCTTCTATCTCTCTCTCTCTCTCTCCCCCTCCCCCTCCCCCTCCAGATGCTACAGCCAGACAGGTGGAGTCGTGCTTTCCCTCCCTAATGCCTCCAATTTCCTCAGTTCTTTCATTCACTTTCCTCCGTCCTTTCCTCCACTCTCATTCCTTCTTCCCTCCAACCTTTACTCCGCTTTCTTCCCTTCTTTCCTCCCTCTGCGATTCCTCCATTTTCATCAATTTTCCTCCCTCTTTCGCTTTCCTTCATTTCTCATCCTTTCCTCCCTTTTTCTCTCTGTCGTTAATTTTTTTCTTCACTTTCTCCGTCCTCTCCTTTATCCCTTCTTACACTTTTTCATCATCTTTCCCTCATTTTCTTTCCTTTCTTCCTCCGCTTTTTCCCCTTCCATCCTCCACTTTCCCTCCTTCTCTCGTCCACTTTCTTCCCTTCCCTCCCCCACTTTGCTCCCTTCTTTCTTCCAGTTTTCTCCCTTATTTTTTCATCACTTTCCTGCACCTGTTTATCCACTCTCCACCCTTCCTTCAGTCATCCTTTCTTTCACTTTTATCCACTTCTCCTCCACTTTTCCCCCTTATCTCCTCCTTTCCTACATTTTCCTCCTTCCTTTTCCTTATTCCCTTCCATGCATTCACACTCCCATCTTCTTTCCTCCCAATTCTTCTCTTTTTACTTCTGCTTTCTTCTATCCTCCTCTCCACTCCCACCATTTCTGTATCTTTCCCTCCAAAATCCTCCCTTCTATCCTCCATTCCTTCCTTCCTCTATTCTTTCTCCTTCCTCTCATCTTTTCCTTTACATTCCCCTATTTTTCCTCCACTTTCCTCCAACCTATCTAATATTTTTCTCCAATCTCTCCTCCACTTCACTCATCTCTCGCTTCCATTCTTTCTTTCATCCTCTCCTCTTTTCCTAGACCCATCCCTCCTTCAGTCAGCCTTATCCCCTCCTCCTCCTCCTTTATTCTTCTCTTCCCTTCCTCCTCCTTCCTTTTTCTCTCTTCTTCCTCTCCTCCCTTCCTCCTCCTTGTTCTCCTCTCTTCTTCTTCTCCTCCCTTTTCTCTCTTCTTCCTCTCTTCCTTTGTTCTGTTCCGTCATTGCATGTTCTCATTTTTGTATATTTATTATTCACTTCGTATCCTATTCTGTCAGTTTTATATTCAGATCCACTTGCGTACTCTCTCTCTCTCTCTTTCCCCTTGATACTTCTCCTGTTCATTTCCCTTGTCTCCATTTCACACTATCCTCACACGCCTCCTTCCAGTCCATTGTTCTTTCTTTCCTTCTGCATTTTCTTCATATTTTTCCGTTTCCTTTCCTGTTTCACCACTTGTATTTTTTGTTACATATCTTCGTCATACATTTTTGTCACATTTTCTTTTTAATTCATCTTTTCCTCAATCATGTCTTTTTTAATTTATTCACATTTTTCAATATTTTTTCTTGTTTTTTTCCTCTCCATTTTCTTTCATATTTTTATTACTTTCTACGTCTCTGTTTTTTTTTTTTTTTTTTATCACGTCCTCTGTCTTTTTTCTGTTTGCATTTTTCTGTTGCCTTTTCCGTTGCGTTTTTTTCTATGTTCTTCTCTGTTTTGTTCTTATTTCTTTATTTTATCCACCATTCTGTGTCTACGTCTGGCTCACTTTCTGTCCCCCCTTGTCACAATCTAATATTCTGTCTCTTGCAGGCTGTCTCTATTTCTCGTTTTCTGTTTCCCGGTATATCTCTTGCTGTACCTGATATTTTTTGCTCTTACGCATTTTGTAATATTCTCTTTTATCTCTTAGTCTCTGGCTTCATCTTGTGTCTTATCTCGTAGTCTCTTGCTGTATCTTCTATCTTTATCTTTAATTATTTGTCAGTTATAATCTCTCACTTAATCTCTTGCGCTGTCTCTGTATCTCTCATATAAACTTCCTCCTTATTCTTTCGCTCTGCCTTTAACACTGTGTCTATCTTTAACTGCATCTGTCTTTAATGTAACTCTTTCTCTAATTACATGTCCATCTCCAACTATAATTCTGCTTTATCTCTGTTTCCATTGTCTTACTCTGTCTCACACACTCACTCATTTTCTCTCCCACCTAAAAGAAAATCCCTAAAAATAATTCCCAACACCTCTCGCTCACACCACAACACTTACTTAAAAAGGAGAGAGAGAGAGAGAGAGAGAGAGCAAAAATGGGAGCTCTAAAAAAATGGCTTCTGCGTTTGTGAGGGCGACTTTTTGTTTTTGTTTTTGTTTTTTCCAGCCTGTAATTTCCCGCCGCTTTTGAAATGATGTTACATTCTAAAAGTGTGTGTGTGTGTGTGTGTGTGTGTGTGTGTGTGTGTGTGTGTGTGTGTGTGTGTGTGTGTGTGTGTGTGTGTCGCAAAAGTTAGAGCTGGTTAAGGATGTAATGGGTGAATCATACTCGCTTTCACTTATTTTTGTTTTTAATTTCCTTGATCGTGTATTAAAATTTTGTAATATGCTCTCTCTCTCTCTCTCTCTCTCTGTTACTATATCTATCCACCACCACTGAATCTACTCCTTCCTACCTTCCAACACTACAAATCTGCCACTACTATATTCACCCCTTCATTACGATTATATTTAAGGGATGTTTTAAAATGTCACTATACTCCTTTCACCCTAACTTGGCTCAAATTTTCATCCTTTTGCAGCTTATTTCATGCAGCTCAGTAGGAGAAAAAGACAAAGATGGGGCTCTGCGTCCGTTCCACAGCACTTCTTCGTGACTAGCACCATATTCTAGTGTTAATCTGTTGTTATGTCTCGGTATTTAACACAGAGAGATGACAATTTTAGGTCAAGTAAGAGTAAAAGGAGTATAGTTTTGATATTGTCTTTATTTAACTACTAGAAATATATTTAATTATGTCTATCACCATTTTTCTATCTACCTACCAACATCCCGTCCACCTACCACTACTCCTCTGTCTACTCTCTTCTTATATCTATCTACTAGCATTCCTTTCATCTACCACTATTCCTGTCTACCACTATTCATATATCTATCTACCAACATTCCTTCCATCTACCACTATTCCTGTGTCAATCTACCAACATTTCATCTATAACCATTCTTGTATCTATCTACCAATATTGCATCTATCTACCACTATTCTTATATCTACCTGCCAACATTCCATCTATAGCTATTCTTGTATCGATCTACCACTATTTCATCTATTTACCACCACTTCATCTGCTAGTATTCTTCTGTCTATCGCGTGCCTTTTTATCTATCGCTGTTCTTTTATCTATCTACCAACCTTCCTACCATCAACTCTCCCCTCTTCCCTTGTGATTTGAACTTGTGAGCAGAGATGGATGTTCAGGGGAGGTGAGATTGACAGATAGATAGACAGACATATAGATAGATAGATAGACGGATAAGTAAGCAGAAATGGACGGATAGATATATAGTTACGATGGATAAGCAGTGTGTGTGTGTGTGTGTGTGTGTGTGTGTGTGTGTGTGTGTGTGTGTGTGTGTGTGTGTGTGTGTGTGTGTGTGTGTGTGTGTGTGTGTGTGTGTGTGTGTGTGTAAAGGTCCAGAATTAAATAAATAAATAAATCAATGCGAGTAAAACAACAAATAATAATAATAAAAAGCAACACAACTAAAGTGCGGCGGATAAGAGGGGAGGGAAGGGGAGAAATATGGAGTGACGAGGGGAAAGAGGAAGAATAAAAGAGGAAGATGGGAGAACAAGGAAGGGAAGGAAGGGCAAAATGAAGGTAATAGAAGGAAATATGGAAGAAACAAAGGACGTAACAGAAAAGGAAAGAAGGGAAAGCGATGAGAGGAAAGAAACGAAAAGGAAAGAAAAGAAAGAAAGAGAAAGGAAGGAGCAGTAGGAAAAGGAAGGAGAGACAAGGGAATGGAAGCGAAAGGACAAGGGAGGAAAAGGAAAGAGAGTATGGAAGAAAAACGAAGGGATGAGGAGGGGAAGGAAGGGAAGAAGGGAAGTACGTGAGGAAATAATTAACAGATCAATTGGTCCTGAAGGCTGTTTGGTATAGAGGAAGGTATAACTAACGTAATCATTCTAAGCCAACGACAAGGATAACAAAGCAGCCGAAGTCAATATTAAAGAGAAAAACACGTCACTGAACCCACACAGGAATGGATGGATGGGAATCATATTGTACTTTACCTTAATTTAACAGGGAAGGTAACTCCAAGCCAGTATTTGGTGTATATCGGTGTTTTTTTGTGGTTGTGTTTTCCATGATTTATGCTACAGGAAACATTGTACCTCAGAAATTATTCACTAAGAAGGAAAGGAAAAGGGAAGTTGGGGGGAGGAGACAAAAATGGCATAGCTGGAAGGGAATGGAAGGGATGGAAAAGAAAGGATGTGATGGAAGAAGGGTAGGCAGGACGGAAAGGGAAGGAGAGGAAAGATGGGAAAGGAAGGGAGGGGAAGAGAAGGGAATAAAAGAGAAGAAAGAGAAGGGAAGGGAAGAAGGGAATGGAAGAGAAGGAGGAGAAGGAAAAGGAAGAAAAAGAAGGGATGTGATGGAAAGACAGGAAGGAAGGACAGGGAAGGGAACAGAATTGGTAACGTAGATAAAAGAGGACGAGGAGACGAGGGGAAAGGGTTACCTCCGCCATATGCTTTCTACAGGTCCATAAAATCTATCTATCATTCTATCTATCTATCTATTTTCATCACGGTCGCTCAGTACACTCTTCTCGCTACACTTTTACTCTCATTTATAGCAGTTTCTTTGCCCCTCTCATTATAATGCACTTTCACTCTCGACTTCAAATATATTCCTACACATTTTCGTGGCTTATTTTTTATCATTAACTTCGATCGCATAGTTTCTCCCTCTTAATAAATATTTTTAATTATTTTTTCTCATTTTTTTTGACACACTTCTAATATTAATATATTTTTGATACTGTCGTTCTTGCTGTACTGTTATTATTCTGACTCTGAAACTGATCATGAATTCCATTATTATTATTATTATTAATTATTATTATTATTATTATCATTATTTTTATTATTATTATTATTATCACTGTTACTACTACTACTACTACTACTGTAACTACTACTATTTCTAATACTACTGCTGCTGCTACTACTACTACTACTACTACTACTACTACCACTACTACTACTACTGCTATTATTATTATTATTATTATTATCATTATTTTATTATTATTATTATTATTATTATTATTATTATTATTATTATTATTATTGTTGTTGTTGTTATTATTATTATAATCATCATCCAGTTCTGTACTACCCCACTAGGAGCGCAGAGGCCCGGGTCTAGGCTGTTTGCTCCTGGCACTAGTGTAGAAAGTGTCCAGAAACACAACACTCAATGTGTGAGAAGAACAAACACCTTACGAGATTAAAGCGTCTGGATATAGACAGACAGACAGAGATAAATAGTTTGATGGATAGGTAGGTAGGCAGGTACGGAGGCAGGCAGGCCGGTAAGTAGGTAGGTAGGTATGTAGATAGGTAAGTAGGCAAGTAGGCAGGCAGGTTGGTAGGCAGGCAGAAAGACAGGATGGTAGGTAAGTAGGTAACCTGACAGACAGACAAACAGATAGACAGACAAACAGATAGACAGACAAACAGACAGGTAGATAAGCCTCATACAACCCTTCCACTCCAACCCACATGGACCACACACACGGCCTGAGTGACTAAATTCGCTAGACCACCAGGCGTCCAATTGGTGGTGATATGGTTACCACCCAACGTCGTTAATGGTTTCCTGGGGTACGGGAAATTATTTAGCTTGTCACTCAGTGTAGTCACCTGCTGGAAGGACTACATCGAGTGAGTGGATGGTGGATGCTCGCTCCTTCCACCAGGGTAACAACAACAACAACAACAACAATAATAATAATAATAACAAATACTACTACTACTACTACTACCACCACCACTAATACTACGACCACTACTACTACTACTACTACTACACTACTATACTAATACAACTACTATACTACTATTACTACTACTACTACTACTACTACTACTGATAATAATATAATAATAATAATGATAATAATATTAATAATAACAATAATATAATAATAATAATAATAATAAATAATAATAATAATAATAATAAAAATAATAATAGCAGCAGCAACAACAACAACAACAACAATAATAATAATAATAATAACTCGACCTTCACCATTCCCTCCTCAGTAATTACGTGGCACGGGTCTGCCTTTAATCATCAGCTTATTATCGCCCACCTGTACGTCCGGCTCGCCAGGTATTCCTAATTAGCGTATTCATTAACAGGTAAACTTTAATGGGGACGCCAGGTAGGGCCCACGCCGCTCATATACACCTTCAATTACGTCACTGACATTGGGATTAGTTATTACTGTGTTATTTTTAGTTATTTCCATATGTTATGTGTTATACTCAATATGCTCCTGTCTCCATTTATTGTCTTTAGTTATTTTAGTAGTATTTTCTTTAGTTATTACTGTGTTATTTTGTAGTTATTTTTATCTGTTATCTCAGCTTCTTAACTCTTTAACTGAATTAAGCGTTATTGGTCTGGGTAGATATTTTACAGTGAACCTTCTGTGTTTCGTTACTATTATGCTTCACCGTTGTTAATCTATTGGTATTCTACTCTTTCTTACAATCTAGTCATCGTTATCCCTTTTCTCTTCCTTTATCATTTCATTACTTTAGCGTTATTAAATTATATAGCGTTGTTGTGTGTCTCTTTACTGCGTTTTTATTTCAGTCTTATATTTGGTGTGATTCTGTTTTCATTACTATTTCGTTTACTCCTTTCTCCTCCTCCTCCTCGTCCTCCTTCTCCACCTCCCAGTCCTCTTTCCTGGTCGTTCCAACCTTTCATTATTTCAGTATTTTTAGGTAAGATAGTTTTTGTGCAGTGTGGTGTGTGAATTGCATTATTACGTATCACCATCATTTGTTTGGTTTATCTAAGTCTTCATTTATCATTCATCTCTTCCTCCTCCTCCTTCCCCTCCTCCTCCTTCAAGTTTTTACCCCTTTCCATCAATTTTCCTCTTATTCTGCAAGTTTCCTTTTTCACTCCGATTTCAGGTATCCATACTTCCTCCTTCCTACGATCTTTCCTTCCATCCTCCAGTACTTTTCCCCGTTTTCCTCCTTTCCTTGAAAATTTCACTCCGTTTTATCCATTTTCTCCACCTTTTCCCTCTCTCTTCCTCTCTCCAGTCTTTTTTTTTTCTCTCTCTTCCTGTTCGCTAATCATCTCTTCTTCTCTGTATCTATTTCTCACTTCCTTTTTCTCCAGTAGCTCTCTCTCTCTCTCTCTCTCTCTCTCTCTCTCTCCCCCCGCCCTTCAACCCTCTGCTAATCCTCACCCAGCAATTAATCTCTGTGTAATCCATTATTTCTCAGCATTAATCCCTCTGGTAATCTGTGCCTGCTGGATTAACTATTGCAAGACTAAATCACCACAGTTAATCAATCACTCCTCTCTCTCTCTCTCTCTCTCTCTCTCTCTCTCTCTCTCTCTCTCTCAGCAACGGCCTTAGTAATTACGGGGAAAAGTTGGTGGTTCCAGTCATGTATGGACTTCCTGCCTTTTGTGACGTCCCCGTCGCCGCACGGCCAAGGCGGACATATTGGTTCCTACGTCTCTCGATTTTAACACGATTTTGCTTATTATTTTTGGTTTAGATGTTGAATTATGCATCTTAGAGTGTTAATTTTATCTGCTTTTGATGTTTAAGTCCTTGAAATGCTTAAATATTTGGTGACAGTATGAGCAAACAAGGTGCTACTGGATACAAAATGGCGTAGGTTGGCCTGTGTTTTGAGAGTGTGCCCCTACTTCTTGCTAACCTTCCCTCACTCTCTCCCCTTTGCCTTCAGTTGTTCCCTCTACCTCTTTACCTCCAACCCCCGCCGCCTCCTTTCACCTCCCCCACTTCCTTATCTTGTCTCCAGTACTTCCTTTTACATCTTTTTTTTTTTTTCGTCAAACCCACTCCTCCCCTCCATTTCTTCACTTTTCCTTAATTCTCCCCTTCCTTTCTTCCATTCCTCCCTGCTTTCGGCTATTCCCCTCTCTTTTCCTTCACGCTCCTCCTCTCGTTTCCTCCAGTTACTCTTCCTTGTGTCTGGTTCTCGCTCTCTTTTTCCATCTTCCTCCTTTCAACCCCTGACCCCCAGATCCCCCCCTTCTTGCGTCCAAACTCCCTCTCTTCAGTTGCTCCTTTCACCCCTTTATCTCCAACCCTCTTCTTCCCATGCTTTCCTCCAGCCCTCTTCCTTTCCTTCTCTCTCTCCCCCTCTTTCCTTCATCCCCCCTTCTCTCATCTTATTTCCTCTATCCTCCCTTCTTTTCACCCCATTTCCACCTTAATTAACCCCTCAGGTCTTCTCTGTAGTTCTCCCTTCACTCCCCCTCCTTCACCCTCAGGTTTCAGTCCCCTGCCCCTTCCTTTCACTCTTCCACTTAGATCTATTCTCATTTTCCTAACATTTCCTTCTCCTCTCACATTCCCAGCCATTCTTCCCACCCTCCTTCTTCCACCTAGATCTTTTCTCTCTCTTCCTTAACCATACTATCACCACCACCATCTCCTCTCCCTTCTCCATTCTCTTTTTCTCCTCCTCATCCTCCTCTTCCTTCACCCCTTAACTCCTACGATGTATTTTTTTTTTATTTCAGGCTTTTGGACCGACGATTATATATATATATATATATATATATATATATATATATATATATATATATATATATATATATATAATCAGTTAAGACCTCTATTACTGCATACTTTACAGCTCTGTCGAACCCCATCACACTGAAAAATCGAAATAAAATCGTCGGTATGGAGCAAAAATAAAATAAAAATGTGGTAATCGGGCTGAAGGAGTTAACATTTCCTCCACCCTCCTCTTCCATCCCCTTCCCCTCCCCTCCCCTCCCCTCCCCTCCCTTCCCTTCCCCTTCCCCTCGAGAACCACCTTCAATCTATTTCGTACTCTCATGGCTACACATAAAAAATTAGTAGATACGTTACCGTTGTTTTTTTTTTGGCTCTCTCCTTCCTTCCCTTGTTGCTTGCTTGCTCCCTTCTTCCCTTCCTTCCTTCTTTACTTGCTCCCTCCCTCTCCTCCTCCTCCTCCTTCCCTCCCCTTCCTCTTCCTATCTCACCATCCTTTTCCTACTTCATGTCATACCATCCTTTTCCTACTCTGCTGGATACACGACAAAACACAAACTGCTTCACCACTGTTTTTCCCACCACGTATCGAACAGGCTGGTGAAAATTGATGACCTGGCTTCTGTTTTCTTTCCTTTGTCCTCCTTTCCCCTCTGTACCCCTCCCCTCGCTTCTCATTCACCCCTCACACTCACACCTCCAATACTCCTCAATCTTTCTCATCGCTTTCAGGTTCCCTCCCCACCTTCCTTCTTCATTCACCTTCCATTTTTTTCTTTTTTTGTTTTTTCACGTTCATCTTTCTCTCCACCTCCTCATTCAGCTCCATTCTTCTCAACTCATTAATTTCACTTCCACATCTTCCAATTCATCTTCCATTCTTCTGTATCTCTCATCTCTTCATTTTCAACTTTCTTTCCCACCTCCCAATTCACCTTTCCTCATGCACCATCCCTCCTTCTCAGTTCATATTTTCACGTTCAGTCTTTTTTCTCCACCTCCCCATTCACCTTCCTCCATTTACCTTCCATTATTCTTAAACCATCTTTTCATGCTCGGTCATTTCCCCATCTTTCCATTTTCATTCTTCCTTTCCTCAGCCTCTTCATTTTCATCTCCTTTCCCTTCATACCGTCTTCACGCAAATTATCTTTTAACTTTGATTCCTTCCTCACTTCCCTACTCATTGTCAGCCCTTCTCAATATCTTCCTCTGCGAAAAGGTGAGGGGGAATGAGGGGAAGGAGTGAGGGGGAGAAGTGACGGACTGGGAGGAAATAGTGAGGAAGTGAGGAGGAAGGGTAAGGGAACAAGGGGAAAGGGGTGAGGGAGTGAGGAGAAGGAAGGAGGAGAGTGGGGGAAAGGGATGACGGAGTGAGGAAAGGGGTGAGAGGGAACAAAAAGGAAGGAATGAAGAGGAGGGAGAGAAAGAGGAAGGGGTAAAATGGAAGAGAGGGGAAGGGGTGAGGGGAGAGTGAGGGTAAGGAGTGGAGGGGATGAGGGGAAGGGGTGAGGGAGGGTAGGAATTAGTGTGGTTACTCGAGGGAGGGTGCCAATAACTCTGCTGATTATCCCTCATGCCCAAAGTTACACCCGGTTATCACGGTTATCCGCACCATCCGTTATTTACACGATAATACCTTTAGTTATGGCCGCCTTGTGCACGGTAATTATATTTTGTGGTTATTATTGTCAGTGAAGTAATTAAGGAAATGAACATGTCAAATTATGAAGTTATTATTATTATTATTATTATTTTTATTATTATCATCATCATAATCATCCTACTGCTCATGACGTGAAGCCAGGATTTTCAGAGTCTAAATGTATGGTATATTGCAATTACTGGCACGATGTTTGACAGATTTCCCCTATTTTGTGTTGTCTCTTTCTTTGTTTTGGTTCCTGCCTCACCGTATCGCTTATGTGGGAATTTGGCCGATGATGATGATGATGATGATGATGATGATGATGACGATGATGATGATGATGTGTGTTGTTATTTTTGTGGTGACTGATGATGCTGATGATGTTTTTTCTGTGATGAATGACGATGGTGAATGACGATGATGATGATGATGATGATGATGATGATGATAATTATGACAATGATGATGATGATACTGACAATGATGATGATGATTTCTTTTTTCTGTGATGACCGATGATGATGCTGATATCTTTTCTGTAATGATTATGATGATGAGTGAAAATAACGAAGTGTATATGACGATAAAACTACTGTTGCTACTATCTAATCGTGCTTGTTTGGAGGTGTCGACATTACTATCGCTGGTGTGGTACAGATAGTTAGAATGGTGATTGATAGTGTTGCAGTGTTGTTATTCTGTGCGTCGAAGTTATAACAGTTGTGCTTGTTCGTCTCTTCACAGAAATTGGTGTCATATATGTTGTTTTTATCAGCTGGCTAGCATACCTCTTCGCATGACTTCCATTTTTCAGTATAGTATTATCTATCAGTCTGCCTGTCTCTATCTCTCTGTTTGTCTATATGTATCTATCTATAGTGTTTCTTTATCAATTTATCTATCTACAGCATATCTATCTATCTATATATCTATCTGTATAAAGAAACTCCACCAGAACAACCAGTGATTTTCTTAGCCCGTCCCCACATCAACTTCTTGTCCTTGATTCCATAGTTTCACAAGAGTTACCCTTTTCCCTGCTTGATGCGCTGTCCACACCTCTGTTCTGGTTATCGCCAAATAATCCCATTCAGCTTATAGAAACGACTCCAAATGAAAGAGCTGGCATCTACATTCTTTGCATAAATAGTTCTTCAATATAATACGAAACTGCAATAACTAACCATATATTACTGTTGTTGTTATTGATGTTTTGGCAACGGTAGTGTGTGGGATGGATGATGGAGGAAGCAGTGGAGTGGGTCAAACTGTGCGTGGTATTCAACACACACACACACACACACACACACACACACACACACACACACACACACACACACACACACACACACCGGCGGCAGGGTGTGCAGGCAGCCTCTCATCCTCTCTTCCTCACTCAACACCGGGCTTGGCCTTGTTGTCTTTGTGCTGCTTGTTGCAATTGCAGAGGCTGCTGTTGTGACGGTTGTTGCTCTCTCTCTCTCTCTCTCTCTCGCTGTAGATGTTGTTGCTGTGTTTGCCGGTTCTTTATTTGTTGTTGTGCTGTTTGTAATTGTAGCTGTTGCCATTGTGATTCTTGTACTTACGACTATTGTAATTTCTTTGTGTTGCATTTGTGGTTGCTTTATTACTAGTGGCTGATGGTAATGGAAGACAAGGGTGGTGATGGAAACTACTAATGCTGTTTATGGTGCAGATGGTGATGATAACAGTGATTGCTAGTGGTACTGATGGATGTAGTGGCGGGGCTCGTGGGTATTGTTGTGTTTGTTTTGAAAGGTATTGTTTTTAGGGATGGCGGTAGGCATTGTTGTGGTTGGTGTGACAGTCAGTATTATTGTTACTGTTGTTGCTGCTGATGTTTTTGTTGGTGGTGGTGGTGATGGTGATAAATGTGATCGTAGTGGTGGTGGTGGTGGTGGTGATAAATGTAATCGTAGTGGTGGTGGTGGTGGTGATGGAGGCAGGCACTGCTGTTATTGGTGTTATTATTTCTGCTGGCGGTGGTGGTGATGGTGATGGTGGTGGTGGTGGCAGTGGTAGTGGTGGTTATGGTAATGGTGGTAGGCACTGTTGTTGTGTCTGTTGGTGGTGGTGGTGGTAAGTGGTGGTGACGGTGGCGATAGTAACGCGAAGTGGAGGCTTACCTGAAACTGTTTTTACATTTAATAGTTAGAGAATTCGTACTGCTCAAGGCGTTAGTACCAGATGTAGCTGTTGCATATGTGTTTGTCTTTATATATACAGTACAATACACACATGCTGATTTTATGTTACGTTACCTACATCAACCCCTTCCCTGCGATTCTCTCTTTTTCACATTCATCAGACTATCACCAAACGAAATTATTTGTAAGAGCCGAAGGAGCTCCAGTAGTATAGGGGTTCATGAAGTCCATCTCTAACCCTTCCAGTTCAGTGAGTCTGGAGAAAGAATGGACGAAATAAAAATGCCGTGCTCGCAGTAAAAGAGTTAATTATGTACATTTCTTGTCTTGTGCAAGGTAAAGAAGTTTGCAGGATAGAGTAGTGTGAGGCTGCTGATGTTAACGTGCTGTGTATTACCCCAGCCTTCATTAGCCACTCACAGGCACACATACATGGTCCCAGGTGATACAAAGGAGTGCATTTTAGCCTAACAGTACACAGTCTTATTTACACAGGATCGGCGGGTGTGTTAGAGTTACGGTCCTGCAAAAATAAACAATTCATAAAACACACATACGAAGAAAGAGAGAGAGAGAGAGAGAGAGAGAAGGGGGGGGGGGTTGCGTACATCAAGTGAGAGTCAGGTGTGTGGGAGGAAACTTGTGCTTGGTATGCCGCAGCTGGAGGAGGCGGGGAGAGGAGAGGGAAGCAGCGAGAGAGGGGAGTGAAGGTAGGAGAGAGGGGAGGGACGCTGGGAGAGAGAGGAGGGAAGCTGGGAGAAAGGGGAGGGAAGCTGGGAGAAAGGGATGAAAAGAGGAGGGAAACAAAGGAGGGAGGGGGAAGCAAATAAGCAGGGAGAAAGAAGAAATTTATAAAAGAGGAAGAGGAAGCTTAGAAAGAGAAGAGATTAAAAAAAAAAAAAAAAAGGTGGGAGTGGAAGATAAAAAGAGAGGACGAGGAAGATGTGAAGGGAGGGAGAGGAAGATAAGAAGGGAGGGAGAGGAAGATAAGAAGGGAGGGAGAGGAAGATAAGAAGGGAGGGGAAGATATGAAGGGAGGGAGGGGAAGATATGAAGGGAGGGAGGGGAAGATATGAAGGGAGGGGAAGATATGAAGGGAGGGAGGGGAAGATATGAAGGGAGGGGAAGATATGAAGGGAGGGAGAGGAAGATAAGAAGGGAGGGGAAGATATGAAGGGAGGGAGGGGAAGATATGAAGGGAGGGGAAGATATGAAGGGAGGAAGGGGAAGATATGAAGGGAGGGAGGGGAAGATATGAAGGGAGATGAAGATATGAAGGGAGGGAGGGGAAGATATGAAGGGAGGGGAAGATATGAAGAGAGGAAGGGGAAGATATGAAGGGAGGGGAAGATATGAAGGGAGGGAGGGGAAGATATGAAGGGAGATGAAGATATGAAGGGAGGGAGGGGAAGATATGAAGGGAGGGAGAGGAAGATAAGAAGGGAGGGAGAGGAAGATAAGAAGGGAGGGAGGGGAAGATAAAAAGGGAGGGAGAGGAAGATAAAAAGGGTGGGAGAGGAAGATAAAAAGGGTGGGAGAGGAAGATAAAAAGGGTGGGAGAGGAAGATAAAAAGGGAGGGAGAGGAAGATATGAAGGGAGGAAGAGGAAGATAAAAAGGGTGGGAGAGGAAGATAAAAAGGGAGGGAGAGGAAGATATGAAGGGAGGGAGAGGAAGATAAGATGGGAGGGTGAGGAAGATAAGATGGGAGGGAAAGGAAGTTAAGAAGGGAGGATGAGGAAGGAGAGAAAGAGAGAGAGAGAGAGAGAGAGAGAGAGAGAGAGAGAGAGAGAGAGAGAGAGAGAGAGGAGAGGAGAGGAGAGGAGAGGAGAGGAGAGGAGAAGAGGAGAAGAGGAGAGAAGAGAAGAGGGAGTAAGTGAGGGAGAGAGAATGAGTGGGATAGACAGGAGGAAAGAAGGGCTGGAGAAAGTAAAAAAAAAAAAAAAAAATTGTTACCCAGGCCTCAGAGATGTCAGCAATCCAGAGTGAGGTGCTTTGGCCTCATCAGTCTGCCACTTCCTTTTCCTCTTCCTCCTCCTCTTCCTCTGTCTTCCCTTCATCTTCATCTCTCTCTCATTCGCAGCTTCCTCCTCCTCCTCCTCTCGTTCTTCCTCCTCTTCTTCTTCCCAGTAACTCATCCGCTGGCCCTGACTAATGGCTCCAAGGATTACACCTGTTCCTCTTCCTCTCCTCTCCTCTCCTCTCTCCTCCTCCTCCTCCTCCTCCTCCTCCTCTCCTCTCCTCCAGTTCTCCTCATTCACTTTCCTTACTCTTTCTCTCCTCCTCCTCACCTAGACCCATATCTTCTCCTCCTCCTCTCTAAGATTCCTCCTTCCTCCTTCCCTCCAAGATTCCCTCCTTCTCCTCCAAGATTCCCTCCTCTTTCTCTCCAAGATTCCTCCCTGCTCCTCCTCCTCCTCCCGTCTGGTTCTTCCTCTTC
>NC_136975.1:32734308-32751808 GCF_032717465.1 Coenobita brevimanus | reverse complement strand
AGAGAGAGAGAGAGAGAGAGAGAGAGAGAGAGAGAGAGAGAGAGAGAGAGACGGAAAATTCAATCTTTAAAAATACCTTCGCTTTTTAATATTCCCACTGAACTCCTTAGGCAGTTTACGAATATGTTTATGTTTATATGTGGAAGAAGGAAGCAGAGGGAGACGAAAATGAGAGGAGAACAGGTGAAGAGAAGGAAGAATGAGGGAGTACTATTTCATTCCTGTTACCTCCAGACGATTTTACTCAGCCTGGGATAGGGCTTTAGTGAGCAATGTTGAGTTTCACAATATTCTTGATTTTCTCACCACGACAGGTCACCCTCCCCCCTGCTCTCTCTCTCTCTCTCTCTCTCAAGCTGAATAAAATCGTTCCGCAAAAATGACAAATATACTTCAATCACCTTCATTTTCCTATTCTTCATTACCTTCTTGTATTCTCATCTCCTAATATTTGTTACCGTAGTACTGTATTTGCACTTTCCCTCCACATATTCTAATTCTTCTCCTCTTCCTTTATTTAATTTTACTTTCATTCCTAATTTTCCTCTTTGCCCATATAAAGTATTTAACTCCTCTCCTCCTCCTTTGTTCTGCTTTACTTTTCTATTTTTCATCTTTATTTTACTTCCCTCCTCTTGTTTTCCCTTTTTTCCAATTTTTTTCTTTCTCTCGATTTATGTTACTCTCATCTCCCTAATCTTTATGTTCGCTTACTTTTACTATATTTACTTCTCTCCATTTATTCCACCTTCTGTTCTTTATCTAGCAAGTTTATCCTTACTAAATATATTTTCCTGTTTCTACCTCTCTTCTGTTTTCCTCTATGTTGTTATTTTATTTACCCTTAACTACAACTAACTCGATTTATTTTCCTTCCACAGAAATCTATGCGGACAAACGACGGAGGAAAAAAATATAACTGAAAAAAAGGAAAAGTTAAAAAATAATCCAGGAAGAAGTGAAAGAAAACTCACCATAAAAAGTGAAAAAAAAAAATTGTCCCCTAAAAAATCAACCTTAAAAAAATAAAGGTGATAAGTGTGCGGTGACGTCAGAATAATAAAGGAAAGAAGGACCGAAGAATAAAGGAAGGAAGCGAGAAGAAAGAAGAGAGAAGTGAAGGCGGCCCTCCCTCCTTCATGCCCCTTCCAACCTCCTGATACCTTCTGCTTCAGGTCAGTAAAAATCATAATGATAATAATAATAATAACAGTAGTAGTAGTAGTAGTAGTAATAATAATAATAATAATAATAATAATAACAACAACAATAAACGATAAAAAAAATAATTGCTAACACTCCCATGGGAATGCAGGATGGTCTCCACAAAAAAATCTTTAGCACGCGAAAAGGTGACTGTCCTCAACCCTCCTCGCAGAAGTTGGTAAAATATACGGAATCGTCTTGCCACAGTTTACTGCATATATGCATGTATAGCTCTACCGTTGACCTTATAAAACCTATTAAAACGCCGGAAAATGAAAAAGGTGTTTAGGGATGTTTGCCCATGGAATAATTATAGCAACCTGGAGTGGTGATGAAATGAAGGAATGGCAGTATATAAACGGAAAAGTGTTTGGAAGACAAAAAAAAAGAAAATAAGAAAAGAAACTGAGCAAATTCAGTATGACCTCCACCATAGTGAAGACCTCGTATAAAAGTACCGTAATGGTAGATTAGTAATTCTGATACTCCAGCTAATCAAATAACTAAAAATACCATAGGCAGCGGTTGTAACAGGTACGGCTAATAGTTATACTACTATCGGTTATACTATTCTCTTTAATAGTGATGCAGATGATGATGATGATGATGATGATGATGATGATGATGAGTCCCATAACCGCTGTTGCTGTTGTTACTGTTGTTGTTGTGGTGACCTAGTGTGTTGGTAGGCGCCCTATCAGCTGACTCGACCCTTTGTTGACGTGACCAGCTGATCGACCCACACACCCCTTACCCCCCCCGCCACCCCCTTCACCCCTCCCCTCTACCCCCTCCCCTTCCCTTCCTTTTCTACTGACTTCTTGGACTGCCTTACTTCTTCTCTCCTCCCTCCTCCGTTTCTCATCACCCCTCACTAATTTTTTTCTTCTATTGACTATTTTATTTTCTCTCTTCCCTATCCTCTCTTCCCTTCCCAGCCCTCCCCTCCCCCCCCGTATTTCTCTCTCTCTCTCTCTCTCTCAGTCCCCCCAGTCCCTTCCACCTCTCTACTGACTGTTGTCTTAACTCTCTCTCTCTCTCTTCCTACTTTTCTCCCTCCGTCTTTCCTTCTCTCTTCCCTGACTTCCTCTAACTTTTTCTCCCTCCCTCCCTGCACGTGTCCATCCTCCTCCTCTTGACATCACGTGCCCGCCTCCTCTCCACTCGCCTCTCACTCTTCCTCCTTCCCTCCCTTTCTCCCTCCCTCTCCCTCCCTCCACTCCTCTCCTATCTCTCTCCTCCACGCATGCCTCTCTTTCTCTTTTCCTTCTTTACTCCTTCTCCTTCCAGCCTAATTCTCTTCATAATACTCGTTACATGTCAGTTCTTGTCACTCCTCTTCCTTCATTCCTTCCCCTCCTTCGTCCTTCCCTCCTTCATCCTCTCTCCTTCCTTCAGTTTTTCCTCTTACTTGTACATTATCTCCTCTTACCTTGCCTCTCCTCCATCCCACTCGTCTTGAACATATTTTTCGTTTTCCTGCCTTCCTTCTACCTTTCTTCCTTTCTCTCTCTCTCTTTCTTCATCCTTCCTTCCTCCTTTCCTTCCCTTGATCTACCGTCCTTCTTTTTTCTTTCTTTCCTCCTTACTCCAATCCTTCCTTCCACCTATTCCCCTTCCTTCGTTTTCCTTACTCTTTCTTTTCCTTCAATCTATCTTCCTTCTTTCCTTCCTCCCTCCTTTCTTCCTTACTCCTTTCCTTCCTTTTATCTACCTTCCTTCCTTCCTTTTTCTTTTCCTCTTACTCCTTTCCTTCCTTTAACTATCTTCCACCCTCTTTCTTCCTTCCTTCCTCTTTCTTTTTTCCTTACTCTCCTTCCATTAACTATCTTCCTTCCTTCTTTCTTTCTTCCCTCCTTCCTTCATGCCTTCTCTCTTTCCCCTCTCCTTCCCCCTTCCCTAAGTCTTTTCAAACACGTGTATCTCTATCCTATCTTCATTTATAAATCTTGGAACACCAGGTACTTATCAACCACCCTCTTGCTACTTAGGCTATCATGTAACAACAGTTTTATTACACATTGCATTATTCATCCTATTTCTTCAACTCAGTGGGCGCCTGGTGGTCTAGTGGGTTACGGTCTTCCAATTGATTATTTCCCAGGGAGTGTGAATCAGAGGGGTGATGGTGTTAGTGCACACACTGCCACTCAGGGACGAGCGATTGGTCTTCTCGCCTTAAATGTCTGGACTAAGTAGCCTAACTCCGGGTCCCTACGTTCCTGAAGGGGTAAGAAAGAACCGAATGTGAGAGAGAGAGAGAGAGAGAGAGAGAGAGAGAGAGAGAGAGAGAGAATGATAAATATGGATAGACAGATATAGACAGAATGATAAATGTAGAGACAAATAGAAAGACTGGCAGACAGAAAGATAAACAGTACAGACATACAAACATACAGACAGATGGACCGACCGACAGACAGACAGACACATGGTTGGATCCAAATTTAGGGCTAAAGTCACTGTTTTGCTACCTGCCATATATTCTCATACTCTCTCCCCTCTCCTCTCCCATCCCTCTATCTCCTCCATCTATCTGTCTTTCCCCTCCCTCCTTTCCCTTCATCTCTCCACCCTTTCTCCTGTCACTTTTATTCTCTCTCTCTCTCTCTCTCTCTCTCTCTCTCTCTCCTCACTCTCATCGATATTCGTGTTTTCTCTCCTTTCTTTACCCATCCTTCTTTCCTTGTCCTTCAAACCAATATATTCTCTCTCTCTCTCTCTCTCTCTCTCTCTTGCTTTGGCTGTTAGCGTGGTGGGTTGTTAGCAAGGCCGGAACTAACTCTTCGCCTTGTTACGCTTGTTACGATGCACGCAGGAGGGACACAGAGGCAAGTGGAGTGAACAGGAGGAAGGAAGGAAGGAAGGAAGGATGGAAAGGAAAGGAAAGGAAAGGAGGGAGGGATGGAAGAAAGGCAGGAAGGAAGGAAGGAAGGGAAGAAGGAAGAAAGAAAGGAAAGAAGGTAAAAAGGAAGGAGGGAAGGACAGGAGGAGGAAGATGTAGGGAATGTTAAGAGGAAAGGATAAAAGGAAAAAGGAAGGGTGGAATGCAAGGAAGTAGGAATAAAGAGGGAGGATGCAAGTCATAAGAAAGATAGGAGGAAGGAAGGATGTTTGGACAAAAAAAAGGAAGAAACACAGGTAGGAGTAGGAAGAATAAAAAGAGAAAGGAAGGAGAGTTAGAAGAAGGAAGAGGAAGGGAAGGAATAGCAAAGAGTAGTAAAAAAATGTAAGGTGAAAAGGAGGAAGGAAGGCAGGATTATAAGAAGAAGAAGAAAGTAAAGGGGGAGGATGGTATGGTTTAAAAAAGTAAGGAGAGGCAGGAGGAAGGATGTAGAGAAAGATGAGGCAGGAGGATGGAAAGAGAGTAAGGAGAGGCAGGAGGAAGGAAAGAGAGGCAGGAGGAAGGAAAGAGAGGCAGGAGGAAGGAAAGAGAGGCAGGAGGATGGAAAGAGAGTAAGGAGAGGCAGGAGGAAGGAAGGAGAGTAAGGAAAGGCAGAAGGAAGGAAGGAGGATATAAATATGGAAGGAAAAAAAAGCAGGGAAAAGGAGAAGGAGGGATAATAAAGGCAGTTAAAAATACATGAATAATAAATGAGGGGAGGAAAACAGGAGGAGGAGGAAGCGGAGGAAGAAGAGGAGAAGGCAGATGAGGAGGAGGAGCAGGAGGAGGAGGAGGCAGAGGACAAGCAATTCCTTTCCTTGTCTTTGACTCGTGGACTTGTTACTTTGATTTAGTTACAACCTACTCTACAAAATGACAGCCTTAAAGGGAACATGGAGTCTGTTGCTGCTTGCTTTCCTTAGTATTCCTTTGGGTAAGTGGAAGAGTAAGAGACAGGAAGAAGTGGCAAAAACAGAGGAAGAGGGCGCGAAAATAGAGGAAGAGGACGCGAAAACGGAGGAAAAAGAGGCGAAAAAAAAGAAGAGGAAGGAAAAGCAAAGGAGGGAGACAGAGGAGAGGAGACAAACAAGAGGATAATGATAAAAATAATACAGTAAATTACGTGGAGAGATGAAACAGGGGAAAGAGAGAGAGAAAAAAAAGCAAAGGAGATAGAACTTTGGCTTGGGGGAGATAAAGAGGAAGGAGTAGGGGAAAAGGAGAGGTAAAGGAAAGAATAATGATGATAATAATAAAAGTAAGACTGAGGAGGAGACAAAAACAGGAAAAGAATCTGAACAAAACGTAAGGAAGATTAAAGAACTCTGATAAATGGGAGGTAGGGACTAAGAGGAGTGTGAAAGGTAAGAGAGGATAATAAAACATAGGCAACGCTACAATGTTGCAACCCTCCATCTGACCAAGCACATGCACCCCCTTTCCTGCACACCTAACCAAGCGCATAACGGCCCTCACCCCCAAATCTTTTCTTTTAATGGCAGGCGTAAGAGGAAAGCCTTGAGGATACATAACCTGGGCCCTTCAGATGCCTTGCGCAGGTCGCACCGATATCTCTGAAAGTTTTTTTTTTCCGTTTTACTTTTTCACTAAAAAAAAAGAAAAAAGCCTAAGACACAGCATTCTACACACAAAAAGGCACCAGTTCACTATGACACTTAAGTATGTGAAATTTCATGACTCTATTATGAATACTTTCTGAGTTCTGGCCCGGAAACGAAATCTCTACGCTCGGCCTACCGCCCTGCTCTACGGACAGACACCTATTGATCCCAGTATTAAAACACCCTTCCCTGACTTTGTCTGGTGAAGAGTAAAAATAAAGGTAGAGAAAGTGCAGAGGAGGAGAAAATAGAGGAAGAGGGAGGATAGAACTTTGAAGGGGAAGCAGGAGGTAAGAGGCTTGAAGTAAAGAAAGAATGCAAACAAGAGAGAGAGAGAGAGAGAGAGAGAGAGAGAGAGAGAGAGAGAGAGAGAGAGAGAGAGAGAGCAATCAGTATGGAGAACACTAGTGGGTGGAGGTGAGAGAAAATGATGTAAAGTGAGGATAATATTGACACAGATGGCGAAGAATGTAGAAAGGAGAGAATAACAGGCAGACAGAAAAAGGAAAATACATCATCATCACCTAATCATGTGTTGCCCCATGAGAAGCGTTGCAGCCCGGTGCTTGGCAAGTTGGTCCTGACATTTAAGATGAGAGTGACCAGCCTCACTCATCCCTGAGTGGCATTACGTGAGCAATAAACCCCAACCACCCTTTGTATAGAAACCTACACAGGCTCAATCCGACTGGCCCACCTTAATTACCCACTAAACCACCAGGCGCCATAATTTGGTTATATGGTTACCATCCTGCGTAGTAAATGGTTTCCTGGCGTACAGGAAACCATTTGGCTTGTCATTCAATGTAGAGTCACCCGCAGACGGAAGAGGAAAGAATGAAGTAAAGACAGAAGAAAAAGGAAGGAAGGAATTGAGGAAAAGACAGTCACCCGAGAGCAGCATTACATCGAGCGAGTGGATGGTGACTGTCCCCATCTACCATATAAATATATACATAAATAAATGAAAGAAAAAAATTCGGGAGCCGAATGCTAATCGCCCGTCAGTATATGATATTGGACAAGTCCAAGATTTTGGCCGTATCTTGACACCCTGAAGGTTTCATGTTGATAGCTCAAGCCGTTCATGAGATATAATGGGAACACACACACACACACACACACACACACACACACACACACACACACACACACACACACACACACACACACACACACACACACACACACACAGAGGCAGGCAAAAACATTATCGCTCCACCTTCTAATGGCGGGCGATAATAAATAAAAGCATATCAATTACAACACACAGGATGGAAGGAAAACTGGTGATGCTGGTGGTGGTGGTTGGGGGGGGGGAGGATGGAAAGTAAGAGTGGATGAAGTAAGCGGGAAGACAAATGAGAGGACAATAAAAATGTTTAAGAACTTTCAAAATAAGGAGAATGGAAGAGAGGAAACTGAACATAAGAACAGGAAAAAAAAATCAGCAGGGGAGGTACGGAGAGAAATAAAGAGGGAGGCAAACGAGAAAAAGAAGAAGAAGGAGAAGTGCAGCAGCAGCAGCAGAAGGAGAAGAAGAAAAAGAAGACGACGAAGGAGTAGAAGTAGAAGAATTAGGCAACGAAGAAAATGAAGACAGTAAAAGAGTACGAAGTGGAGAGAAAAGGAAGAGAAAAATCAAGAATAACACAAAGCAAGAAGAAGGAAAGAAATCTGGCCGAAGGAGATAAGACGGAATAAAGTAAACGAAGGAGGGTGGAAGGAGACGATAAGTAATAATAATAAAGGAAGATAGTGGCAATAAAACCTTGAAGTCCTCCTGCCATGAACCAACCCTGGCCTCTTTACTGGGGAGAAGCGGCGACGTGTGCATGGTTTATGGGTGCAGTGGCCTCTCATAGGGCAATTTTGGGAAGTGTGTGATTTCGGGTGATTGTGGAATGATATGGGTAATTTAGTGGGAATTTGGTTACGTGTGTGTGTGTGTGTGTGTGTGTGTGAGTGTGTGTGTGTGTGTGTGTGTGTGTGTGTGTGTGTGTGTGTGTGTGTGTGTGTGTGTGTGTGTGTGTGTGTGTGTGTGTGTGTGTGTGTGTGTGTGTGTGTGTGTGAGAGAGAGAGAGAGAGAGAGAGAGAGAGAGAGAGAGAGAGAGAGAGAGATGTGGAACAGATGTAACGTTAAAGAGCGAAAAACAGACAATAAGGAAGATCCAGGATGCCCCCCCCTCTCTCTCTCTCTCTCAGACACCACTTGAGAGGGTCAGTAATATTTCAAGAGGCGACTCCCGGGCGCCATTGTGGGGGCCAGAGAGGGAGATGCGCCCCCTCTCTACTCTCTCTCTCACTCTCTCTCTCTCTCTCTCACACACACACACACACACACACACACACACACACACACACACACACACACACACACACACCATATACTAATCCCAAAAACACACATAAGAAGGGCAGTACAGATGCGGTAATATCCAGGGTAAACCAGTACAGTATTACAGAAAAGCATAATACATAATGAAATACAGAATCAATTTAGGAGAGCATAAAATATATCGATACAGATCCTAATTAAGTCTTCATTATTACCGTCGATATTATAAACGGAATAATCTGCGGCAAAGTATTATGGTATTATTTAAGTAGTACGGTACAAAGGACAATATTATGTACACAGTCAAATTATAGCGTCAGTATAGTATCATCGACTCTATACAGGTAGGTGTGGAAATATGATGGTAATACACAAGACCTAACTAAAAGCCTATAATGAAAAATCTATATTGAGGAGCCTATATTGAAGAGCCTATACTGAAGAGCCTATACTGAAGAGCCTATACTGAGGAGCCTATACTGGCGACCATATAAGGAAATCTATAATGAAAGTGAAAGACGGTATTATATTAGCACATATTTCTTATGAAGTTTTCACATTACACCTTCACATCTTCCTTTGTGTCATTTCTACTCTCGTGATATTAACACAGGTGGCATGAAATTCGTACAGGTAGATATGGACGTGTCATATACTGAAATGATGTAGTAAGGAAGAGGTGGTCGAAAGCCCTTAAATCGACCAGCCTAATTATGGGTCTTGGAACAGTGAGAAATAAAAATAATAATGATGAAAAAAACAACATTAACAACAGCAATAACAGCAACAACAGCACCAAGAAATAATAATAATAATAATAATAATAATAATAATAATAATAATAATAATAATAATAATAATAAAAATGTACTCACTTCAGGTATTTAGACAGATTTACAGAAATGGACAGAAAATAGTTGTCAGAATGACCTCAGCAACACACACACACACACACACACACACACACACACACACACACACACACACACACACACACACACACACACGGTACATTCGTCAAAGAGATTTACATTATGTTTCTCGTGGACTTCCTCTGCACGTATACTGACTGTTTATTGTATTTACGACGTAAAGTGTATCATGCCAGATGTGATGGGCCCTGAGAAGGGAGGGAAAAATACTATACCTGACACCGATCATCTGCACGAGGTGTTGCTATGTCAAGAGGCACATGGGAATACCAACTCTGTGCAACAGTCTGAGCGGCCCAAGAATCGAACTCAGGTTTATAGACTTGCATGCTGGGTGTGCTTACCAATGGACCAGGGTCTTTTCTAGCATTGCGTAGTTCAGTTCGCAGACGTCTTTCTCATTTCGTTCTTGCAACCCTCACACGATGTCACTCTACACAGGACGGATGTTAAGAGAAAAAAAATGGGATGGATAAAGCCTTAATTAACCCTTTCACAGTCAGAGGCCCTCCCTAGGTTGTCTAATGCTTCATAAAAATTAAAAAAATCGTCATGAGACTTGAAGGGATTAAGAGGTTGTGGTGTCGGAGGGAGGAGGAGCGAAAGGAGAAGGGGGGAAGGAGATAGGGGTAGGGGGTATATGAGTGGGGAAGGAGGAGAGGAAGAGAGGGTCGTCAGCGTGGATGTGGGAGTGACAGCAAAGACTGTGAATGCTGCGACGCTAGACTCTACGGTGCGACGTTTGTGTAGGGCAGATCAGGCGAGACAGTTGTGTGTGGTTAAGCTTAAGGTACGTGGTAAAGGCTGTGTTTGTCTATCGCTAATTATTTTTATATATATATATATATATATATATATATATATATATATATATATATATATATATGTGTGTGTGTGTGTGTGTGTGTGTGTGTTTGTGTGTGTGTGACTGTGGGGGACAGCGTGCGATTTCAGAGGGTGGAGCACGTACAGAACAATCAAGGCTCTGTATACAGTGATGTGCCTAAAATATCCTTACTTTTTGCCTTTCTACATTTTGAAATATTAAGATGAAATTTAAAACTATTCTCTATTAACATCTTATTTACACCAGCTATGTCTACGAATACAATACAAAAATGGAGGTTATACACTGAGCATTCAAACATATTAGAAAAAGGGGGGATGGGAGTCACTGAAACCATAGATCACCTGCAAAAGGAAAGTTTCTGCCGGTAATGCATAGAAAAAAAAAAAAAAAGTCCTGTCGCTTTCCCTGCTTCCGTCTCCACGGACTTTGACAACCAATCTCATGAGTGCACCAACCAACACCGATAAACTTAATTTTGTAAAAGAACACTATCATTTTTTTTTTTTTTTAGGATTCCCCGAACTATTTTTTAAAGAGCACGGAGAGAAACGCAGGCAAAATGACACTTGTGCTGGGGGCAGTGCCATGCTGGGTGACGGGGCCTGTGTTGAGCCAGGGTACGATGAGAGTTGCTAACACTGCTCACGTCACTGGTACAGTGTAAGGTGCCGTCCATGATAATGACAACAACCCACCCTAACGTGTATGAGTGTATGGGTTGTGTTCTGGTTGGCTTGGCGGATTTCATAACAGCCCTTCCTTTGCGCATTATTTGCTTCCTTTATATCCTCTTGATCCTCTTGGAGGTTACTGACGAAGTGCGCTGTCCTTATTATATATATATATATATATATATATATATATATATATATATATATATATATATATATATATATATATATATATATATATATATATATATATATATATATATATATATATATATATATATATATATAACAGAACCAGGCGATAAGGTGCAATAAGCTAAGTATAAACAGCTAGGGAATAATGTTATGAAGTCACCTTTGCCGATGACATACAAGTAAGAGACGGTAACATAAAAAAAAAAAAAAAATGCTTCCTCTGATCTAGAGGTACAATGAGCATTACTGACGATGACATTACTGCCAGTTTAACCCCTTCTTTACGAATCGATCTTCAGAGCTCAATTAAAGTTTGGTGGCAGCAAAAATAAAGCATAAAAATAGTGTATACGGGTAAGAAAATGACGGAAGTTGTTTTTAATTCATCAAGTCCTATGGATCCTTCTCGGGCTGAGTTAGGTCGTCCGGATGTAGTCAGACTGAAATACAAAGAGCGTCATCACAGTGAAGAGATTGTACTGGTCTATGTAATGCCAAGAATCTGACGTCAGTGCTTACCTAGAAGACGTTACAGTACAGTGTGTGTGTGTGTGTGTGTGTGTGTGTGTGTGTGTGTGTGTGTGTGTGTGTGTGTGTGTGTGTGTGTGTGTGTGTGTATTAATTTGTCTGCCTGTGTCTGTTTCGTCACAAAATACATGTGAAGCATAATTCTGTATGCCGTATATGTATCTATCTATCTGCTTTCAACCTGTTTGTCTGTCTATCTTGTCACAATATACCCGTAATTAGATGCATGTATAATTCTCTCTTTCTCTCTCTCTCTCTCACACACATACCACACAATCAACCACCTCGTCTCAACATCCGCCACAATTCAGTGACAGTTTTTTCCCATTATTCTCTTCCGCAATGCTATTCCCTTCACCTCCCACCAGAGAAGGAAAAAAAGGGAATGAGATGAAGGTAATTTTGGGGTGAGAGAGAGAGAGAGAGAGAGAGAGAGAGAATCATGGCTCTACATCCTACCCAGAACACTTCATAACTATGCATTATGGTGTTAATCTATTGCTTCACCTTATCATTCAAGATGGCGAGATGGCAGTTTTAGGTCACGATAAAGAAGAAAAACAGTATTACCTTGAGGGTGGGTGTGTATAATTATTGCTGAAATTAACTGAAAGAAATAACGGAAAAAATTAAATATAACCCTAAAAGGAACACAAATGGAAAGTCTGTTGTGTACCCCTTTCAAGACAGGGCAAATCCTAACCAAATTATTCACCTCTCTGCCAGACGATTTAATGTGGTTTAGGTGTATGCTTAGTAATGTGCCTTCTTTCCCTTCAATGCCATGACCTATTTTTTTTTTTTTTTTTTATTCTCGCTACCACCAGACGATTTTCTTTTCAACTTAAAACTGAACACTGGTAATGAATGGGTCAGTGCTGTCTTGGTCCCCCATTTCGAAAAGACTCCCGAAAGCTCAACAAAATCGTCAGGTGGAAGCAGAACTAAACGGAAAACACGCAATGGTAGTGAAGAGGTTAATATGTCTCCAGTGACTCTCTCGGGACGTGAGTAATCCTAACTAGTCATTTCTTGATACCGCCAAAAGATTTGCCTTAGATCATGACTGATTTCTTGTCCTTGGAGAATTAAGAAATATATCATGAGCTCAATGTCACAGGAACATCACTTACTAATATTTATTTATTTATTTATTTATTTGGCACATTTTTCAGAGAAGCGACTTTTCTTAGATTAGGTCGTCCCGTCCTCTGAGAATTCAGGAAAATACCAAGACACATAACTCCAAGAATAATAAAACAAGCACTTACTATTTTTTTTTTTTAATGCTCCCGTCAGATTAATTTTTTCAGCTAAAAGAAGACCCATCATGGGGAAAATATCTAGACCATAAAGCTACATGAACAAAACTCACTAAATCAGGCAATATATATTTTTCTTTTTAATTCATTTTCCCTCTAGGTATTTTTTTTCTCAGGTTAAGCAAGACCCACCGTAATGAAGGGGTTAAAGCAATTACCTTTAAATTTTTGAGTATAGTGACGTCTTGTGTATTATATATATTTTTATTCAGATACGAAAACTCTCTCGTATTGACATGGCTTAACCCCTTCAGTCCGATTACTTTTTTCCAATTTCTAACCATACCTTACCGTTTTTACTCTATCCGGGCCTAAAACTGCCATCTCTCCGTCTGAATGCTAGTCACGAGGAAGTGCTATGGAAAGGGAGTAGCGCGGCAGTGTTATCGTTTTCTACCACTGCGCTAGGTGAAAAACGACGTAAAAGGACGAACATCTGGGCAGAGTTCAGGTAAAAACAGCATAATTCACCACCAGACAATTTTATTCAGCTAAGGAAAGTTGCTTAGTAGGAAAAGGGTTATTGAAGGCTAGATCGAACCCGCATAGTTGGAAATCTCTCTCTTCACTTGAATAAAATCGTCAAACTAACAAGAATGAAGTTAATAATACGCCACCGGAGTGAAATGACTAATAAATTCTACGGTTACGGAAGGATATTTTGGTTAACTTGGAAAACTGAAAAATTTACAAACCATGTTTAACAACGGAAACTACTACAAAAACAGAAAAACCATTAACAAAACACATGTAAACAAAAAACAGAAGACACAGGCACAAACATCAGTAACTCGTGTATAAAGAGAGGAAAATACACATACGATAAACGAAACCAAGGAATTAAATAAAAATAAAATAAAATATTCTTAAGCAATAAACACACGAACGCATATAATACACAAAATACTACTGGGCATAAAATACACAAAATATTCATAAGCATAAAACACAAAATGCTCTTAAGCATAAAACACACCAAACATTCATAAGCATAAAAGCCAAAATATTCTTAAGCATAAAACACAGGTAAAGAAACCGTGAAAAAAAGGGGGGGGGGAATTCATGCACGCGCGAAGTGATTAAAAAGAAAATTCCAATACTCCACCGGGAAGACAAATCCATACACAACCAAACTCCAAAAAAGCAAAATAAGAAAAAGAGTGTAGCTGCAAAAAATAAAATGAAATAAATAAATAAATAAATAAATGTACAGTAACCGAGCCCCCATAATTACAAAATATTCCTCCCACGAAAAACAAAATAATAAATAACTCACGAAAATATACCTGAGAGAAGAAGGGTGAGAAAATTACATACTGAGAGAAAATTAAAGAAAGAAAGGAAGAAAAAAGTGCCAGTCTGTCGTTGTCCGGATGTGATTCACTTCCGCTCATTCGGGGTGAAGTGTGTGTGTGTGTGTGTGAACGGTGTACGAGTGTGTGTCTTTTAAGGAATATAAGAACATGTGTGCGTTTGTATATTTGCAGTTTAAGCGTGTGTCCCAGTTCAGGTGTGTGCGTGTTTTACTGCAAATGTGTTTTTATCCGTGTGGAATTCTGGACATACCCTTGCATTCCGGTGCCTTTTTCAACCCATGCACCTGACGATGTTCATTTACTGGTTTATTCTTCCCAACACGATTTTATTCATCCTGGGAGACGTCTTGTAGTGACCGAATAAGGAAATGTTATATCTAATTAGTTAACCACGAAAAATATGCCCTGAAGGGAAAAGAAAGAATTAAACCTACCGCCAAGGTCCACGATTCCACCCTCGCATCAGTAAAAGGCGCCACACAGCTTCACACTCCACCACTTGGGTACTAAGGCTCACCGATTATATGCTGTGACGTGCTAGGGATATAATGTACAGGACTTTCATAATGGCCTTAGTTGAGGGGCACAGTACAGGTGGAGGGTGGTGGAGGAGTGAATGATTTCCTATCTTGCAGCACCTTGAAGTGTGTGTGTGTGTGTGTGTGTGTGTGTGTGTGTGTGTGTGTGTGTGTGTGTGTGTGTGTGTGTGTTTCATCTATTCATGTGCACTTTTCTGTAGTATGCTTGTGTCTGTCTTACTTCCTCGGCTTAAGTATTTCAACTAGACGAAGTTGTAAATATTGCACTTTGGTTATCACAATTATTTTTTATTTTTAACTTCAGAAGAGACCCGTGGAATTTAACCTCAGAAGAGACCCGTGGAATTCAAGGTATTAAGTGTGAGCGTCTGTCTGTGAGCCTGTTTGCGCATTAAGTATTAAGTGTGCATTAAGTGTGAGTGTCTGTTTGTGCTTTTGTTTGTGTGGCCGCGTTTGTGTGTTGTTTGAAGCGTGCATGTATATGTGTGTGTTTACCTCTGTAGTGCTAACCGTTTTTGTATCCGTCTCTTTGTGGACTTAAAAATATTCACGTGTGTGTGTGTGTGTGTGTGTGTGTGTGTGTGTGTGTGTGTGTGTGTGTGTGCGTGTGTGTGTGTGTGTGTGTGTGTGCAACGTGGCATTTCAGGATGCTGAAAAGCGCACGATTCTAAAACACACTACAAGTTCTCTCTCTCTGTCTCTCTCTCTCTCTGTCTCTCTCTCTCTCTCTGACGCGCACGCACACACACACACACACACACACACAGCAACAACCTTGACGTCCACTCCGACATTTTCCAAACTATAATTTCTCAGTGACGGCCTGAACGGAAATTGAAATACGCTAAGGCAAGTTTTGAGGTGTGTGTGTGTGTGTGTGTGTGTGTGTGTGTGTGTGTGTGTGTGTGTGTGTGTGGGTGTTCAGTGTTTGTGTGCATGCGTGGTGAGTGTGTGGGCAATATGTGTAGTCTGTGTTGCATTGTGATGTGCTGTTGCATTGTGTTGTGCTGTGTGTGTGTGTGTGTGTGTGTGTGTGTGTGTGTGTGTGTGTGTGTGTGTGTGTGTGTGTGTGTGTGTGTGTGTGTGTGTGTGTGTGTGTGTGTGTGTGTGTGTGTGTGTGTGTGTGTGTGTGTGTGTGTGTGTGTGTGTGTGTGTGTGTGTGTGTGTGTGTGTGTGTGTGTGTGTGTGTGTGTGTGTGTGTGTGTGTTTTGTGGCCGGAGTGTCTGGATATTAAAGTCGCTTCACAAACAATTTTTAGGGGGAGTGGGAGGCATGGGAGTTGGGAGCTAAAGTTCGGAGTGGAGGAGTAGGAAAGTGAGTGGAGGTGAAGGTGGAGGTGGGTGCGTGAGTGTGGGAATGGGGAAGGGGATGAGAGTGGGTGTGAAGGTGGCGGAGGGGAGGGGTGGGTGGGCGGGTATAGGGATGAGGGTGGGGGTGATGGGTGGGTGATTGGTTATGGGGATGTGGGTGGTGGTAGAGGTGGGTGGGTTGGTGGGAGTGGGATGGATGAGTGGGTTACTGGGAGGGTGGGTGTGGGGTGGGTGGGAAGATGGGTGGACGTGGGACGGGTGGGAATGTGGGTGGATGTGGGATGGGTGGGAAAGTAGGTGGATGTGGGATGGGTGGTGATGTGGGATGGGTGGGAAGGTGGGCTGATGTGGGATGGGTGGTGATGTGGGATGGGTGGTAAGGTGGGTGGGTGATGCGTGGGTGGAAGAGTAGGTGTTTGCTGGGTGGGTGGGTATTGGATGGGTGGGAGGGAGGGTGGGTGGGTATGGGTGTGGAAGTGGGTGTTGGTGTGGGGTGACTGGGAGGGTGGGTGGGTGTTGGTGTGGGGTGATTGGGAGGGTGCGTGGGTGTTGGTGTGGGGTGTGTGGGGTGATTGGGAGGGTGGGTGGATGTTGGTAGGAGAGTGGTTGGATGTTGGTGTGGGTGTCGGTGTTTCTAAGTGTGTGGGGATGGAGTGGAGGTGGAAGTGGGTGGATGTGTTTTGGAGACAGGGCTGGGGTTGGAGTTTGAAGGAAAGACAGCAGGAAGTAGAAGAGTGGTAGCATGATATGTAGAATACAATATAAGAGCAGAGTGAAAGTAAATGGGTGGCGACGGGAGGGTGATGGAGGAGTAGGACTGGGAGTGTGAAGAAGGTAGAGTGAAAGTTGGGAGTGAGGGAGTGGGAGTGGGAATTTAGAGTACTTTAAGCTCAACTGAAAGGAAGAGTAAGAACAAGAGTTGTTGGAGGAGGACGGAGCTGGAAAAAAAGAAGTGGAAGCGCAAATACACGTGGAGAATGGGGGTGAGGAGTAGAAATGGGACAGTGAAGCAGTGGGGGGACGGGTATTGAAGAGAGGAGATAGGAAGAAGAGTGTAACGAGAGTAGGTGATGACAGTAAGATGAATGAATAGCCATGAGAGTGGAAGTGAAAAAGGGAGTGGAAGTAAAGGAGAGAAAATATGACATATAAACAGAAAGGTTAAGCAAAGGGCAGATGCAGTCACTCACACAGGAAAGAGAGGTGGAAGGAAGGAAAGGTAAAGGTGAAGGGAGGAATGGAACAGTGTGAATTATCAGTGTGAAGAAAGAAGTATGTGGCGTGTTGTTGTGACGCTGTGTTGTGGCGTGGGACTGACTGTAATGTGGATCTGACTGTGATGTGGTGTGGTGTGGTGTGGTGTGGTGTGTGAGAGTGAGTGACTAAGATGGTTACGTCTGTGCTGGCTTGTGGCTGGTACAGTCATTGTTCTCTGTTCACTCTCTCTGCCTGTCTGTCTCTTTGCCGATGTGTCTGTCTGTTTGGCTCACTCATTGTCTCTCCATCTGTTTGCCTGTGTGCATGTTTGTCTGCCTGTCTGGCTGTCTGGCTGTGTGCACGTTTCTCCATCAGTCCGTCTGTCTGTGTGCATATTTATGTCGTCGTCTGATTCTCTAGCTGGCTGTCTCTATGTGCTGCCTTCTATCTCTGTGGCTCTGTTGATATTTGACTCACTGTCTCTACCTGCGCTTTTCTGTCTGTCTGTTGTGTGTCGCCGTGCATATTTCTGTTGCTATCTGTCTGTCAGTATGTACCTTTCAGTTAATCCGGTTGGCTGTCTGGCTGTC
>NC_136975.1:32709308-32731808 GCF_032717465.1 Coenobita brevimanus | reverse complement strand
AGAGAGAGAGAGAATTTTGTTTTACTTTCAGGCATCATCCCTTTGGTAAAACTGGAGGTAACTACGTGGGGAGACGGGAGGGAAGGGGTGGAGAGGTAAAGTATATGGATAGAGATGAGATGAATCGCAGGGAGGGCAGCCTGATGACGAAGGAGAAGGCTGCATGGATAGGTAGATAGATATATTGATAGATAAATAAATAGACTGACTGACTGACTGGTAGGTGGACAGGTAGATATATATATATAGATAGATACAACATGAGCTTCAAAAAAAGGAGAAAAGTAACTAGACAGAAGGGTGGTGGGACAGAGATGAAAGGGACAGAGAAAAAGAGAAGAACGGAAGCAGTAGCAGAGGAGAGGAGAGTTAAAAAAAAACAACAGATAATACAATAATGGAGGAATTGGATAAGGAGAGGAAAGAGAGAGAGAGAAGGGGAAGCGAAAATAAATAAAGTAACTAAACAGAGGGAGGAGAGTAGGGAGAAAGTAGGCAATATCGGCGGAGAGAAAAAGAGCAGAAATAACTACAGTATGCATATCTCCGAACATCTATCTATCTATTAGTATCTATCTATTACCTAACACTGCATCCTGAAAAAGAAATGACCCCAGGCTTCTATCTATCCCTATTCAGTAACGACCAGGTCCTTCCCTCCCCCCCACGGAAATCGACATAAATAATCCCCATCAGTGTTACCAGATCAATTCAGGGCTGATAATGATGCCAGGAGGTGGAGTCAGCAGCCCGTGTTATCTGGCCACACTGTCGATCCAGGAGCCCGTTTTCTATTGGCAGGGGTCCCTAAAATAAAGCGTTTGTCCTATTGGTTCGGTCGCTTCTTTTATCTCGTTTTTCACTGAACGTGCTGGAGGTCTGATTTCTGGTTACGAGAGAGAGAGAGAGAGAGAGAGAGAGTGAGAATCATCCAGTTAATATTAGACGCAAAACAACAAACAACACCACAGCCACACCTGACACCTGTGCTCCCATCTAATCTACCTATATTAGCCTAACCTCTCCTAACCTTGCCTCACCTGACCTCTCTCCTCGCCTCATCTCACCTCACCTTTCCTCACCTCGCTTAATTTCGACTTCCCCATCACCAAATGTAACCTACAGTACAGTCACATTTCTGGCATCAACGGAACAGACCTACCCAATACGCATATATCATAACCGTAAGCAATTTCATCAGTGCTCAGTAAGATATCCCCTCTCAGGATGACCACGGTTATTATACTCATCCCTGAAGTAAACTAATCTCGTCAAACCTAGTCTATCCAAGCTGGATGTATCCTAACTAACCTAACCCATCACAACCTAACCCAATAAAACAGCCCAACCTAACTTAGATCCTCGTGGAAAAAAATGTCCAGCTCCACTACAATATGGACATTTGCACTCAGGCGGGGAGACTCTACGGACCTAACAACAGGAGTCCCTTCATAAGCCGACCTTTAATACGGTGACGACCTTTTTATTACATTCTTGCTATCTTCGGACCATTTTATTTTATTCTGAATTTTTGGGAAACTTCGAACTGGAGGTGTTAGGTATAGCTTTTTTGTGTTTTTTGTTTTGTTTTTTAATCGTCACTGTCTAATGTTTCTCCTTAAGCTGATAAGTCGTCTGAAGGAAGCAAGAAACAAATTTAATATGTTATCGGACTGAAGGAACTGTGTTGTTCTAAGACTCCTTGTTTGTCCTGTTGTCTTCATTCATAAAGCTACCAAATCCTTCACAACAAAACTACTGTGAATATCAAAGTGAGGGGTACGATAAATATATATATATATATATATATATATATATATTCCTCGTAACGCTTAACTGCAAATCAGGCTTGTTTATCGTAGGCATTATTTAAGATGCTTTAACCCCCCCCCCAGTTCTATGACTTATTAAATTTTCTTCTCACTAATGCAGAGACAAGCCTTCAATCAACTTAACAAAACCGTAGGGAAGTAAAGGGTATATGATAAAAATACGTACATAGACAGAACCAGCTAACTAACTAAACAAATAAATAAATACATAATTAATCATCATAGTGGCGGGGGGGGGGGTCAAGAAAAGTGGCTCCAGGATACTGAAAAGTGGAATCGGTGAGTGAGTGAGACAGGCCAAGTCCCTAAGAGTAGGGTGGGTGAAGTCCTTAGGGAACTCCTGCCTGGCCACCACCCTCACCACAACTCCCACAACACCCAAACTTTAGAGGGCGCGCGCGAGCGAGCACACACACACACACACACACACACACACACACACACACACACACACACACACACACACACACACACACACACACACACACACACACACACACACAGGAGCCACCGGAAGAGAGCACAGCATTCCACTAACAACCATCTACTCTAAGGTCGTCTTGTCATAGTAGTCCTTTGCTGCCGTTGCTCATGTTGTTGTCACTTGTTGCTGTTGTTGTTGTTGATGCCACTGTTGTTGTTGCTGTTATTGTTATTGTTGTCATTGTTGCTGTTGTTTTCGTTGCCTGAAGGTAACAAAAAAGAAACCACATATATATGATCTGCAACGTTCATCCCTCCCATAAAATGCTCAACAAACAAACAACCATCAGCTATAAAAAGAGAACAAATTAATATGTTCACTTCGAGTTACTGAATGTACAAATGAAAGGCTGAAGGTCGTAGGCAGAAGGAAAAGACAGATTAAGGAGGACTGTTCCAGAGATGACTACTCGTGATCATGGAAAACTGAATATACCGGCAAACTTCTTTCTAAAACAGGAGAGAAAAATTGGCTGAGACTGTGTGAATAAAGATACAGGTAGGTAGTTCAGGAAGGCAATAGCCAGGACGGTTATGAGTGACAGAAAAGACTCTGCAGCATTGTGGCGACGATAGGAGAGAAACTGAAGGGAGTCAGTAAAAGGAGAGGAGCTGACGAGAGGAAAAACCTTTGATTTCACTTTGCCTACAAGAGCTGTATGCGGAGTGGTGCCGATAGGGGGTAACAAAGCAGCTTTTCATCCATTAGGTAAAGCCTGCAGGAAGAAAACAGGTGGCCACTCCATGGCCATCGTCCTCACACGCTAGCCATCGCCCACGGAGAAAATACATCTAATTGGCCTCTGTCGACAAGAGGCGAGTTCAATCCCAGGTTATGGTAGGGAACAGTAGGGAACAAACTGATTATCTGAATTTCGTTAAACCAGGTTTTAGCTCCTAATCTTCAGCAAGATCCACCGACATGTTAGAAAAAAATCCTCATTATTTCCATTACACCATTCCTGAATAGAAAGCCTTTTGGACGATGTGCATTAACACCAAAATGGTGACATACGAAGGCATGTGGTAAACAGAAAGACTGCAGGGCCTATGGAACTGTGCGTCAAGCCTATGGACTGAGTCGAACACACAAAAAATGCAGTGTTCATAACTTGGTTAACATAAGGCCAGTTTACTGTCAGATCAGAGATATTTCCTGACCAAGTTCAACCCCCAGTTTCCTCTGAAAGCTACTTCTTTGCACCTGCCCGATTAACCGTATACACATTCCAGGAGGGGAGGCTGCCACCTTTAGCAGGCACAGACTGTACAGAAATGCTATATGACTTCTAGAGGATGTATTCATAAACTTTATGCTTGAGTTATGATTAACATCATATGTTTATAACTTTCTCTTAATCTGTACAGTTACCAGATAATTCACAACCAAACTGAACTGAATATTAACGTGTAAAATATGGCAAAGTAAATGATTCATGAAAATAATAAACCGCTAAAAGAATCGTTTAACGCAGAAAGCTCTCAAGATCCTTTATGAAAACCGATCAGTTCTCTACAACATGGACAGAGACCCTGCAAGAGAATGACCTGGTTGTGACGACTTTCTTTAATATATCCTACGCCCGCACCTCCAACCGCTGGCATCGGGTCCATGTCAGTTGGCTAGGACTGTTTCGGTACTGTATTTACTGGTTAGGTAGATTTGGGGAATATTGGATCTCTGGTGGTTCTTGTAATATATTACGAATATACATCATCATCATCATCATCATCATCATCATAATCACCTTAACTGAAGACCTGATTATTTAACAAAAGGGGAAATGATGACAAATATGTAAAAGCTATTATCTATGTCCAACAACAGTCATCCATCCATCCACTGACTGCTGTTCTCTCAGTCATGGTAAAATAACTAAAACCATGTTCTCTGTGGCCGCCAAAACACCGTGAAATGTCCGATCTATCACCCAGACACTAATCCTTGCTCATCACAATAAGGATGCTGGTATAAGTGACCTGTGTATGTGTGTGTGTGTGTGTGTGTGTGTGTGTGTGTGTGTGTGTGTGTGTGTGTGTGTGTGTGTGTGTGTGTGTGTGTGTGTGTGTGTGTGTGTGTGTGTGTGTGTGTGTGTGTGTGTGTGTGTGTGTGTGTGTGTGTGTGTGTGTGTGTGTGTGTGTGTGTGTGTGTGTGTGTGTGTGTGTGTGTGTGTGTGTGTGTGTGTGCCGCTATCTATTGCTGTGTAGTCAGATTATAGAACCATAAAGATGGGAATTAGTCCAAGTTCAGAGCCGGGTAAATAATGGACATATATATAAAAAAAAAAAGTATTCCCATCTATAAACATATATACTTAACCTCTTCAGGCTGATGACTTATTATAGTATATAATTCTGACTATACCCAGCCGATTGTATTCAACTACGGAAGGACATCTAATAGTGAAGGGGATAATGCAGGCTCTATCGGACTCTTTAATTCGGAAAATTCTCTCCTACGGTGAATAAAACAAAAATTATATAGAAAGGATAAAGCAGGAAAATACGTCACCGCAGTGAAGGATTTAACATTCTACTACTTGAAGAATTCAGTGTTCTAAATTTATTTATCTACCAACTGCCAAATGCCGTAATTCCTTAAGGGGTGGCTGTTTGACTCTGAGTTATTTGTTTTACGGGGAGGGGCACTAACCCTCCGCCCACCCACTTGCTGACACGTAGGGAACACGTATGGATTGGTTATATGATTACTATCCAATGCTGTAACTGGTTTTCCGGCCTACAGTATAGGAACACATTAGGCTTGTCACTCAACGTAAAGCCACATGAAATGGAAAGAAAAGTACCGGTAATAAAAAGTGGCAGGAGAGATGGGAGAAATAGGAAGAGAAGAGGATAGACACAAAAAATGTACCGTATGATAAGGGTAAAAGAAGATGGCAGCACTACATCAAGTGAGTGAATGATGGTCGCCACCACCCACCACCAAGTGTTCTAAATACTACAGAATATTATCCAGCTCAAGGACATCCCCAACAGTGTAAGCAGTGCCGTTAGTTTCCTTTATGTTCATCCTACATTATACAAACACCTCATTATGTGTAATTAATTGTATTACACCTACTCGCCGCTGGGAAAGAAAAAGATTAGCATTATTACACTTTCTCAGTTACCATCATTATAGTACCTGCTCATGATGTGCTATTACCATCATAATATGCGTTAATTATTGTCATCGCTAAAACTATAATTATGAAAGCTATTATTATTCCACTCAGCATTAATATTCAGGGATAATTTGGCGAGCATGGTGTGGGTGCAGATGGCTCCTCATTAGCCGTAAAGAATGCACTAATTAAACTTTAAGTGCTTCGTGTTGTTAATAAGAGTCTAACGAAGCTCATTACCTGGGTGTGACGGGATGTGTTGATGATTGTTAAGTGTGTGTGTGTGTGTGTGTGTGTGTGTGTGTGTGTGTGTGTGTGTGTGTGTGTGTGTGTGTGTGTGTGTGTGTGTGTGTGTGTGTGTGTGTGTGTGTGTGTGTGTGTGTGTGTGTGTGTGTGTGTGCGTGCGTGCGTGCGTGCGTGCGTGCGTGCGTGCGTGCGTGTGTGTGTGTGTGTGTGTGTGTGTGTGTGTGTGTGTGTGTGTGTGTGTGTGTGTGTGTGTGTGTGTGTGTGCGTGCGTGCGCGCGTGTGTGCGCGCGTGTGCGTGCGTGCGTGCGTGCGTGCGTGCGTACGTACGTGTGTGTGTGTGTGTGTGTGTGTGTGTGTGTGTGTGTGTGTGTGTGTGTGTGTGAGGTGTGTGGCTGTGGATGTACTATGGTGCCTGAGTGTGGGTATGGGTGTATAAGTGTATGGATGTGGGTATGTGTATAGGTATTGAGGTAGGTGTAAACTGATGTCTGGTGAATGACTACTTTTGGGGGTGAGTGGGGTGGTGGTGTGAAACGACTGTTGAGGTGTCTCTAAGTGTATATGCTGGCGTGTGATGAGTGAGTGTGTAAGTATGCAAAATGTGTTAGGTGAGAGTGTAGATGTAATTCTGAATGTGGTAATGAAGGTGTGTGTGCTTTCCTGCCTCATCCCCAAGCTATCATCCACCCTCCTAAATGATAAGGTAGATGGAGGCTGTGATGAGGTTCTGGCCAAAACACGAGGGTGCCGGGAGGGGAAAGGTGTGAGGGAGGCGTGAGTAAAGAGAAGTATGGGTGAGGGGAAAGGAGTGCGAGTAAGGGAGAAAGGTGTATGGGAGAGAAGTGGGTGAGGGAGAAAGGTGTGTGGGATAGAAGTGGGTGAGGGAAGGAGGTGTGGATGAGGGGAAGAAGTGTATGGAGATGTTGGTGAGGGGATAGTGTGGGAGGTATGTGGGTAAGAGGGATGAGTGTGGAAGAGATGTGGATGAAGGGGAGGTGTGAAAAAGAAGTAGAAATTATTAGAAAGACAGTACATTGAAAGAGAGAAGTTGGTGGCAGGGTAGGAGTGAGACTGTGAGAGAGAGGAGGTGGCGTATGAGAAAGGTGAGGAAAACCGGGGAGTGGATGAAGTGTATGTGAACTGGGAGAAGGAGCGTGGAGAGGTGTGGAGAAGTAGCAAGTAGTATGGAGAAGACAGGCTGAAGGAAGTGGATGCCTGAAAAAAGAGTAAGAGTGAATAATTATGTAGGTGGTAGGAGAAAGAAAATGGAGGAGATAAAGGTCATGGGAAAAGTGTGAGGAGAGAGGGAGGAGTGGAGTATGGGTAAAGAGGAAGGAGGGGATACGGAGGGAGATATGGGTGAGGGGAGAGGAGCAGGGAAAATATTAAAAGGGGGTCCTAGCAAATTACTAAGATATCCTCCCCTCCACAGCACAGAATATATACTGAAATCATTTTGCTTGGACGTATTTTTTATTCACTTCAATAATGACGCTGGTTTAGTTGTGATGTGCTTGATAACTGAATGACAGATGGGAAAAATATCAATCCGCCACCAGACAATTTTTTTGTTCAACTGAGGAAGCACATTTGGTAGTCAATGTTGTAGCAACAAACTCCACCAACCAATCCTTTTTTTTCACAAGCTAAATAAAATCATTTAAGGGTTGCAAGAATAATATTGAACAGACGCCACAGTATTGCAAGGGCTTAGCCTAAGCAAAAGAAAAAAAAAAGTAATTTGCTCCAGGGGTGTATTTTGAGGGAAGGGAAGGGAAGGGAAGGGAAGGGAATGGAAGGGAAGGGAAGAGGAAGGAATAGGAAAGGGAAGCGAGGGGAGTGAAGGCGAAAGGAAGGGGATGAGATAGGAGGAGAAAGAAGGGGAATGGAGGAGAAAGAAGGGGAATGGAGGAGAAAGCAGTAGGGTGAGGTGAATAGGCAGTGGGCTGGGGAGTGTGACAAGGAGAGGCCGGTGCGGAGTGGGTGGGGGAAGTGAAAGCAGACCCACCGGACTCTGAAAGAATTAATTACAAATCCAAATGAAACATGCAGACGAAAAAACCCACGAAACCCAAAACCCAGTGAAGAAACCCACCAGTGAACCCAAAGCCAGTGAAACCCGAAACTAAAACCCACGCCGGAGAAAACAAAGTATGAAACCCCAGACTGAAAGGAAACGAAAACCATCACATAGCAAAAATTTGGAACTCGAGTGAAAAAAAAAAATCGAACACTGACACCAAAACAGTAACCACCACCAGAAAAAAAAAAAAAACGAAGATTGAGGAATAAAAACAGAAAACCTCATACTGAAACCAAACTACAAACTGGCACCACAGAAAGCAAAATAAAAAGAAGAATAAAACCAAAACATCAAATCAGGGCTTACATCATAAAAGAAACCAAGGACATTGGAACCAGACTGAAACTACGAAAAAACCATGTGAAACCAACAGAAATTCATGACAGCAAAACCAACCGAAACAGAAACCAAGAATTAAAACCAAGAATAAAATGAAAAATAAGGAACTCTTGTGAAATTAAAATATACTGAAAACCCGGAGTGAAACCAAACTGAAACCGCACCAGAAACCTTGCCTCTACTAGTGAATGACCTTCCTAGGGGCTGTGCTGGAGGGGGGGGGGTCAGGTTAAAGGTCGAGAGAGAGAGAGAGAGAGAGAGAGAGAGAGAGAGAGAGACGTACGGCAGAGCATGAAGAAAAATGGAGAGGGGAAGGACAGAGAAAAAGAAAGGGATGTGAAGGAAAATAAAAAAGGGAGAGGCGGAAGGAAGAAGAAGAGAAAAGAGAGGTAGAGGGGGAAGGAAAGAAAAAGAGAGGAGGGGTGGAGAGAAGGGGAAAAAAGATATACCACAGATTAAGGAGAGAGAGAGAGAGAGAGAGAGAGAGAGAGAGAGAGAGAAACTGGTATATAAACGGAGAGAGAGAGAAGAGAAGGGGAATAAGAGGAAGAAGGAAATAAGAGGGGGTGAAAGGGAAAGAGTAAGAGGGGGGAAAAGGGGAAGAGGAGGAGAAAAGAAGGAGAAAAAGAGGGAAGAGAAAAGGGAAGAGAGTAAAGGTGAGGAGGAGATGAAATACGAAACACAGAGGAGATGAAGTGAGATGTATGGAAGAGATGAAGATGGAGATATGGGGAGGAAATGAAGGAAATATGGAGAGGAAATGAAGAAGGAGATATGGGGAGAAAATGAAGAGGGAGATATGGAGAAGAAATGATGAAGGAGATATGGGGAGGAAATGAAGAGGGAGATATGGAGAGGAAATGAAGAAGGAGATATGGAGGAAATGAAGGAGATATGGGGAGAAAATCAAGAGGGAGATATGGAGAAGAAATCAAGAGGGAGAGATGGGGATGAGATGAAGAGGGGGATATGGGGAGGAAATGAAGAAGGAGATATGGGGAGGAAATGAAGAAGGAGATATGGGGAGGAAATGAAGAAGGAGATATGGGGAGGAAATGAAGAAGGAGATATGGGGATGAGATGAAGAGGGAGAGATGGGGATGAGATGAAGAGGGGGATATGAGGAGGAAATGAAGAAGGAGATATGGGGAGGAAATGAAGATGGAGATATGGGGAGAGGATGAAGAGGGAGATATGGGGAGGAGATGAAGAGGGAGATATGGGCAGGGGATGAAGAGGGAGATATGGGGAGAGGATGAAGAGGGAGATATGGGCAGGGGATGAAGAGGGAGATATGGGGAGGGGATGAAACGGGAGAAAAAGAAAAGACATGAAAAGAACCACAGGGAGGGGAGGAAGGGGAAGAGAAAGGGGAGATAATGAATGGCCAGAGGGAGGGAGGGCAGAGGGAGGAGGTAGGGGAGGGGGTGGGGAGCTAAAGGTCAAGGAGGTCATAGTTGCTGGGGGAAAGGTGAGCGGGAGGGGAAGGTGGAGGGGTGGTGATGGTAATGGTGATGGGGGAGGAAAAGTGAGGAGGGGAGAAAGAAGGGGAAGAGAGGGAGCAGAGAAAGGGGAGGAGAAGATGGAAACCCAGACGCTTACAACAACAACAATACTAACAACATCAAGTGACCTCCATACAACTACACCCTTTTCTGTTTCACCCACTGCATCATTGGACTAATAACCATCCTATTAAAAAGAATGGGTTAGGAAGTGGGGGAAGAAGGGTGGGATGGGGAGGAGGAAGGGATGTGTGGGGAAACAGACGGCAAAAGAAAAAGGGAGGGGGAAGGGAAAGTGAGGGGAGAAAATGGGTAGGGAAATGGGTGAGAGTGAGTGAATGGAAAGGGAGAGATGGGAAGAGAGAGTGAAGGAAGAGGAACGAGAAAGAGACAGAGAGGGAGGGAGGAGATGGGAAGGGGTGAGAGAGAAGAGGGAAAGGGAGGAAAGAGGGAGGGGAAGGAAAGGGAGGAAGGGGGGAGAAGAAGGTGAAAGGAAGGTGATAATTAAGGAAGGTGAATGGAAAGGTGAGTGGGAGATATATGAAACAGGTAATGTAGAGAGAGAACGGTGGAAACGGAGGGAAGGTGAGAGGGAGAAAGAAGGGAGGGGGTGGGGGAGAAAGAAAGGGACGAGATGGTGTGGGTGAGAAACAGAGGGAAGCGAAGGGCAGGGGAGGGGAGGGAAAAAATGAAAAGGTGGTGGGTGTGGAAGGGAGGGGCAAGGAAATATGAGAGGGGGGAGGAGAGAAGAGACAAGAAAAAAGGGAAGAGAGAGGGGAAGAGAAGAAGGAAGGGAAGAGAGAAAGGGGGTGGAAGAAAAGGTTAGAGGGATGGGGAGAGAGAGGGGAAGGTCAAGAGGAAAAGGGAAAAGATGGAAAGAGACAGGGGGGAACGCGGGTATAGAAAAATAGAAGGTGAAGAAGGGGAGGGGGGAAAGGAAGGGGGAATCGGATGAGAGGGAAGAAAATAATAGTGAGGGGGAGGAAAGGAGGACGGTGATAAAGGAAAGAGATGTGAGGGGAGAGGGGGTAGAAGTAAAGCGAGGGGATGAGGCGGGGGGACGGTGGAGAAGGGAGTAGAGAAAGAGACAGTATTTTTATTGTATAATGTGCAATGAACATCTTGATATAAAGTTAACTGTTTATTTTTTCTTTCCAGGTAAGACGGAGCACCTGGAATATTGGGTAATGTACAGACTGTTGTTATTGTTGTTGCTGCTGTTGTTGTCGCTGTTGTTGTTGTTATTGCTATTGTTGTTGTTGCTATTGTTGTTGTTGCTATTGTTGCAGTAAAAATAGGCTGCATATGGAAATTAAACCCTTCAAGTGTTACGGCTTTTTAAATTAATTCTTCCTACCTAAACATGAATCTGTTCACAGGAGAGATCGTGCGTAGTGAAAGGTTAAATGCAGGTCTGATCAGTCTCCTCAACTTCGAAGTCTCCTAAACTGAATTAAATCGTCTGGAGCTGAATGAAATCGTCCTCGTAGTGAAAGAGACGAGGACGAGGGAAGAGACAGGAAAACTGAGAGATATATAACAGGTTAGAGAGACGGGAGAGGAAGAGGGAAGAGGTGATGAAAGGTGAGAAGGAGAAATGGAAGATAAAAGTTACATACACTGCAAGGATACACAGACCACACAGACTATACAAAATTTACGGTCCTTGCAGGGTCGACTGGCCTTAATAGGAAAACTTATTCTCTAATTATTGAAGCTTGAGAGAGAGAGAGAGAGAGAGAGAGAGAGAGAGAGAGAGAGAGAGAGAGAGAGAGGAAAAGGTTAGAGGGAAGGTTGGGGAGAGAAAGAGTTTAAGTAAAGGATCTTAAATGAGCAGGGGTCAGCCGAAAGGTCAGCAGAATTTAGGGGAAAGAGAGAGAGAGAGAGAGAGAGAGAGAGAGAGAGAGAGAGAGAGAGAGAGAGAGAGGAAACAAAAATAAATCAAGTAAAAACTGGAGAGAAAACGACTCCTGTAAGATGAAACGAATATTAAGACAAAGTAAATCCATTCACTTAAGTATTAATCTAAAAATAAAAAATAAAATTACCATGATACTAGTTCGTTCATTTAAACACTAAACACTAGCCAGTCCACTGCTGATGAAAGTAATACAAAAATACAAACCTGTTGATATACAAAAATGAAGTTTATATTACCTTCTGTCATTTTGATGTTATTATAAAAAAGTAATCTCACAGCGATTTGAATATTATGAAAAATATGAAAATGAAGTATTTATCTGGTTTTCAGAACAGAAAAAGGGGTTGAAAAATTCTTTTATTTTTTCGAGTGACTGTAAAATAATTAGTGATACGCGAGCCACAGCCTAAAACATGTCTGCAGGACTCTGGCGTCTTCTCAGATTGATAAAACTTCAAGGATTAGTGTTGCCCCATTCCATGTAAGGCCAGTGAAGGGATAATAGTTCCATGGTGGAAAACAGGTCCGTGGGATATAATAGTTCCATGAGGGATAATAGCTCCATGAGGGATAATAGGTCCATGAGGGAAACAGATTCATGGGTGAAAATAGATACATGGACGAAAATAGGTCCAAGGGGGAAAATAGGTCCAAAGGTGAACATAGGTCTTAGGGGGCAAATTTACCAAGGCAGCAACAGATCCCTGGGGACAAGGAAGTGGGTCGGGGACAGTGGGTTGGCACCAGGGAGGTGTGGCTGGAGTTGGGTTTATATGCTTGTTGTATATAATATGTATCTTGTTGGAAGCTTCCATAACAAGATCATAAACCAGAAATAAAATTATTCTAAAATGACAAGATGATGGTAAGAAAGAAATTAAGAAACAAGAAATGCAAAAAGCACAGATACAAGACAGCATATGCGATGGGAGGCGACTAAGAGTTCTAAACCGTTTACTACATTCCAACTGCTGTGAACGTTATGTGAGTACCGTATGGAATGTTGTAATGGGTACAGACCTATGAATCTCCTGCCATCCCAAATGCTCTCTTGTTTCTGTGCTTTCTGGATTTCTTGATACCGCATATTTCTCATCCCTGCATCTTAACAATCATTTTAGAATGAAATTTTTGTTTCTTTAAAACTATTCATGAGATTGCAACTGTTCTACCTGAACTATTAGAGAGAATTCAACTGCTGTCTTTAAACTATTAGAGGGAATCCAACTGCTCTCTTTAAACTATCTGAGAGAGTCCAAGTACTCTTTATACTGGAGAAAATCAAAGGCTCTATTTAAACTGTTAGAGAATCCATGTGCTCCTCTCACCTCAACCCTAAAACCATTGAGGTGAAAAATCTGTTACTACGCCTTTAGCTAATTGTAAAAGTTCTGCGGGCGAGATTTCCACACGCAATCCAAGGTCGGTAAAGGTCGGTAAAAATAACTGTGAGAACGTGATAGCTGCACTGGCTCAATAACGGCTTTAATGACCACAATAATAACGGTCTGGGGGCAATAACCACACTTTAATAATTATACTGATAACTGCCTCTCCTCTCCCCCCCCTTCCCCTCGTAACTAACAGACGCAGAACAATGGCGGTAATGAAGACAATGACTAAGATCACCGCTCACGTAAAATTGAATATTAGCCTTGGCTATATGTGTGAATATCGTCTCGTTCTCTCTCCTTCTCTCTCTCGTTTGACCTATTTAAGTAAATCTAATATATATATATATATATATATATATATATATATATATATATATATATATATATATATAAATATATATATATATATATATTCTAGATATAAAGATCTTGACACAATGCAAATTTCTCAACGCTTACCGTATGTTAGCAGAAACCGAGCCATCTAGAACTACGCCCGTTTCCCTTGGTCTGCCATATTTGATTTTCGTGATTGATATCTAGCGGGGAGGTGACGCAGTGCAGAAGGTAATCAGTGGTTTCTCATGGTGCCTCTATATGAACTAGATCAATTTACGATAACTCAAGGCTAGGAACTGATTTAATGCCCGGTGAAAGTGTCAGGTGAGCAATCTAGACTACGCCTAGTAACCACAGTTGACTTCCACGGACGACATCTAGCGAGAACTTGAGGCACTGCTGAATGTAAACAATACCTTCAAATGGCGTCTCCATTTAAACTAGATTGATTTTTGATAATACAAGGCTGAGCTGTGATTTAATTGGCAGTGAAAGCAATAACTGACCAAACTAGAATTACACTTGATACTTTGAGTTTCGTGCATGCAATACACAATAACTGACGCACTGCAGAATGTAAACAGTGGTTTCTCGCGGCGCCTCTGTGTGAACTCGATCACCTTACGGCAACACGAGGCTGGGAACTGTGATTTAATGGCGGGTGAAAGTGATGTGAGCCGACCTTGAGTAGGCACGACAGCTGAACCTGGTGTAAATGCGATAATTACCACCTGGTTATACAATTAAGCCACTACAACCATCGTACCCAATGAACGCAAAAACGATGGTCAAGAAAAAAATGCCGTCTCGAGTACGCTGGATCGCTTCTGAACCTTCACCCTTCACTTAGCTGAGTCCGTTCTAGCATTTACTCTACCTAACGCCTGACGATTTATTCCACAACAGAAAGTCACAAAAGTCATGTACAGTATATAGTGTTAATATCGTCACCAATACCCCTCTCAAGGTCCAAATAACTACAGTATTTCAGCTGACATCAAACAATTTTATTCAGCTAAGGATGTTACAAGAGCCTGAGATTTGGATAAGGGATGACGATACCTAATCATATCGAGGCCGTATTTTTCGATTAATTTTTGATACCACCTGTTTATTTAGCTTTGGAAAGACCTTAAACAACGAAGAAATTTGATGCAGATTTTTTCCCTAACCCCTTCACTGAGACAACCTTTCCAAAAGTTAGATATAATCGTGTGGAGGTTGGGAGAATCTCACAGGCGTCATCGTAACGAATGGGTTAACATCCCAGTAAGATGGTCTCATGTTTTACAGTTGCTGCCACCAGATGGTTTTATTCGGCTTAAGAGGGACGTTTAACGGGGAGGGGGAGGAGGGCAGAAGCACACTCATTACGTTTATACAAAGGGGTTAGGACAATGATTTACAAATTATACCTTTCACTTCGATGACGTACTTTAACGTTATATCTTTGCTATCTACTGACGATCGTATTCAACGCAGGAATATTTGTACCTTGAAACGACAAATTGTAATAACATCAAGCCATGAAAGCACCTTCACCTGCGTGGGGTTCGATCTCACGTCGCCACTGCAGATCTATAAGGTGCGTGGCTGCCAGTTAATCAAGCTTTTCCTTCTTTTCGGATGCAAACACCCCGACCGTTTGCTATATGGGGAGGGTAGTGAGCTTCAGTTAGCCCGGGTACAATGATAAAAGGGTATAAGTAGAAGCAACAAGTTGTGATAACACCGAGCCATGTCACCCATCGTGTCCAGGTTAGATGAAGCTCACTACCCTCCTCACATAGCAATAGGTCGGGTGTGTGGACTCGAAAAGAAGGAAAAACGTCATTAAATGGCGACCACCTACCTATTAGGCCTGCTGTATCAAGGTGGGTTCTTGAAACACTGAAAATATGCTTTTTAACAGACTTATAAGAGGTCGGAGTGCCACAGCCTCGCCACGTGAAAATTGTTATGGCTGTTTTAGGAGGATAGTTCCTGCACATCACTTGCCCCATACACCAGGACAACACTTTCATATTTAATACTTACCACCGCCAGACGCTTCTATGCAGTTTAGGAAAGGGCCATTCATACTGAAAGGATCTGAAACAGTCCCCAGCCGATCCTACAATATCGTGATGCCTTTTGTAGTTGGCATGACCACCGCCACAGGATTTCACTCGGCATAGGAGAAACACCCTCGTGGGGATGGAGCAACTGTCTCTTCATCTTTAACCCCTTCGGTTCTTGCAACTTTACACGATTTTATTGCTCACAAAATCTCTCTCATACAGAAGGGGGTTAGTGACGGTTTTGTTTTAATCCTTCCAATTTAAAAAGTCTCTCTGAAGTGACATAAAGTCGTTTGGTGACAGTAAGAATTAAAGTACTAGAGTGGTAAAATTGTCCTGTCACTGCGTCTGTCTCTTATATTCATCCTTAAACCGTCTTGTTTGTCTCTTACATTCACCCTCAAAACGTCTCGTCGTAGCACCTAATTCTTACATTCACCCATAAATCTACTCGTCTTCCCTTTAACCGTCTCGTCACAGCATCCAGTTGTCTCTTACATTCACAATTAAACCGTCTCGTCATAGCATCTAACTGTCTCTCCACACCACTTAACCCACTGGCCTTCGTTCCGTCCACGTCACCCATTAAGTAACGTGATAAAGGGTGCCTGCGTCAGCGTCGTTACGTCACCATCGTCTTTTAATAGTCTCACCATACTTCAACTGCCTTGCAATCGCCCTATCACACCAGTAAACCTTTTAACCGTCTTATCACACAGTTAAGCCGTTTTATCACGCTGTTTATCCTCTTTTAATCGTCTCACCACACTTGAGCCGCCTTTTAACCGTCTACTCACACCATTTAACCGTCTTATAACCCGTCTCACCACACTAATAATCTTTTAACCACTGCACCAACGTATAACCGTCTTTCAACCGCTTTGCTATGCAGTTTTACCTCCTTTAACCGTCTCACCACCCTAACTTTTCTTTTTTAAACCGTCTACTCACACTTTAACCGTCTTATCACCGTGTAACCGTCACATTGTGCTCGTTTTAACATTTTCACCATCTCTTCACTTTTATAAGTCTCTCCACATCGCTTAACCGTCGTTTAGGCGTCTCTTCACATTCATAATCTTTTACCCGTCTATCGAAACCATCTAACTTTCCAGCCAACCGCTCCGCCTACGTCACCAATTACGCAACGTGATAATCGCGGCCATCATCATGTCATCGCCGTTACGTCAATAGCGACCGACGCGCGTCACAATCTGCACTGTCTTCACGCTGTAACACAGTTTTATTTTTATTTTTTTTTAAATAAAGATTTGTTCGTCTCATAATAATCGTCACGGAATTAATCACATTTAGTCCAATTCAGCTGTGAGTGAAAATGATGCAATAACGAGTTTTTGTAATGGTTCGTTCGTCTCATCACTACGTCAGAATTAACCCCTTCAATACAATGACATTTTCTATTAATTTTATCTAACTCCTGTAGGTCAAAGTCTCTCCACTGCTGAATAACACTGTCTGGGCTGAACGGGTTAATCACTACCAGAATTCATTAGTGAGAGAAAAAGTAGCACTACTAATCTATTTTTTCGTGTTATGCAATGCACACTATATATATATATATATATATATATATATATATATATATATATATATATATATATATATATATACTGGAACGTAAAAAACTTTCCATATATATATATTTATATATATATATATATATATATATATATATATATATATATATATATATATATATATATGTAATCTTTGCCAAAGTGATCGATGGTTGCTTCACAGTGAGTTTTGTTGCGATTGCGTTTTTATCAGGGCAAATATTTCCAATGGGGTAGTGTACTGGCATTTTATATTTTGTATAAAATTCAAGCGTTTTTGCTGCTTTGATCAAAAGAACAGGAATGTACTGTATATACATGAAAAGTTACTGGAAAATATTTCAAACATTTCGTCCATTGTTTCATGAATAAAGACGGAAAAAAAATTCTGTTTCAGCAAACATGCTCGTGCGTTTGACCCCTTCAGTACGATGACTATCTTATTACAGCCTGATGACTTTAATTAGATTAGGATGGACTTCTCGAAGGAAAGTGGTTCTAAAGTCCACCTTATTCTTGATATATTTTTTTTCTTGTCACCCCATCTCACGCTGTGGCACCGACATAACCATACCTGTTACAGAAACGTCCATCAACGAGCTCCTTTTCCCCAAAAAGGGGGATGGTGAACTACAGAAGAGCAGTAGCAGAGTGCGGGTCACTGTTTTTACGTATGAAGGAATTTGCCAAAGCAGCAGCAACAACAACAACTACTACAACTGCAACTACTATTAGAAACTAAGATAATGAACCAGTTGATGGAAACCAGCAAATAATCTTCGAAATAGACAAGGGGAAATGCAGAAAAAAAAGGATGAGCAAGGGATGGACATGAGTTGGTTGCATGATTCGAAGATATCTCTCCCCCCCTTCAGTATGATGCTATTAACAGTACCACTTGTCACTGGTGGTATATTCCCCTCATTCTTCTTTCAACCAGTTCAGCCTGAGGACGCCCTTTTTTACTCTTGCTACTACCAAAGATTTTACCTGGTTTCATACTTCACCCTAGCAGTGATGAAGTTAATATGAACTCCTAAGCAAAACTGTCTGGCAAAAGAATAATAATACAAAATACGTCCTCTGGCTGAAGGGATTAGAGTGAAAAAATACGAAAAACAAATCAAGTAAACAGAAAACAAAAGACGTCACATGCTGAAGAGGATAACTACCGAAGAAATTTCCTAATAAACACTTGGCCAGCTGGTGTTGCTTTACCTTAGTTCCACAATCATTCACTCTTTGTTTTTTCATTTGACTCGGCCACACCCTTGCAACTGGGGGCTGCGTTTTTTCTTTTCTTTTTTTTCTTTTTTTTTCACGTTTGCGCGCTCTCATTCTCCACACACGTAACGTTCTCTCTCTCTCTCTCTCTCTCTCTCTCCAACAATGCATTTTTACATCATCACTTTATCACTGTATACCGTCCTACATTTTAATACAAGCTTACAACGAAAAGCCTGATAACATTCATCCGTATCCAGCGTCCTTAAACCAACAGTGAACAGATAAAGGCTTACATTATTAAAACTGAGACCGAGAAGGGAGCGCAGACTCTCTAGTTTTTTAAATAATTATTAAAACACGATGGAAAATAAAAGAAGACTGGCCTTTCTACCTCGCTGTTTGGTGTCGCTGTGTAAAGCTGAGTGCTATCAATTTTTTCCGTGTCCTGAGAAGTGTTTTAAAATAAGTGGTCTGCCTATACAATATGAGCTTAAGTCTGTATTCTCAGTTATACTTCAGCAGCCACAAAAGTCTAAAATAATAACTTTTATTCCAGTATTTACGTATGTATGTATGCAGAGGACAGTCAGTACACGTCTAACATGAGTGAACAGTTGTACTAGACACGTTCAGGCCACGTTTTATGGTTCTCAAGGGCAACTGCAGAAGAAATAAATGCTTAGCAGTGCCGAAGGACATCACTTTTTGTCACTGGAGAAGTGCCGCAACGGGACCTAGAGCGATTTTATTTTCTTGTCATTTCTTTTTTAATCTAACGAAAATCCCCAGCCCCATTCAGCTCAGTTGATGGCAAAGTGTAGGCTACTGCGATTGAGGGATCGATATGACTACTAACCAAAGAAACTCATTCCTGCCTCACTTGTAAAGCTCATCGAAGCTTTTGAGTATAAGGTGAGAAGCGCATGTGTAAATGTGTTATGTTGGTGTAGCAGTGTTTTGTGTAGGAAGTTTGTGTACCGCTATATCATCGATGGAATCTACACAGGGTGCAAAAATGTCAGAACACACGTATGGACAGGTCTGTCGCACCCACTACAATGCCCGCCCCTGCTGGAATTGAACTCAGATTTAGACGGAAGGAAATGAGCACTAGACTTGATACATAAATTTAACATCTTCAGTTCGATGACGTATTCTCTTATTTTATAGCTCGACTGTCAGATGATTTTTTTTTTTTTTAAACACGCAGGAAGAAAATGTTGTACAGAAGTTAATGAAGACTATATAATTCCGCGGGTTAAAAAAAATGCAACGTAAGTAAAATCGTCTGAACAGAGCAAGACTGAAGTGAAAAGTACGTCACTGGATTGAAAGGGTTAAATTGGCGAAAATAAATAACCTCACCTGTGGCCTCTTCAGACGTATAATTAATAAAACAATAAAAGGAGAAAATTAAACAAAGGCGGATGTTCTTGATCACTGGCGATAAAGCTAAGGAGAGGAGGGGGTGTAGGGAGAGATTACGCTGGATATTAACTGGTTGAGGATAAGGGAGAGGAGGGTGAGAATGGCGACGCTAATGACTGGACGAAGAGGGAAACGGTAATGATGCTGCAGATGAGAGAGGGGACGAGGGGAGAAGGGAGAGGGGAAAGAGAGAGAGGGGTGGAAGAGTGAGGGAGCAGGAAGAAAGTAGACCGTAGGGAGAGGAAGGAAAAAGATGGGGCAAGATGGGGCAGGAATAGAAGGGGAGAGAGGGAAGGAAGCTATAGTGAGGAGGAGGAGGAGGAGGAGGAGGAGGAGGAGGAGGAGGAGAGAGAGAGAGAGAGAGAGAGAGAGAGAGAGAGAGAGAGAGAGAGAGAGAGAGAGAGGTCAGGGAAGATAAAAAGAAAAAGTGGAGAAAGGAGAGGAGGGGAAGCACATAGATGGAGATGCAATTAATAAATGGAGGAGGAGGGATAAAGGAAATAAAATCCGGCAACAAGGAGAGAAGAGGAAGGGGAAAGACCTGATGAATGGAGGGGAAATAACGAAGGAGGAAGAGGGAAGCGATGAGGGAAGAGGGGAAAGCTTGACACAGGGGAAAATATGGAAGGAGGAGGAGGAGGGATAGCGAAGATACGAGGAGTAGTCAGAGAGAGAGAGAGAGAGAGAGAGAGAGAGAGAGACAGAGAGAGAGAGAGAGAGAGAGAGAGAGAGAGAGAGAGAGAGAGAGAGAGAGAGAGAGAGAGAGAGAGAGAGAGAGAGAGAGAGAGAGAGAGAGAGAGAGAGAGAGAGAGAGAGAGAGATGAGGAAGGTACGGAAACTAGAAATGGCAAGAAAAAGAAAAGAAAAGGGAGGTCTATAAGCAAGAGATGAACAGAACAAGAAGAGGAGGGTAATGAAGGGGATGAGGGAAAAATGGATATAAAGAAAGAGTAAAGGAAGAAGAGAAAGAAAGTAGGGGTTTGAAAAGGCAAAATAAGAAGAAAATTGAGGTAAAGAAAGGGACGAAAAAATTGCACGAGAGGAATGGGAAGAAAGAAAATGGGAAAGACGGATGATAAAAAGTGGGTATTGAAGAGGAAGAAGAGACGGAATAAAGGAGAAGAGACAAGAATGGTGGACGAAGAAATTAGAAAACACGACAAAGAAGATAAAAGAGAGGAAGATACAGAAGGGGAAGAAATGAGATGAGAGAGAATGGGAGAAGGAATTAAGGAAAGTGGAAGAAAAAACAATGATTAAGAGAAAGAGAGGAGGAGGGCGAGAAATGGTGAAGTGAGGATGAGATAGAGATGAATAAGAAGACTCGAAATTGCAGCAGAAGAGGTATGGATACGGGGAGAATGAAAAGTACGAAAAAAAAAGGGGTAGGGGGAGAGCAAAGGAACAAAATGAGGAAGAGAAGGAGAGGGAGGAAAACAGAAGATGACAAGAATGAAGGGTAAAGAAGAGGACTGGGTGAGACAGAACGAGAAGAGAAAAAAAAATAACAGGAGAGGATGAGAGATAAAGCAAAGAAGGGAGCGATGGAATGACAGGAGAGAAGGAAAAACAGAAGAGAGAAGGGAACAGGAAAAGGGTAAGCAAGGTAAAGGGAACGAGAGACGGAGCAGGAGGAAGGAGGACAAGGTAAAGAGAACCAGAGGGGAGGAGGAGGAGGAGGAGGAGGAGGAGTAGGAGGGAGGAAAAACTAGAGAGAAGGATGAGAGGTATGGAAGGGCCGGAGAGTGAGAGGGTAAGAGGTCATTAGAGCAATTAATATGATGGGTAACCTTGCTTGTCTATTGAAACCACTTATCAGCATCAGCCCCACAGCAGTTAGGATTGTAGGGTGGAAGTGGATGGCGGGATGGAGGTGGTTTCAGTGGATGTGGGTGGATGAAAATGTGGATATGGGTGGATGGCTGGGGTGGGTGTGGGTGGAAGTAAAGTGGAAGTGGGTGGAGGTTTGGTTAATGTGGGTGGTGGTTATGGAGATGGTCGTGGCGGAAATGGGTGGCTGTGGTAGAGGTGGTTGCCTGGGTGGAGGTATGAAGAGGCTTGCAGCGAAGATTGGAGATGTGGTGGTGGATTGCTGGAACGAAAGAGTGAAGCTGAGTGGGTGGATGGAGGAATCGAGATGGGTGTACGGGTATGTGTGTGGGATGAAGTTGTCTAGAGATGTGAAGGCAGGTGCAAAGGCGTTGTTGCTGCTGATGCTGAAGTGCGTAAATCTGCTGTGATGTGAGGGGCTGCATTACTGTGAGAGCACAAGTAACTCTAAGAGTGTTTAATTTTGTACTGGTATTGAAGCAGGGAGGGGCAATCTCTGGTGAGGGTTCATGAAGGATGCTACTTCCCTTGAGGTTTTGATGGCTGTGGGGGCATGTGTTTGTGTATGTCTGGCTGGAGGTATTTGAACGACAGTGGTGACTATGTTTTGTGTATATGTTTGTGAAGTGCAGTGCTGAGTGATGGAGGAGAGATGCTACTGAAGAATTCTGCTGAGGAAGTTGTCAGCTTTTTGCTTCTCTGTGGTGGGGGTGGTGGATCATAACGCTACATGGGTGGGATGGATGGAGCCAGTGCAGATGTGACCTGTGTATTTCTCACCTCTCAGGAGGCCTTCACTGGGAGTATTTTTGTTTTCCCGGTGCAAGTGTTCCATATTAACGATCTCTGTACATCCTGTTATTATTCTTACTGCTTTGTTCTGTGTGTGTGTGTGTGTGTGTGTGTGTGTGTGTGTGTGTGTGTGTGTGTGTGTGTGTGTGTGTGTGTGTGTGTGTGTGTGTGTGTGTGTGTGTGTGTGTGTGTGTGTGTGTGTGTGTGTGTGTGTGTGTGTGTGTGTGTGTGTGTGTGTGACTGAGTGAGTGAGTGAGTGAGTGAGTGAACGTAGCCAGCGTTTTCACTTGCACTCTCATTATTTGTTTATTTTTTC
>NC_136975.1:32649308-32701808 GCF_032717465.1 Coenobita brevimanus | reverse complement strand
TTCTACTTTCTCACCCCTTTCATGACTCCTTACCCTTTCATTTACCATTTTTTTTCCATCTCTCTATCCCTCCCCTTCCTTTCGCCTATTCCACTTTTTTCCTTTAATTTTTCCTCGTCCCTTTCCTTTTTTTCTCAATCCTTCCCATTTTTCTTTTACCTTCTATTTTTTTTCTTCACCACCCTCGTCCCCTTCACCTCCTCCTTGCCCCCTTTCCCTTTCCCCAGGCGTGATGGGCCACACCCTCTTGCCCTTTGCCCCATTCAACCCCCTCTCACTCCCATCCCTCACACTCTTCTCCTCTCACTCTCACTTATCTCGTCTTTTCACCATACTACATCACTTTCAGCATTTCTTAACCACCGATTAGTTCCTCTCTCTGTCTCTGTCTCTGTCTCTCTCTCTCTCTCTCTCTCTCTCAGCATAAAAAGATGTTGACATTACACTGGTCCTAAAAGGGAAAAAAAAATCCCGTAACTTTTAAATTTACGTTATTAAAGTACATTTTTATCAGACCATAAAAATGTAAGTGAATGATGAGGCACAGGATTGCACTGGGATGTAACATTATATATATATATATATATATATATATATCTATATATATATATATATATATATATATTGTTACGGAACAGAGATATGTTACGGAACAGAGAAAGATAACGTACACTTTAAGTGAGAATGCTAAAAATCACTACTGTCCCGTAAAGTTCCAGGTTCAAAACAAAAGAGTTAGGTAAAATTACAAGTTAAAGTTTAATGCTCAAACTAACAACAAAACATTCAGGACTCATAAGGATAATGTAATGGCAAAAACAGGTTAAATATATGGTTAACTGCAATAGCCTCTATTAACACGAAATTAGCAAGAATAAATTTATCTAAGTCAGCCCTGATAAAATGAGATACCAGATAATACTCAGTGAATGCCAGATAAATAATTACAGATACAAACTATTATCAAAAATGAATGATATAAAACTCTACATTAATCACAAAGACCTCACTAGGCCTAAGAACCAACCCTATGCTACACAGCACAAGAAAAAATGCAATAACAGTAATACTCAAATTACACACAGCTGCTAGATGTTTGGAGATTTCTTGAGCACTCACAATAATAATATCTGTACAGGGGAGGACAGAGATGTGAACAAAATGAGGAGCAGATCTAAGTGGCAATGATGCAGAGACTGAGCTCATTATATAGGGGCCAGCAGAGCCTGATACAACTTGTAATAAGGACGCGCAAATGAAGCGATGGGGACAAACGGTCGACAATCCCGCACTGAATAACAGAAAGGACGACTTACTCTACTATAACGGTAGAAGGGGGGACTGAGGCAGAACACGCTCGTGATCAAACATGCAGCATACTGTGCGTTAAAATTACACAAAGGATGATGAAATCATAGGCTATGTAACAATATATATATATACATATACATATATATATACATATATATACATATATATATATATATATATATATATATATATACAGTATATATATATATATATATATATATTTTACATATATATATATATATATATATATATATATATATATATATATATATATATATATATATATATACATACATATATATATATATATATATATATATATATATATATATATATATATATATATATATTTCCTCCTGTCAAGACCAATTTCGAGTTAAAGTTTCATCACGACTATCGAGTTGGTTTATGAGTAACTGACTTCTCCCGCTCACTTTCTGGATCTAATAAGGGTAATGTGAGATAACTCTGCTAAATTAATTTCTGAGCTCTCGGGTCGGGGTGGTGAAAAGATGCACCTAGACACCCACACGTCTCTCCTAAGTGGTTCAGTATTCACCACCGGCGCCTCCCTGCGTCCTTGACTCTGTGCTTCCTTCTTCCAGACAGTGTTTTCTTCCCTGTTTGTCCCGTCAGCCGGTGTTCGCCATTTGTATTATATTCTTGATGCTTTACGATTTTATTATTTAGAGGAGAACCCTACCAGTAAAATGGATTGATGAAAACTCTACTGTATCTAACCCTTGCATTTCGTAAAGAATATCCGGAGGTAATTAATGCCGCCTGGAGACAGCAAAAACAAAATAATTATAGGGTCCTCGATAAGAAGACATTGACTGTGTCCTTTCCGTGTTATTACAATTGTCAACCTTTCTTTCTGTGCAAATGACGATACCTTATCTGAAGGTTGATAATTTTCTCACCTCAATCTATCTTACCCCGCCACTAGGCAGGCTCATTCACCATCATCATCATCATCACCATCATCAACACCACCACCACTGCCTTCATCCTCATCATTTATGCCTTATTATATACTAAATAAGCAAATGCTCTGCCACGTCTCACTATGCCTCACCCTATGTCACTGTTCCTAACGCTGTATCCTGTGATGTGTGACCGTGCATAAAGACCTCCAGGCATTTATGTTCCTACTCAGCAATGACCCATTTTCAAAGGACGTAACGCCCTTCCATACATACTCTCAAAATTTTACCTCCGCCTCTTCCTCTGTCTCCCTCCCCTTCTCCCTCCAATCACCTCATACATCTCATTCTCCTCGTCATTCTCTCATTCTTCACTGGCGCACAGCTTCTGCACCAAATTCCTCACGAAGATTTCATTTGTAGATCCCTCCACGTCATTCTACAGCCACTTCTGAGGCAACTTGCTTCAAGATCTCTGACTATTAACTGTCTCTGTCTCATTATACTTCCTTTTCCTTATGTCTTCAGCCCGAGAACGTATTATATTTATCTATTTATTTTTATGGATCCGATTCTGCGCGCAGGCCGACCAGTCCGTGTCATGAGGCCCAGCTGTCTTCGATGTCTCCACTATGACTCTAACACCCACCGTCCATACTCAGTACACGGTAGGGCTGTCTCAGACAGGGCTGGTGTATAGGTATTTGCTAGAGTGTTTTGACGACATGTCGGTGAGTCTCATGGTAGATCAGTGAAGTCTGTTCTGACGAAAGTCAGATCCTTAACCAATGTTCCCTGCTCAATCAAGGAATGGAACTCCCGTCCATTACGACAACATGTTGCCTCTCTTCCGACTCGGTCACCACAGAACCACTTTATTTTGCTCTGAAGAGACCTTTTAAAATGGAAGAATTTAGTGGCGTTTGTTTCTATCCTTTCACTGCGAGCCAAGGTTAAATGAATTAGTTTTAAGGTGGCAAAAACTACACTACTTAAAAGTAAGTCAACGGCACCATTCCCATTTCCACTGGCCCTTCACCAAACTCAACCTCACCCAACTCCATCTTAATACGTCTCAATTATGTTAGCCCTCACCCCACACCACCCTAAAACTGACCTCACCCCACCCAAAATCTGACCACACCCCACCCAAACCCAGTCCCATCCCAGGAGGCTTAATTTTGCCCCATTCTAACCGTTCAGTAACCCACATCTAACCCCACCTCACTCTACCTTTACCTTCATCCTAATTCCAACCTGTCCCCCAACGTCACCCCGACCCATCCTCCCCTAATCCGACTCCATCCTAGTTCCACCCTACCCTAACGTACTCTATCTCCATCCTAACCCCACTCCACCCCACCCATCCCATTTGGTCATCATGTAGCTACTAAGGCCAACCCTGCAATAATCCTGCCTGCCACACGACCTTTTGCAACATTGCTTACTAATGCTTCTAGATTACCGACGCATCCACAATGGGTGGGTGAAAGTGCATGGATGAGAGAGAGAGAGAGAGAGAGAGAGAGAGAGAGAGAGAGAGAGAGAGAGAGAGAGAGAGAGAGAGAGAGAGAGAGAGAGAATCCACTAATGGAAGGCAGGCGAAGAGAGAATGAATGCACATGAAAGGCAGTGGGAGAGTCAAGGTGGATGGATGTGGATGGATGGACAGCGGTGAAGCAGTGAAGGTGGATGGACTGACAGATGGAGAAGTGAGCTGAGTGGTTCATGGAGGGGAAGTGGGGGGAGAGGAAGTGGGGGAAGGGGAAGTGGGGGAGAGGGGAAGTGAAGGAGAGGGGAAGTGAAGGAGAGGGGAAGTGAGGGAGAGGGGAAGTGAGGGAGAGGGGAAGTGGGGGGAGAAGTGAGGGGGAGGAAGTGAAATCAGGGAAGTAAGTCTGTTCTATTTATTCCTTTTTTTTTTCCCCCTCTAATTCTGAAATTGCAATGGAAGCCTGTATCTAAACAGACAGTTCGATAGGTCTCTCCCAAGCTGATTAAAATCGTCCGGAGTTAGCAAGAGCAGAAATGACGTCAAGGTAGTGAAGTGGTTAACCCCTCCCCTGCAATGACGCGTTTATCACATTGTTCTTACTTTTACCAGACGATTTTCCTCACGTTTAGGCAAGAAATGAGGGGGATTAATACGGCCTTACCCACCCCTTGAATACAATAATCTTTACGGGGCTGAAGAAAATCGTCTCCGGTAGTATAAATATGGAAAGACGTAATGTTCTGAAATAGTTAAGACTGCGGAAGAGTGAAAGTGGAAGAGGAGTGAGGATGGATGAACGATGGTGAAATGGAAGTGAAGGTGGGAAACTGATCAACCCCTTAAGCCTGAGGACACCTTTTATCTTATTCTTGCTATCTACATGCAACCTGAGAGAGATTTTTCGAACGGAATGGGGTTAGATGCAACTTCATTAACCTCCTTCATTAACCTCATCACAACTAGGCGCCTCTCTAAAGCTGACTACTGTAATTGCATAATGGACAGATAAAGCAAGAATATACAATGAAATACGTCTTTGAAGCGAAGGAGTTAGTGATATGAAAAAGGACTGGAAAAACTAATACGAATTGGAATATTTTTAAGAGAGTACGTGGATGAGAGAGGTGGAGATTTGAAGATGGAGAGAAATGGAGAGAAGGGAGAGAGAAATGGTAGAGAGGTAAAATGGAGAATAGAGAAAGAGAGAGGTGGAAGTAGAAAGGTGATGGGGATGTGGAGTGATGTGGATGATGAGGGTGGAGTGAGAGTGCTCCACATTTTGTCACTGAGTGGAAATGTGTCTGCCTCCACTGTCTCATGGTTAACAATGCAAGGGGGAGTTTTGTTTGTGTGTGTGTGTGTGTGTGTGTGTGTGTGTGTGTGTGTGTGTGTGTGTGTGTGTGTGTGTGTGTGTGTGTGTGTGTGTGTGTGTGTGTGTGTGTGTGTGTGTGTGTGTGTGTGTGTGTGTGTGTGTGTGTGTGTGTGTGTGTGTGTGTGTGTGTGTGTGTGTGTGTGTGTGTGTGTGTGTGTGTGTGAATATCGATGTTTTTCTGAGCGTACGTATCAAATTTAAGTCTGTACCTACATGTGTGTTTTCTCCCCCGCCCCCTCTCTCTCTCTCTCTCTCTCTCTCTCTCTCTCTAACGGGTCTTCTTCACGAATTAGGAAACCCCGAGCAAAAACAAAACGTAAATATTATTAAATTTGTCAGGGCTCTTCCTTTCTTAGCCTGCCTTTGTGTTTGCTGTCTGTCTGTCTGTCTGCGTTTGTCTGTCTGTCTGTGTCTTCTATTCTTTCTGTCTGTCTGTCTGTCTGTCTAATTATGAATGTATGTCACTCTCTCTTTCTTAAATTCTTTCAAATTCTGTTATTTTGGTCTCCGTTTTCTTTGTCTGTTTGTCTAGTCTGTGTGTCTGTCTATCGTTATATTTGCTGTTTTCGGTCCTTTCTGTCTAACTGCTTCTGTCTTCTTCACTTTCTTTCAGGCTGTTCTTAAGTATCGTCTTTCTGTGTGTGTGTGTGTGTGTGTGTGTGTGTGTGTGTGTGTGTGTGTGTGTGTGTGTGTTTACTTACTGTTTCTGCTGTTTTGAACTTGTCTTTCCGTCTGTCTGTGTCTGTCTGTCTGTCTGTCCTTCTGCTGTCTGTTTGCCTTCGCTTTTGTCACTGAAAGTCTATTGTTTTTTGTCTCAGTGCCTGTTTGTCCTTCCGTCCACTGTGTTTTCCTTGTTTGTTTCATTCTCTCTCTCTCTCTCCAGTTAACCCAGCCAGGTAAGCGTGTAACATTTCCCAATTATATGACCAAGTCACCTCATAGATGCTCAGAAGGAGGGAGGAAGGGAGAAAAGAGAGAGAGATGGTGGAATGCAGGGGTAGAAATGGGGGTAAAAGGGAGAATTGTGGAGAGGAGGGAAGAGAGAGAAAAATGGACAGAAATGGAGGAAGAGAAATGAAGAGAAGTTAGGATAAAGGGAGAGATGATAGATTAAAAGTAAAATAGGGGAGAAGACAGACTTTGGAGAAATTTAACATAATGTGAAAGAGAAGTGAGAAGGTAAAGAGGAAAATGAGAAAGCGGAAAACACAAGACAATAGGAAGGAAATCGTGACTTATGGCGAAGGAGAGAGAAAAATTGGAAAGAAGAGGCCACGAAATGTGATACTGTGGAAACGCAGGATAAAGTTGGATACACAATAATAAAAAAATCTTGGATGAAGAAAGGAAATACGCATGAAAATGGCAAGACGATAATTATACGAAAAGAGGGATATTAGAAAGGATTTAAGAATATATAAAATGATTATGATAGGGTACCAAAATTTAAAATGAAAAATACAGAAAGAGGAAAGGACAAAGAGAAAATTATCAACCCCTTCATTACTTCATTACGAGAACGTTTGTTTTACTGTATTTTATTCGGCCTCCTTAGATGATTATGCTGAGATTAGGAGGGAGATTTTTTAGTGAAAGGGGTCAGAAATAATACTCATTAACCCCTTCAGAACGATGGCATCATTTATTTATTTATTTATTTAATTTTTTATTTGCCGCCACCAGACCATTTTAATATCATGAAGGGAGGCACATGGAAATAAGTGACGGGGTGAAAACAGACAGGTGTGGGAAAGATAAAGGCTGCTTTGTTAATAGAGCCCCACTAGAATCTCACCTGGTGGTATCTTGTGTGTTATGGGGTCGGCTCAGTCTGCTGGTGTGGGCGTGGGTATGGTAATGTGAGTGGGAAATTAATAAGTAATGCAGGAGAGACACTGATAACGCTGGCTGAACCGTGGCCGCAACACATAAGAAAACGCCCCTCGCAGTGGAAGAGGAGCGTTATCTGTGGACCACCCTGTAGCCTATACAAAAGGATGGATGGAAGATTATGTGCAGATACTGTGAGAGGAAGATGAGTGGAGGCGATGAAGAGGAGGTGGGGAGGAGTATAACAAGTGGTGATGGAGAGATAAGAGGAGGAATGAGACAAAGACAAGGGGGGTGTGAGGTGAAAGGGAAGGTTAAGGAGACTGGATGGAGAGTTGAGAGTAAATGTGGTCAACACACACACACACACACACACACACACACACACACACACACACACACACACACACACACACACACACACACACACACACACACACACACACACACACACACACACACACACACACACACACACACACACACACACACACACACACACACACACACGGGTCAGTGACGCAATGTAACTGGTGACGTGACTTTTTTTCTCTCCCTCTAGTGTCACACTCCACCTCACTCACTCCACACTTCTCATCCACTCCTACTCCTGCATTGCCCCTGCTCACCCTACGCCACTTCACTGATCAACACTACACCTCCAAGATACTTTTACCACTTCGGCCCGACGACGTACCTCACATTAAATTCAGTCAGAAGAAAATATTCAGTTTGGTATATCACCCTCACACCTCTTCAGCCCGAGAATCATAATGACATATTTTGTATTTTATTGTAGCTAACACAGAACGATTTTATTGAAGTTGGTTACACTCGTTAACTTTCTATCATACTACCAAAATCCCAGCTCCGTCTCCTAGCGTAGGACTTATTACGGTATCACTGTCTTGGGACCCCTACGGTACTATGGGGTAAACATGAGGTTAGACGATTGGCTGTTACCGATTATTACCTCGCCCGGACGGAGTCCGGGGAGGTATTGCTTTTGTTCGAGTTTGTTTGTTTGTTTGTTTGTTAGCAACATTACGGAAAAACGGCAGAATGAAATTACATGAAACTTCCCGAAAGTAATTATTTTAGAGGTAATCGAGTGACCCTGAAATGTCAAAATCAAGGTCACGGATTTTCGGAGGGCTATAACTTGAAACCGGCTGAAGATATTTACTATTTTATACATAATGGATCTCCCATATGGGCTTTCATTTGGCACCAGGACCTTTGATCTTGAGTGACCTTGAAAGATCAAACTCAAGGTCATGGATATTCAGGGGGCTACAACTCGAAATTGGTTGCAGATAAATATTTACTATTATCAGCATGTAGGAAGTCTAATATGGGCTTTTTAATTGGTGTACCATGACCTTTGACCTTAAGTGACCCTGAAACGTCAAACTCAAGGTCACGGTTATTCAGAGGGCTACAACTCGAAACTTGTTGAAGACAGAGATATTTACGATTATCAACGTAAAGGAAGTCCTATATGGGTTTCTAAATGGCAGCATGTTATTATATTATTATTATTATTATTATTATTATAAAATTATTCTAACCTGGCCTAAACTTGCCGTCATCCCATTTTGAATGCTCAGTTGTAACAAGAAAGTAACACTAGATTATGATGCTGGTCACAAAGAACTGCAAGAGAAAGGATGTAAAACTACTGCATTATATCTCTCTACCAATAAGCTGCCGGTACGTGAAATATGAAAAAAGGAAAATAAAAAAGAAAAGCGAAAATCTTGAGCAGGTTACCACGGAGAACTTATAATATTAGCAGTATTTCCTGGTCAGTTTTCTTGACTAATCATCAGCGTCACGACTGCTACAATTTCAAAAACTCTCCATCATTGTGTGAGTGGTGGGTTATTGTGTTGCGGAGTGAGCCGGGGTGTTGTCATGGGTGGTAAAGTGAGGTGGGGTGTTGTCATAGGTGAAGTGAGGTGGGGTGTTGTTATAGGAAGTGAAGTGAGGCGGGGTGTTGTCATATGCGAAGTGAGGAGAGGTGTTGTCATAGGAGGTGAAGTGAGCCGGGGTGTTGTCATAGGTGAAGTGAGGCGGGGTGTTGTCATAGGCAAAGTGAGCCAGGGTGTTGTCATAGGAGGTGAAGTGAGGCGGGGTGTTGTCATAGGCGAAGTGAACCGGGGTGTTGTCATAGGAGGTGAAGTGAGCCGGGGTGTTGTCATTGGCGAAGTGAGCCGGTGTGTTGTCATAGGAGGTGAAGTGAGGCGAAGTGTTGTCATAGGAGGTGAAGTGAGACGAAGTGTTGTCATAGAAGGTGAAGTGAGGCGGAGTGTTGTCATAGGAGGTGAAGTGGGGCGGAGTGTTGTCATAGAAGGTGAAGTGAGGCGGAGTGTTGTCACAGAAGGTGAAGTGACGCGGGGTGTTGTCATAGGAGGTGAAGTGAGGCGGGGTGTTGTCACAGGAGGTGAAGTGAGGCGGAGTGTTGTCATAGGAGGTGAAGTGAGGCGGGGTGTTGTCATAGGTGGTGAAGTGAGCGGGGTGTTGTCACAGAAGGTGAAGTGAGGCGGGGCGTTGTCATAGGAGATGAAGTGAGGTGACGAGAGGCATTGTGATGTGCTGTGTTATGCGCTGGTGTAACGATTGGTGCTGTGAGGTGAAATGAGGTGTTGAAAGGGGAAGGGAACTGTTATGAGTTCCTGTGCCCATTAAAGTGAGAAGTATGGTACTGTACGGTGAGGGGAAGTGGTGTGAGGCACTATAATTTGTTGTACTGTGAGGTGAGAAGAGGTGTTATGAAGGGATGTGTGGGGAGGCGATGTAAGGTATTGTGGGGAAAAGAGAGATGTTCTGAGTTACTGTTTAGGGATGATGTGAGGATGCTTTGTGGGGTGTCTTATAAAATGCGAGGTGAGGTGATGTGCGGTACAGTAAGATGCACCAAGTGGCTATTTCTGTGTTCCTGAGAGATATATCAACTGAATACTTCTATGACATTGATACACCAACAAACTATTTTTGTATTATCGACAGATACAGCAAGTATCTATTATTATGTTATTTAAGAGATACACCAACTGATTATAATTCTGATAATGAGAGATATACGAACAATATTTCTATGCAAATGATATAAATCGACTATTTTTTTTTTATTAAGAGGTACAACAACTGACTATTTCTGATATTTTTGTTACTTAGAGATATGCTACCTGAATATTTCCAAGGTACAGAGCAACACAATAACTGTTTCTGTGTTATGGTACTAAGAAATACACTATACCTACACTGTTCTGGGTTACTGAGAGATACACTACCTGTTCTTGCGTTGCCCTGAGTTATACACAAATACACAGACTTTCTATGCCATTACTGAGAGACAAAGTAGTTGGTTTTAAGTTGCCCCAAGTTAAAGAGAAATACACTGACTAGTTTTATATTATTACCGAGATATAAACTAACCAATTATTTCTATATTTCAGGTAAGCCAACTCCCCACCTGTTGCAACACCTGCCTTGGCCATACAGGTGATGTTGTACATTCATTACTCCCTAATCTTTTCCTCAGCTCTTCTGTTTATCGTTACATGCATTTATTCCCAAACCATACTTAGTCTCTGTTCTCTTATCATTCCATTTATTGCTAAGTGTATATAATCGCATTTGTTACGGTGTGGCTGCTATTCACCTGTTCTCTATTAATCGACACACGTTCTTAATTGAAATCCTTACTGTGCCGCTCTTTCCTTAAGGTCTGGTTATCACTACATGCGGCCTGCTCATCAATATTTTAACTGGGTCGCTGTTCTCTTACTGTCTTCCAATTAGGGGTACATGTACGGTACTTGTCTTGATGTTTCATTTTCTTCAATTGCACTTAATTCCGTTTCGACTAATTATATTACACAAATATAATCACGTATACACTGAAATGCGCGGCAACATCTGGTATGTTATCGTGGATTACAAGTTATCCTGAGGCAGTGCTCGTGGTTTGCGAGACAACTCCTTTGCATTTTTTGTCTCTTATTTTCTCGCACTTTCCCTTGTGTTCCATTTCGAAGTGATTTAGGTGTAAGCGTAAGCCCCTCTATCTGTTTCTTTCTTTGTCTGTCTGTGAGAAAACTGTGAGCCAGGGAGATCAGGTTGTATGCAGTAGCAACAGGGCGTCCTTTAAAATGTATTTTGTACCAGTCATTAGTAGTCAAGGCAAATGCACTGTGAAAACTATTTCATTTCTCTCTCTCTCTCTCTCTCTCTCTCTCTCTCTCTCTCTCTCTGTCACAAACACACACACACATACACACACACACAGCACATAATTGGGGTTTATGTAGAGAGAGAGAGAGAGAGAGAGAGAGAGAGAGAGAGAGAGAGAGAGGTGCAAAAAATAAATAAATAAATAAATAAAAACTTCTGATTACGGTCGCCAAATTGTAAAGTGTGGCCAGAGACTCGCGCAGATACTTGTCGTAAATCAGCCGCTCTTCCCACTGGCATACATCACCAGACAACATGATGCCATAAAGCAGTCCAACACAGCAAGGGCAAAATTAAGATTAAATGACCCGCGAACCAGTACTTCTTCGCAGGTAAAATTGTTCCACGCATCCTCACAGCTCACCAGGAGTATCGTGCCATTTCTTCCCCCAGCCTGAATGACCAGTGTGCAGCAGATGCAACGTGCTCATCTATCACAAAATGGATGTAAACTTAGGTATACGCAAATCATTCAGTAAACATAAAACAAACCTCTCGTGGAAGACACCAGTGCCAGCAAGACCCAGAAATGCACGTCAGCCGAGATTGCAGGAAAAGGTCAAGTTGTTCAAAAAATGTTTAACATGAAAGAAATTGTGCGCAAAGAATTTGTCACCAAACATACTACTGTTAATGCAGCATTCTACCTGGAAGTTTTCAAATATTTACGTGAGGCAGTGAGACGCAGAAGTAAAAAAAGAAAACAAAACACGAGAAGTGGAATGGCCGGTGGCTGTTTCGCCACAACAACACCAGCAGTTTTGGCCTGAGGGGAAAAAATCCATCACTCCTACATCCACATTATCCATCAGAATTAGAGGTAACTTCCATTTGTCTCCAATACGAACTTTATGATGAAAAGGCATTATTCTGACACGACTGAAGACATTAAATCTGAAAAGACGAGCTTCCATCAATATGTGGTTGCAGTAGCGGACTACTTTGCGGGGAGCAACTATAATATATACGTAATGGTCAGTAAAAATGTGTTTGACCACCATTATCAAGATATTTCACTTACATCCGTGAATATATATATATATATATATATATATATATATATATATATATATATATACGCACACACACACACAAAGCCCTCTTTACTTCTATCGTTCTATAACTCTCCCTCTCTTTATTTCTCCTATCTTTTCTTAATACTCTCTTGCCAGCCACCTTCCCTTCGCACCGGCCCATGTCATGAATGGCCACCTCTCACCATCACCTAAAAAACAGGCACACGCTATTAATTCTCCGCACATAAATCAAGAGTACAAACGACTCTTGCTGAATTACAATGCCAGTGAAATTAACAATGGTGGCAGTAGTGACAATAGCCAGGATTATCAGAGTAGAAATGAATGAAGTGACTGAGTGAGGATAAGTGAGAGTATGTGGTGATAATGATGCCTCCCCAGGGCAACTCTGATGCAAGCTAGTTTATTAGTCTCAATTCATGCTTTTTTACTCTATCACACGCATGTAGATTTTAATTAGCTCTTTTGTAATCTAGTCTGATTATTACTGTCTTCCCCTTCTTACCTTCAGTTATTCTAATTTTTACTGCTGTTGGTCTGTCTGTCTGTGTCTGTTTGACTTGCTGCTTTCACAACAATTCTGATTATTCTAACGATCCTCGTTTTATTTTTAATTTATTATTTTAAACACAAACCATTTCAATTCGGCAACGTCTTTTCAGTTTATTTTTGCAACTTCCATTAGATTTCAAGGAACTTGGGAAAGATCCCTAGTAAAGATGGGGTTAATTAACGCTGTGTCTAACACCTCAGACCAAAAGATTTCCCATAAGCTGAGCAAAAACGTCTGAAGGAAACAAGACATAAACGAAAAATGTTATTGAAGAGGAGGATCTATCTGTCTATCTATCAATACTCCTAATGTCACTTTCTTTGAGAATGTATTTACTCACTACTGGCCCTTCATTCACTGGGTTACTTACTGCACTTCTGCTTCCATCGCATCACCTTTAATTATTCATTGCATAAAATCTAATTTTTTTACTTTCCAGTTTTCCTAGATCCCCCTCCTCTCTCTCTCTCTCTCTCTCTCTCTCTCTCTCTCTCTCTCTCTCTCTCTCAGCTCGAGGTCCCCCAGCATTGTTTCCAGTCAGTGGTGAAATGTCTGTTAATGTGTGGGTCCTGTCTCTCTATTGTTGGAGAGAGAGAGAGAGAGAGAGAGAGAGAGAGAGAGAGAGAATAGTAGTTCACTACTTTCACTATTTCGCGCGCGCGCGAGCGTGCCTTTGTGTGTGTGTGTGTGTGTGTGTGTGTGTGTGTGTGTGTGTGTGTGTGTGTGTGTGTGTGTGTGTGTGTGTGTGTGTGTGTGTGTGTGTGTGTGTGTGTGTGTGTGTGTGTGTGTGTGTGTGTGTGTGTGTGTGTGTGTGTGTGTGTGTGTGTGTGTGTGTGTGTGTGTGTGTGTGTGTGTGTGTGTGTGTGTGTGTGTGTGTGTGTGTGTGTGTGTGTGTGTGTGTGTGTGTGTGTGTGTGTGTGTGTGTGTGTGTGTGTGTGTGTGTGTGTGTGTGTGTGTGTGTGTGTGTGTGTGTGTGTGTGTGTGTGTGTGTGTGTGTGTGTGTGTGTGTGTGTGTGTGTGTGTGTGTGTGTGTGTGTGTGTGTGTGTGTGTGTGTGTGTGTGTGTGTGTGTGTGTGTGTGTGTGTGTGTGTGTGTGTGTGTGTGTGTGTGTGTGTGTGTGTGTGTGTGTGTGTGTGTGTGTGTGTGTGTGTGTGTGTGTGTGTGTGTGTGTGTGTGTGTGTGTGTGTGTGTGTGTGTGTGTGTGTGTGTGTGTGTGTGTGTGTGTGTGTGTGTGTGTGTGTGTGTGTGTGTGTGCAAGGCCTCGTTATAAGAAAGGAATGTGCACGGACCACATTGCTAATAATGATGTGTGGCATTTTCTCCATTACTCCCTCCGTTTATCATTCTGCCCCCTCTCTCACATCTTCATTTAGATTCTCTCCTTCCCTCCAGTTCTTCACCTCTCGTAACTCTTCTTCCCTCACTCTCACTTCTTCATCCATTTCCTTTCCATCCCCTTCACTCTTCTCTCTCCCTCCATCTCTTCCCTTGCATTTCGTACTTCTCCATTTATTTATTATTTTTTTAATCTCTCCCTTCCTTTCTCTCATTCTTATTTCCTCACATTTCTTTCTTTTTTCCCTTCCTCCTCCTCTCACTTCTTCATTCTCCCTTCCTCCCTCTTTCATTTCCTCGTTCATCTTCAATTCAGTCTCGCTCATCTTCATTCTTCTTCTCTCCCTCCCTCCTATCTCACTTCCTCATTCTTCTCTCCGTCCCCTAGTGTCTTTATCTCTCTCCTCCTTTCCTTCGTCTTTATTCTCTCTTCTCATATCGTTCTCCAGCATTTCCTCTCTTCTCTCCTTATCGTGTATTCACCTCTCTCTTTTATTTTACCCCTCCCCCTTCTCTTTACCTGTTTCTCGTGTCCTCTTTACTCTCTTCCTTTGTTAGTCTTTTCTTTGTTTCTCTCGCCTCTTTCTTCCATCCCTTGTATTTTCCTTTCTGCCATTTTAATCATGCATTCTCCTTTTCTTATAATTTTATTGTCTTTTTCTTCCTTTTTATGTATTTCTTCTTTTTCCGATACATTTTATTCTCTCTCTCTCTCTCTTACTTTTTCTTTTTGCTTTGCCTTTATATTTTCTGAGGTTTTATTTTCATCTTTCCAACTGTCTCAAATTTCCTTGCCATTTATTATGTTCCACGTCTTCTCTCTCTCTCTCTCTCTCTCTCTCTCTCTCTCTCTCTCTCTCATGTAACCCCTCCCCTGTACTAGTGACCCTAATACCATTCTATTATTGCTGTCTGTTTTTGTTGTTTTTGTTGTTGTTGTTGTTATTGTGTTCATGTCAGCTGTGTCTGTTACCGTGACTGTTCATTATCTCAGCTGAACTTGTCTTAAAGAGAACTGATTATTTATTTTATTTTATTTGTTTTTCCTTCCTCTGTTAATCTTCTGTTAAAAAAAAAAATGCGTACCGATTATGAGAGTGATAATATCAATAATGTTAACTTCTCTACTGTGATTTTTTTTCTTTTTTCATTTCCTTCTTGTTGCTGTTGTTGTGGTCCCAAATTCATGTGGACATAGCTGCCCTTCTCCTCTCCACCATCCTCTTTTCGGGGGATAGGGAGGGAGTTGAGGATGTTTGTATAACCCAGTAGCAGAACGGCTCTGTTATATCCGTGCCATCACGGGAAGGCGACCCTCTCCAGTTCATTCCTGCTGCCTCCACATAACTATACCTAACTCTGGGGAAATCTCTCACACTGAAGGGGTTAGGGACAATTTACAACAGCCTATACTATGAAATGCCTCCTCAGAGATGGATAAAGCTGTCCCGAAGTAGCAAAATTAAAGCAAATATTACATCCTCGAGCTGAAGGAATTAAGAGTACAAATATGAAAGCTACAGAAAGCAGATTAAGTATGTGCTTTACCAGTATCGGCAACACTAGTAATAAGACGGTCGCTGGCACCATTATTTCCGTCAGGCAGTTACAGTTCTTTCACCTTAACTTGGCCTAGATTTTCCTTTTGCGACTTATTTTCACCGTAGCCCAATTGCATAGCAAGATAAGGCTGCGGCACTACATCCGTTTTATAGCACTTCTTCGTGACTAGCATCATATCCAAGGCCTAATCTCATGTAACAACTCAGCGTTTACGATGGATACATAGCAATTTTTTAACGAGATAAAACGAAAGGAGTATATTCAAAATCTTAATAATAATTTGGTATATTCTGCCTAAACCCAAATCACAGAAATAAAATATAAAATAACGTGTGTCAAGATTACAGGTGTCAGTCTAATTACGTAATAGACCAGCATTTGAAGAGGTCATTAGGGGCAATTACAGGAAAATTACAAAGAGGATACATCAACCCTCCGACTGACAAAACACCCGCCTTTCACAGGGTGCCAGACAACGCTAATTTCTTCACTAGGATTTCCCTCTTGCAATCTCTACATGTTTTTACTCTTGCAGTCTCCAGACGATTATTCTCGGCTTTCTATGAGACTTTTAGAACAGGAGGGGGCTATATTAAGATTCGGTTCACCCCCACACTACTCCTGGGCTCTCAAAGTTAAATAAAACCGTAGCAAGAAAAGGCTAAAAAAAAAAAAAAATACGTCCTGGGATTGCAAGGCTTAAATACACTGGCTTATTATACTGAAGTCTCCCGTATACATTAAACAACATTGTATTTATTTCCACCTAAAGTCAGACAATTTATTCCCTTTCAAAAACATCGCCATAGCAAAAATAAATAAATAAATAAATAAAAATAAATAAATAAATAAACTCGTGCCAGTGGACCAGAAAGGAGTTGCCCTGATATAATACCCTGAAGTAAAATTAGTGAGTACGATCCGCTTCTTACCTGGCGTTGGTCTGGCTGGTATAGGGCAGGTGGGACGTCTGCTTACCTGGAAAGAAATATAATAGTATGGGTAGAACGATATCCATCTACTACTACTACTATTATTATTGCATCACTACTACTAATTACTACTACTTCTACCACTGCTACTACCTACCACTACTACTACTACTACTAATAATAATAATAATAATAATAACAATAATAATAATAACAACAATAATTATAATGAATACATAATGACTTAAATACAAGAAAGAATATAATGAGGCAATTATTATTAACAGGATCTCCCATTATGTATTATTAACAAGTATCATCCCTATCTTCTCATTAAAGTTATCTATAATTATTAACATACTTGTATTAATTATTATAGTCTACTTATACACGAGACCTTCACCCTCCACACACACACACACACACACACACACACACACACACACACACACACACACACACACACACACACACACACATTTTCTCTTAGTTCTTTAGGTATTGTTTTCTAGGACTAAATTTCACGGTCTGATTTTTCATTGCCAGGTGTGTGTGTGTGTGTGTGTGTGTGTGTGTGTGTGTGTGTGTGTGTGTGTGTGTGTGTGTGTGTGTGTGTGTGTGCGAACAGGCATGTGTGGTCATTGTTCTATTTTTCTTTTTTTGTAATCTTTGTTTTTGGCGCTGATGACATTGCTAGATTTCCTGTTATACTGGATATTCACAGTATTCTCTCTCTCTCTGTCTCTGTCTCTCTCTGTCTGTCTGTCTCTCTCTCTCATGTTCTTGCATTCCGTATTATGTTCTTTCTATTGTGTTTGTCTATCTTGGCGATGTCCTGTCAGTTTTCGCCACACAGCATAATTTTCTATTCTCTCTCTGTTTTTTCCCTTAATTTCCCGTTCCTCAGTTAATTTTTTCCACTGTTTGCCTTGCCTCTATTTAAGGAAAGTCACTTTAACATTTTCATTCTTCCTGGCATTTTCTGTTGGTCTTCCTTTTTATATTTTCTCTTTTATATTAACATGTAACTTTATTTTATTTTCCACCTTTTCTTTTCATTTGCCTTAAAGTTATTATAATTCTCATCTTCTTTCCCTCTTTTACCTTCCCTCGTTTATCCATCCTTTTTCATTCCTGTTTAACCCATTCTCTGTTCTTCCGTCTTTTCTTCCCCCTCTTTCCTCTCCCTTCCTTCATTCCCTCCATCTTTCATTCCTTTCCTGTATCTTTCCATCAAGCCCTTCTTCACTCCGTCCTTCCTGCCTGCCTCCCTCACGCCCTCTCCCTTCCCTCTCCCTCCCTTCCTTCTTTCCCTCCCTTCCCTTTATATCCAGTTGGCGACTTCAATGCTATGGAGAGGGTGAGCCTATTTTCGTCTTTCTTTTCCTTATCTACCCTCCTATGTTATCTTCCTCTCAATCATTCTTTCTTCATTACCTTCCTCCTGCTTCTTTTTTGTCCCTTCCTCCTTCTCTTTCTTCTCCTTTATTTATTCCTTCCTCTTTACTGTCATTATTCTCGTTTCCTTCCACTTCTCTCCCTTCTATATCTCATCATTCATTGATTTCTCTCTACCTTCCTCCCACTCCTCTTTTCCTTCCCTCCTCCTACCATTATATATTCCTCCCTTTAATAGACTTCTTCCCTCATCTATTCTCTCTTCCTCTCCCTGAATGTTCTTTCCTCTTCAACTCAACTTTCCTCTTTCCCCTCCCTTTTTCTCTCTTTCCCTACCCTCATACTCCTCCCTCTTTACCCCGTTCCTCTTTTCTTTTCCTCTCCCCTCCATCTCATTTATTCCTTCCTCCCTCCTCTGACGTGGCTCCGTTATACATGGCCACACCCTTCCTCCCTCTCCCTCCTGGTTACCTCCCACTCCCCCCTTTCTCCTCCTTTCCCCAATCCCTTTCCTTCCCCTCACTCCAAGTTACCTCCCCTTCCCCTCTCCCCTTCTTCCTCCTCCCTCCATGTCATCTCCCCTCCCCACTCTTGTACTTTCTCCTGCAGGTTTAAATCTATCCCTTTCTTCTTTCCTTCAATCATTTGTGCTCTCTCTCTCTCTCTCTCTCTCTCTCTCTCTCTCTCTCACACACACACACACACACACACACACACACACACACACACACACACACACACACACACACACATCCGTCTTTTACTTCTTTTTACTCCCATATTCATTCATTGCCTTCCCTATTCTGTTTTCCCGTCTTAAACCCCTTCAGTCCAAGCACGTCTTTACAAATGCACAAATGTTACCGACGGATGCTTTTATTTACCTTAAGAGAAACCTGTTGTACTCAAGGTTAAAGTATTATTTAATTTTATACGTAATGCTGTATATCTGTGTATTTATCCATCCAAATATCAATGTGGCAATCTACTGTATCTGCCTCTGAGTGTGTGTGTGTGTGTGTGTGTGTGTGTGTGTGTGTGTGTGTGTTTATCTGTCACCATGCTTTTATGTATCTGCTTGTCAATCTCTCTCTCTCGCTCTCTCTCTCTCTCTCTCTCTCTCTCTCTCTCTCTCTCTCTCTCTCTCTCGCTCGCTCTCTCTCTCTCTCTCTCAAGCCAAAATGCTTTAAAAATTCCTCAAATTCATAATACTTGCGACCCAAAGAATGTTACGAGGCTGGAGTGATTGCCAGCGTAAGTGGAGCGAGACATTATCACTGCAGGTATGAGAGAGAGAGAGAGAGAGAGAGAGAGAGAGAGAGAGAGAGAATGTGGATGGCAGATTATATGTAGTTGTGATCACCAAGCATACCTTTCATAATAAGAGCACTGAATGTATATAAGCGTTAACATACACAAACTAAAAACAGACTTTATATGTATAGAAGTATTATAGAAGAACGATTCAACAAAAGACAGACTCGTGGGAAGAGGAAATGCATGGGACTGGAGGGAAAAAGAAGAAAAATATGAGCTGAAATGAAGTGGGTGAAAGAAAGGCTATGGGGAAAGAACGATATAGAAAGGGGAATGGGAAGTTACTGCACGAAAAAAAGGAAAGGGGAAAAAGGATGGAAGGCAATGCAAAAGGAAAGGAAACTCAGGATAAGAAACGAAGGCATGAGTGGAATAATGGATGTCAGAAGGGGCTGGAACACCTTGGAGAAATTAAGGAGGAAAAAAGAAGGTGAAGGAATGGAATGCAGTGAGGTGTAGGTGGAGGTAAATGAAAGTAGGCCAATGTCCGCTAAAGTTGCAAAAAAAGGGCAAGGCAGGGCAGGGCAGGGCAAGGAAAATTAATGGACTGACAGATGATAGGAGTGGGTGTTAAGTAGGGGATCAGAGAGGGAGGGGAAAGTGCAAGGATGGAGGGGGAGATATAAACGGACAGGAGGGGACGGGGCAGGGCAGGGAATGGAAGGGCAAAGAAAATAGATGGACAGGGAGACGACAGGAGTGGGTCTAATATACGGGATCAGACAGAGGGGGAGGAGAGATAGGAGGGGAGGAATGGATGGGTAGGGGTGGGAGGGGCAGGCTGCGTGATTAACTGGGTTAAGATACGACAGCAGTAGGTGTAAAATGGGTTGTTAGATAGAGGAAAGGGAAAGTGCATAGCATAGAGGAGGAGGAGGAGGAGGAGGAGGAGGAGGAGGAGGAGAAATTGATCTAAAAATAAGGTGGAGGGAGAGTTGTATAGGAGAGTGAGATAAGGCTGATTAATATGGGGAGGGAAATATACAAAAGGTGAATGTACGAAGAATTATGAAAATGAGGAATATAAATAAGAAACGTGAATACTGGTAGGGGAGTGAGGGGAGAAGTTCGGTAGGCAAGAAAAAGCTCACTTATGAGGAAAGAGGAGATATGAAGAGGTGAGGGAGGCTGAACAAGGTGGGGGAAGAAGGAAAGGATCTAGAAACGGAGTAGACAAGTACGGTAAAGATTAACTCCTTCAGCACAGTCACGTCTATTTTACTGTGTTTCTGGCATCCACATGGAGTTTGGTTCAGCTAAGGAGAAATTCATTAAACTGGAGGATTGGATACGGTCTTCATCTATCTCCTCATCAGCATAGCGCGCTCTATGGTTGATTAAAATGTCTGGCAGTAGCAAACTCTAACACAAAAGACGTCACCATATCGAAAGAGCTACGGAGAGTGGAAGTAGGTCTGTAAGTGATTTGGGTAGAAGAAAGAGGTTAGATCTGAAGGCACTGGCTGTGGAGGGAGTGAAGGACTGAATGATGTGGTAGGAAGGGGGGAGGGAAGAGTCGCAGTGGAAAGTAAGAGAACGAGGCAGAGAGGGAGAGAAAAACTGGAATGAATAGAATAATAGGATGAAGGAGGGAGGAGAGACTTGTAGGGGAGAAACAGGATGGAGGAGAGAGAGAGAGAGAGAGAGAGAGAGAGAGAGAGAGAGAGAGAGAGAGAGAGAGAGAGAGAGAGAGAGAGAGAGAGAGAGAGAGAGAGAGAGAGAGAGAGAGAGAGGTTAGAAATAAGATAGGAACTTGATGGAGGAGAAGGGAGGCTGAAGGCAGAAGGTGGAAGGAGGGTGACGTAAGAGAATTTTGTAGGAGAAAGGGGGAGGAAAAGGGAAGGGGGTGAAGGGAAGGGTAAAGTGAGCTAAACAATAGGGACGAGGCAGAGGAAAGAGGAGAGAGATAGGATGATGTAGGAAGGAGAGGGAGCCTGGAAAAGGTGAAGGGAAGAGACGGTGGACGGTAGAGAAGGTGGACAAGGTGGATAGGTGTGGTACTCTAAGGAAAGTGAAATACGACGTAAAAAGAGGGAGTGAGGATGGAAGGAAGAGAGGAATGAGAGAAAGCTGAAGGAGGAGAAGGTTGGTGAATGGTGTGGTAAAGTGTAAGAGAAAACAGGATGAAGAAATGGGTGGAGAAGGTGGAGAGATGAGGAGAAAGAGGAGTGTGTAGGATGAAGCAAAGTGATAGCGTCGGTGAGGGGAGTGATAAGTCGCTTGAGAAAAAAGGAAGAGTCTGAGGAAGGTGAGGAGAAAATGAAGGAAGAAAAAGAGGAAGACGAAGGACAGGAAGGAGAGGTTAGAATGAAAAGATGAAGAGGGATAAGAGGTTTGAGAAACAGTGAAGGTGGTGAGGCCAGGTTAGAGTGGCAGACCATTTGAGAGTGCCAAGTCAGGTGAGAGTGCTAAGTCAGGTGAGTGCCAATTCAGGTGAGAGTGTTAAGTCAAGTGAGTGCCAATTCAGGTGAGAGTGCTAAGTCAAGTGAGTGCGAAGTCAGGTGAGAGTGCTTAGTCAAGTGAGTGCCAAGTCAGGTGAGTGCCAATTCAGTAAGAGTACCAATTCAGTAAGAGTGCCAAGCCAGTAAGAGTGCCAAGCCATGTGAGGGTGCCAAGTCATGTGAGGGTGCCAAGTCATGTGAGGGTGCTAAGTCATGTAAGAGTGCCAAGTCATGTGAGTGCCAATCATGTGAGTGCTATGTCATAAGAAAGTGCCAAGCCATATGAGTGTCAAGTCATGTGAGTGCCATGCCAGTGAGAGTGCCAAGCCAGGTGAGTGCCAAGCCAGGTGAGTGCCAAGCCAGATGGGAGCCAAGCTAGTTTGAATGCCAAGCTAGTTTTAGAGTGCCAAGCCAAATAATTGCCAAGTCAGGTGAGAGTGCCAAGCCAGGTGAGAATGTCAATCCAGGTGAGGTTAAATGAGGGTGGGGTTGGGCAACATGACACTGCTACTCCCTCATCTTGGCATCTTTGGCACCCTCTGACCTTACCTGACACCTACTGACCTGATCTCTACTCCATGGCACCCTTGACCTTATATGACCCCACCTCTCTCTCTCTCTCTCTCTGTCTGTCTCTCTCTCTCTCTCTCTCTCTCTCTCTGTCTGTCTGTCTCTCTCTCTCTCTCTCTCTCTCTCTCTCTCTTTCACTATTTTCTGATACTATTTCTCAGGCACCTTCTCTTTTTTGACACACATCTTGCTGTCACTCATTATTTCTGACTCTTATACACTTTCTCAACTTCTCTGGCACTTTTACAAACTCCATTACTGATGATACTTGACATTATGAACTGAAATTTTATGACACTTCTTGATACTTCATAATTATATCCCCTAAACTTTACAGCACTTTGACAGGTGTTGGCAGCTTAACAGTTCATGGCACTCTGAAATTTTATGGCACTTTATGATGCATTATGGTGCTTTCTGATGCAATGGCACTCTTTGACATTTTCTGGTACTTTATGGCACTATGGTACTTTCCGACACAATGGCACTGTGACACTTCATAAACTCCCAACACTGTGGCATTTTCTGACAGTCTGTGGCCCTTTCAAACTACTTCGCTTTCTGGTATTTTATATTTTCCAACACTTTACAAACTCCGAAACTCCATGGCTCTTTCTGGTACTTTATAAACTTCCAACACTTTCTGGCACTTTATAAACCCCCAACACTTACCTATTCACTGAACTCAGTTGGCATTCTGACACACCTCGGCATCCCAAGATTATCTGGCACTTTATAAAATCCAACACTTTATGAAACTGACACACTATACATATCAACACTTTATGGTATTTTCTGACACTTTATACACCCCCTGCTGGAGTATCAATTCCCCCTCACCCCACGGCACTGTCAAATGTCTGTTAGCATTCTTACATATCATAAGCAACTGTACTTTCAATGGCACTATCGCCTCATCTGGCACTCTGTATCAGCCTTGACTTATATGGTAGTATTTAACGTGGTCACTAAATTTGCTGCCACTCATTACCGACAGGTGGTGCTGCAATACTCGTAAACCTGGCACCTTTCCTGGCATTAATATCTCCCTTACACCACTCACCTCTTTGCCATTACAAGTCTCCAAACGCTGAATATTTTGGAGTTAAACTTTTCTGACTTTGGATCCAGGCTAAACTGCCCCTTCCCTGAGGTCATACAGTCTTCCAGCGTGTGCTGTACCACAGGCCATCGCTTCGGCGCTAAATCAACCGTTCATACTGAATACATCATTGAGTGTGTCTCGTTTAGTACTTATGATAAGATTTTAGTGGGGGTATTTTTACCTTATACCAGCGGGTCTTGTGGAAGAAAGGTAAAATTACTTTAACTAAATTCAAACACACACACAGTTCCCTGTCCCAGCCTGCGACTAACCTAGCGTCCATTCGAGCAACAGTCACCATTTCAATCCACTCCATCACCACCTTCCCCCAAAACAATTATGTAACATTCCTGTGTTTTCCCTCTCTCATTTTGTCCATTTGTCACTTTTTTCATTCATATCAGCTACATACAATACGTCCATCTAACAAACACTAAAGTAACATCACTAAATCCAAAATAAGTTACCCCTCCACCTATTACAGTACAGACAAAAATGTATTGTTTGTGTGTGTGTGTGTGTGTGTGTGTGTGTGTGTGTGTGTGTGTGTGTGTGTGTGTGTGTGTGTGTGTGTGTGTGTGTGTGTGTGTGTGTGTGTGTGTGTGTGTGTGTGTGTGTGTGTGTGTGTGTGTGTGTGTACGCGCGCCCGCGCGCCAGCCACTGAACCTCCAAAACGGGTTACCAAGTCTCTGTCCAATTTCGACCGCATTAAAAAAAAAAAAAAAAAAAACTTCGAGACACTACCCCCTAGGTGCACCTCAGTGTCACTGCCTGGCCTTCATCTCAGCTCCCTCTGCCCTCACTCTGGCACACTTTAGCATGTCACACTTTAGAATGTCACCCCTGAGCGTGGCACCCCCTAGCACGGCACCCTTCAGCATAGTACCCATTAGCACGGCACTTTTTAGCATGGCACCCTTTACTACGGGACCCTTTAGCATGGCACTCCTTAGCACGGGACGTTTAAGCATGGCACTCTATAGGAAGGTGCTCTTTAGCATGGCACCCTTTAGCACGGCACCTTTTAGCATGGCACCATTTAGCACGGCACCTTTTAGCACGACACCCTGTAGCATGACACGTTGTAGCATGGCACCCTTCAGTATGGCACCCTTTAGCATGACACTCTTTAGCATGGCACCCTTTAGCATGGCACCCTTTAGCATGACACCCTTTAGCATGGTACCTTTTAGCATGGCACCCTTTAGCATGGCACCCTTTAGCATGGCGCGTTGTAGCATGACACCCTTTAGCATGGCACCCTTTAGCATGACACCCTTTATCATGGCACCCTTTATCATGACACCCTTCAGCATGGCACCCTTTAGCATGGCACCCTTTAGCATGGCGCGTTGTAGCATGACACCCTTTAGCATGGCACCCTTTATCATGGCGCGTTGTAGCATGACACCCTTTATCATCGCATCCTTTATCATGGCACCCTTTGGCATGGCACCCTTTAGCATGGCACCCTTTAGCATGACACCCTTTAGCATGGCACGTTGTAGCATGCCACACTTTCGCAGGGCACGTTGTATCCTGCCACCCTTTCGCAGGGCACGTTGTAGCATAACACATTAGCACGACACCCTTTAGCATGGCACCCTTGAGCATGACACCTTTTAGTATGGCACGCTTTAGCACGGCTTATCTGTCACTCTACCTCATCTTCCTCGTAAGGCCCTCAGCCATCCCTATTTACTCATCTGGACATCCCCAGGCACTCCCCTACCCCACCCCAACCCACCCCTCTCTGGCACTCCCTTGCCCCACCCCATCCTTCTCTGGCACTTCCCGACCCCTCCCTACCCTTCTCTGGCACTCCCCGACCCCACCCCAACATTATCCGGCACTCCCTTAACCCACCCCGCCCTTCACTGGCATTCCCCTACCCAACCCTACCCCTCTCTGGCATTCCCTTCCCAGCCCTTTTCTGACCTGCCCTCCATCAATGGAGGCCTGTATTTCCCAAGGCACCCTGTATTTGTGTAGGCAACCTGTATTTGTGTAGGCAACCGGTATTTGTGTAGGCAACCGGTATTTGTGTAGGCAACCTGTATTTGTATTGGCACCCTGCATTTGTGTAGGCACCATTTTTTTACATAACAACCCTTTGGCACTCTCGGACCCACCACCATTTCACCTGCTGTGCCAGGGGAGGTCAACCTGTACTGCATATGGGGCGGTAATTATAATCCAAAAACCTAGCCAGCTGCAAGACAGTAAGTGAGGGGAAGCGTGGCACCTTGAACATCTAGTGATGCTATCACTAGAGATACAGTGTGTATTTTCGTTTCTAAAAAATATATACAAGTAAAAGTGACAACAGCTCTGAATTCACACCCAGGCACACACAGTCTGGTTGAACTGTTACCTCAGCACTTCAGAGTTGGTCACCGAAAGGACAGGAAACAGTAATGAACATGACCGTAGGAATGTGTATTACTTCATATCTCTGAAATTTGGGTGTCAATGGAAAACAGTACAACAGATTAATGTATGGAAAGAGGGTCGAAGAGAGAGTGTAGGTCAGCCGTGCAAGACCCACGTGTCGCTGGTTGGGCCTCACTGCTCTATCCCCGCCTTCTCTACTAGGTCAAAGAAATCACCCTGGCACTCTTGGTACGTTCGTTTTACTTTCGCTGGGATAACAGAACTCGTAGCGCTTCTTTCCTAACAATATACTGTATTTTGTATTTTACCTTATTATTGTCTTCTATTTTGTTAATATCGCTTAAGTTTCGACAGTTCACATATTTAACATACATGAGAATAGTAAAGTGTTTTAAGAAATAATTCGCCGAGGAAGAGGTGTTACAGATCACTTTAAGCCAACGAGAATACAGTCCATTATGTAACTCCTTACGTATCACAAATCTACCTTTTGTTCTTGCTACCGCTAGATGATTTTATTCTGCTTATGCAACACTCCTGTGGCGAAGGTAATAGAAATCTTAAGCCATCGTAGAACTTCAATTCTTTTACACTCTTATAACCTCTTCAGTACAAGGTGTCCCGCTCAAACTGATAAAAATTATTTGGTGGAAGAAACAAATAAAAAGGAAAAGACATGGTACAGATGGGGTTTACGTCACTCCCTCCTCCCTTTCCCTTCCTCTGTCACCACACCAAGCCTTCCCCTCCCTCTTCTCCACCGTTTCTCTCCCCTCCCCCAGTCCACTTCCCTCCTTCCCTTCCCTCCCTGTCACCACACCAAACCTGCCCCTCCCTCCTCTCCCCCGCCTCTCTCCCCTCCCCTCGTCACTACGTCCACTCAGGCGGGATATTATACATTCATCCACTTACGCAAATTTACAATCTCGCGTCTGCAGCCTCACTCCCACGCCATCCTTCTCTTTGTCTCTCCGTCCTTAACTCTATCTCTACCTATCTCTATCCCATGTCTGTCTGTCTGTGTCTGTCTGTCTGTCTGTCTGTCTCTCTCTCTCTCTCTCTTTGAATGTCTCCACGCTCTCCTTTCAGTCTTCCAAGTTCTCCATTTTGCATGCTTTCCTTTCTCCTCCCTCTCATCCCTTCACCCACTCCTTCCCTTCCCTCCATGTCCTCTCCTCCGGCTACGCTCTCCTCTTTTCCTTCCCCACTGCCTCCGCCATCCACTCTCTTGCCCTTCTCAAGTCTTTCCTTTTTACGTTCTCTCTCCTTCCTCTTTTCTCCCCACGGTTTCCTCTTATTCCGTCCACATGCTCCCTCCATGCTCTTCTCTCTTCTCCCTGACTTCTCCAAGAACCTCCTCTTTTCCTTCCACACTTTGCCCTTTTGCCTCTACAACCCACCTCCCCCCTTCTCTTCTTTCGTTCAGCCCCCTCCATTCGCTTCTATCACTGCTGTTGCTAAAAGGAGCCACATCACTTTTGTACCAAATTCTCACCGGGTATAATGAATTCTGCTACGGTTTCTTATACTATACGCAAACAAGACTACTTTCATCCCGACTGGAGTTCATCCCAGTGATACTTAACCTTGTTTTCGTGTTCGCACCCTTCAGTTCTCAAAATATCTTCTTGCAGCCCTTGTCAGAAAAAGTCTGATACTCGTGTGTAACTATTCTGACATCAGATTCACATTACAGCTAAGATGACACAGTGACGCAGTTGTGTCACACAGCAGAGTAAGACTAAAAATACAACCATAGAGACACAATGGCTAAGAATTTAACAACTTTGTAGCTGAACTGGCTGGCACCCTAAAGGGATGCACACACCCACGGTCAAGAACCACTGGCTGAACCTCTTCACCACAATGACGACTGTATTAAATTTTCGCAGCTCAGAAGAACTCTCTGTTAATAATGGTGTCAGTGAAGGTTGTATCTAAGACCTCCAGTCCACGCATAATCTATCCTAATGTGAATAAAATAATCTAAAGATAAAAAGACAAATGAAAAGTTTTATGATTGAATATTAACATGACTTTTCCGAATGTTCATCACGGTTATAATTTATGAGCTATAATAAATTAAACCATAAGATACTACTCCTCACATAACACTTCTCGCCGCCAGTCATCTTTCATCATCGTAATTCTATCTCCAAAAAAGAAATAAGGTGGGCAGTTTAAAAAAAATACGAACGGGGAAGCAGAAGATTATAACCATCAACAAAATGTCAAGTCTAATTCACGATTTATCACTTCATTATGCTGCTTCTTCGTTAAGTTCAGTAAAATCGCTATTATTCTAGTGATAGTAAAACTGGAATATACTGTAATGGGCTTATTATACCGGTACCAGTCGTTCATCACCGCTAGACATTTATCAAAGAATAAATATAACTTGAAATTCTTGCAAACCATTTCTAAAAGCAAAAATTAATGATCATCGTAACTCTATTCCCATTATTAAAACTGAGTGGGCAGGATCCAGAAATAGGAACAGGACAGCATCACAAAAACCAGAACTATGAACAGAATGTCTGCTAAAATCTATCATTAATTTTGTAACTGCTATTCATAACTTGAAATAGCAAGAAGGGTGAAGTGAGGTGAGCTGAGGTGAGGAGAGGTGAAGTAAGGCCGTGTGAGCTAAAGAGGCAAGGTGAGGCAAGGTAGGACGAGGTGGGGTGAAGTGGTCCGCGGTCACCTGTTTTGCCACCCCACCCTCCACGCTAGTTCACCTGACCTTATGCTGACCCCTACCAATTCCCTCACATCCCTCTCCCGCCCCTTTTACCTCACCTTTTACCCATACTTTTCCTGTGAGACCACTCTTCACCTACCTCCTTCAACTCCATTCTGCTCTCTCTCTCTCTCTCTCTCTCTCTCTCTCTCTCTCTCTCTCTCTCTCTCTCCGTAAGCTTCAGTCTTCCTCATTCCTGTCTTTCTGTCTCTTCTTCCTCTGCATCCAATCCTATTCCCTCACATTCTCTCTCATTTCTTAGATTTCACCACTTTTCCACCATCTTACTTTCCACTCACCTTCAGTAATTCAGTTCCTGTTAACTTTCTTTCCATCCAGCATTCTACACTAAGTCACAAAGCCTATCTAAATTTAATCAAGTCACGACCAACATCCAAGTCATTGCAAATACCGATTCATTTTCCCCTTTCTTGTCATCCACGTTTAAAGATTCATCCAACACAACACTACGCAGTCCAAACCAACCCAGTCCAAACCAACCCAACCCAACCCAGTCCAAACCAACCCAACCCAACCCAGTCCAAACCAACCCAACCCAACCCAGTCCAAACCAATCCAACCCAACCCAGTCCAAACCAGCCCAACTCAACCCAGTAGAAACCAGCCCAATCCAGTCCAAACCAACCCTACCCAATCCAATTCAGTCCAACCCAACCCACTGCAATCCAGTCTAAATCAACACAGTTCAGTCCACCCCAAGTTATTCTAAGCCAACGCAACCCAAATCATGTCAGACCAATCCATCGCAAGCCAACCCAACACCACTGTGCCTTACCATACCCAACCCAACTGAAGTCAAACCACAACCAAATAAGCTGAAATCACTCTAAATATGGATTCGCTTCTAATCTTTGCGATCCATCCCCGACCTAATCCAACCCAGCATAAGTCAAGTTACGAGCAAACAAACCCGCCTATCAAAATACACACTTACTTTTCCTTTTCTTTCATCCCTCAACCCAACCCAACCCAACCCAACCCAGCCTACCAAACTTAAGCTAACCTAACAGCCTAATGCTACACAACGACACAACTAACCTGACCCAACCCAACCCAACTCAACCCAGGCCAACTCAAGTAACCTATACAACCCAGGTCACCGCACACAGCTTAACTTTCAGCCTTTCTCGTGATCCTATCCATAACTCCAGCCAAGTCAAGCGATGTCCAAACAGCCCTGAGTCACTGTAAATAATGCACCGACCCCAATCCAATCACTGACTTGAATATTTGGGTCAGGCGGTGGCGAAGGGAAGGAGGAGAATGGGGTGGGAGGGGGATTAGTTAAGAAGCACGGCAGGGATGATGGTGGTTGAGAGTGTCGCTTGTACTAGGTTACGTCATCCCGGGAAAGTAGTATACGGTTTGGTTCGGTTACACTTGAGGAACCGGCTATATGAAGGAGCGCGAGTACGCACGCACGCATGCATGAACACACACACACACACACACACACACACACACACACACACACACACACACACACACACACAAAAGAAAGGTCGACGATTATAATTTCGGTTGCATAAGATTACATAAGCCTGTCAATCAACTAATCGTTCCCAGTCGCCTTCCAATTAAAAACATCGGAAAAATGTAAACATATTAACTGATGCTTCAAGCTCTGAACTACCAATTACGGCGGCAACTGGAATGCCATCAGTGCGCGACCTTGTTTTTGGCACGCCAGAAGAGTCACCCACCCACCTCTGGCCTTACCTGGTGCGAGAGGGGGGGAGGGTGGAGGCAAAAAGAGGGGATGGAAGGGGTATAGGTGGCGAAAAAGCGGAGAGGTGAGAAAGTGAGAGGAGAATGAGGAAGAAGTGGTGAGGGTGGGGAAGGGCGTGGGCAGGGAAGGGGTAAGAGAGGGGTAAAGGAGGAGGGAATGATGGTAGAGGAAGTGACGGTGTGAACGGATGAAGCGACATGTATGTGGGATGGAGGGAGAACAGAGGAGGGCAAGGACTGAGGGTGGGAGGAACTGGGGCTACAAGATCATGGAAAACAAGGTGGGGTAAGGAAATTGGGGTAGAGGCTCCGTGGTGGTAGGAGGGGTGAGGATGCGGGGAAAATAGAGAATGGAGTAGAAAAGGAGGGAAGTGACGGGAGTGGGTAATGGAGTTAGGGAAAAGGGAGAATGAGGGATGAATATATATGAAATATTATAAAGGAAGGCGAGGAGGTGAGGGCAAGGGAAGAAACAGAGAGGGAGAAAAGAGAAAGGAAGGGTGGAGAAATGATGGATGACGGGAGAATGAGGATTAGAGAGAGGGGAAGAGGGCAGAAGGATAGGATGGGAAGAGGAAGGGGAGGGGGGCAGGGATGGGGGAGAGGTTGAGAAATGGTGAGAGAGAAGGTGAGGATGGAAGTACAGGATAATGGAAGGGCAAAGAGACAATGGATTATAAGAAGACTCGAGTTAGGGAAAAGGGAAGAAGTGCAGAAATGGTACAAAAGGGGGAGTAGATGAAGCTAGGAGAGGAGGAGGAGGTGAGGGTGGGGGAGGATGAGGAGAGAGGTGAATAAGAACAGTAGAGATGGAGGAGGAGGAGGAACAAAGGGAACGGGGAGGGGTAAGGAAAAGGGGGAGGGAAGGGATGGAGAGGTGAAGAAAAAGGAGAAGGGAAAGGGGAAAGAAGGAGAGGGAAAATGACAAGAGAGAGAGAGGAGGAGGAGGGAAAACGAAAATGAGAAAGGAATCTGAGGAGGGGGAGGGGGATGGGTGGACTAAAGGGAGGACAGTAAGGGAGGGAACAGATTCCAATGGCATACGATGGAAGAGGGAGGAAAATGGATGAGCTGGAGCAGGTGGAGAAGTTGGATGGATAAATGTGGAAGGTCAGAGAGGAAAACTGTGGAGAGGCTGACGTGGCGGGATTTGACAGGAGGTGGAGGAGGGGGTGAGGGCAGAGATGGGGACGAAGGTATGGAGTTAGAGAGAAGGAGGTGGAGGAGGCGGGCTAAGGTTGGAGAGGCAAGACGGAGAAAGAAATCGGAATAAAGAGGGTAAAGTGGAAGAAGCGATGTTCAAAGAGAGAGAAATGGAGGAAAGAGTTGGAAGAAGAGAGAGGCAGGTGGAAGAGGAGGAGAGGACAAGTTTGGAGAGAGGGATGGTGTAGGAAGAGGTGGAGACAAAGAGGGGGATGTGGAGGAAGGAGAGCTCAAGGAGGAAGAAATGGGGGAGAGAGATAAATGGAATTAGAGAGGGGGAGATAGAGATAAAGAACGGAGTGGGGTCTTAAAGGGTGGAAGGAGGTAGGAGGAGCGGATCAGAGAGGGGGAGGTGGAGGAAGAGTGAAATTAGAGAAGGGGAGGTGGAGAACGAGGTGGAGAAAGGGGTGGGGTCACAGGAGAGGGGTGGAGGAGAGAGGGGTGGAGGAAAGAGGGGGGAGGTGTGGGGGAGAGGGTAGGGGATGGTGGAGGGAAGAGGGAGGGAGGTGGAGATGGAGGGGCGGGGTGGAATAAACAAGTATTATGCACGAGTCACTTTAACTTCCAGCTCTCCTGTGCACAAAGTTAGAAGGAAAATTGAGAGCCCGTGCTGCTAAGAGAGAGAGAGAGAGAGAGAGAGAGAGAGAGAGACTGTGTGTGTGTGTGTGTGTGTGTGTGTGTGTGTGTGTGTTTTCTGTATGTACTCGTATGTGACTGTATATTTATTGTAGGCTATATACTGAGCGTAAATGTATATCTGTATATATGAGAGTAAATGTAAATATTTATAAATGTAAGTGCACTGTATAATAAGTTTACTGTAATATATAAGTATGTAATATGCAGGTAGGTAAGTATGTGCGTGCGTGTACATACGTTTGCCTGTAAATCCCATGCAATTTCCCTTCAAGATCCGAAAGAAGAAGAAGAAGAAAAAAAAAAGGACTGCTTGAACATGTATATCAGAAGGCCCGTCCATACCAGGCACGTGCACACCAGCCGCTACAGTACACACAGAACATAGCGTACCCACACCAGCACACCAGGCCCTGAGGCGTGGTGGAAGCGGGGCGGGGGAGAGAGATTATAACCCAGATCGAATTACGGCAGGAAACCCCGAATGAAATCCAGGTTCACGTAGGTCAGTCGCCAAGGCCAGTCCGGACGGGTGTGTGGCAACCTGAATGACGCCCGTGCGGGGGTGAAAGGGCCAGGGTTCGAATCCGCCCGCCCTCTGATGACGAATGTACGCACGTTAACCCCCCCCCTCTCTCGAACTTCTTTTTTTTTTTCATGTCCTGGACCCGTTTTGAGGTGGGCGTGGTCATGTAGGTCACACGAGGCCCTGGCTAACGAGAGAACCTATATTTTCCTTGGCCGCCTTGGGATGGAGGCTGTTCCACATTGTAATACCCCCCAACACACACACACACACACACACACACACACACACACACACACACACACACACACACACACACACACACAGAGCTTTTGATGTGCAAATAGGGGAAAATACTTTGGCTTCGAATCACACACACACACACACACACACACACACACACACACACACACACACACACACACACACACACACACACACACACACACACACTCTCTCTCTCTCTCTCTCTCTCTCTCTCTCTCACCTGTACCTAATTACCTGTCTCTCGATCCTGACGGTTTCCCATCTCATTATTCTTCCTCTTTTTCCTCCTCCTTCTCCTCTTCCCTTCTCCTCCCCCTCTCTCCTCCTCCTCCACCTCCTCCTCCACTCCCTCTGCATTGTTGTCAGCTTCCTTCTTCCTCCAACTCTTCTGTTCAGTTCTTCCTCCAAAACATATTCTTTTCCGTCTTCCTCTCCTTTTCCCTTCCCTCTCGGTATCACTTTTCTCTCTTTCTTTCCTTCTGCTTTCACATCTTCAAGCTTTCACCCCCTCCTCTAAAACTTCTGATGATCCCCAAACATTTTTCTCTTCCACGAGCACTTCTCTCCTTTTTCCTTCAAAATGTATTCAGTTCCGTTTCTAAAGTTGCTCCCTCTTCACCGTGTGTGTGTGTGTGTGTGTGTGTGTGTGTGTGTGTGTGTGTGTGTGTGTGTGTGTGTGTGTGTGTGTGTGTGTGTGTGTGTGTGTGTGTGTGTGTGTGTGTGTGTGTGTGTGTGTGTGTGTGTGTGTGTGTGTGTGTGTGTGTGTGTGTGTCAAGAGAATAAGTCTTTAATTTTAAGGCCAACCCACTCGTATAGGACCGATGGACCTGTACCGTCTGTGTATCTGTGTAACTATGCATCTCCAAAGCTTCATCCATCCTCCAAAACTTTTTCCATTCCACCCAAACTTTTCCATCTCAAAAACCTTTCCCCTCTTTCTCCAAAGCTTCACCTCACTCTAATGTTTCTCCCCTTCCTTCTAAAACTTATCTTTTTCCCTTCGACACTTCTCTCCTCTATACTCCAGTTCTTCTCTCTTCCTTCTCAAAAAAGAAAAAAAAAAAACTCCTTCTCCAGATCTTTCCCCCCCCCTCTAAATTTCTCCTTTCCAAAATTTCTCTCCCTTTCCCTCAAAAGCTTCTATTCTACCCTTCTATCTCGAAAACTTTTCCCGTTCTTTCTCGAAATACTTTTATCCCTTTCCCTCCCCAAATCTTTCTCCTCCGCCGTACAAAACGTCTCCAATGCCCCCTCCAAACTTCTCTCACATCTCCAAAACTTTTCTTTCTCTTTCAAAATTTACCTCCCTCAATCAAACGCCTTTTCCTTTTCTTTCTATAACTTATCTATTTTTCCTTCCAAAAATTTTCCCTTCTACAAAATTCCTCATTCCTCAAAACTTTTTTTCTTCCTTCAGCTTCTCAAAAACCGGTCTAGTCTACGCAGTCTTCATCAGTTCTCCTCTCTCTCTCTCTCTCTCTCTCTCTCTCTCTCTCTCTCTCTCTCTCTCTCTCTCTCTCTCTCTCATGTAATATTTATCCGATCTAAGGCAAGGCGAGCTGATTCTAAGTTCAACCTACCCCAACCTACATTCCTAACCCTATTCTTCTTCCTAACCCCAACCTCCACCCGTGTCCTTACCTCTCCCTCATTCTTACCCATTTTAACGGTAACCAACTCTTTTTCTTTATCCCCTAACCCCTACATTCTCCCTGCCATCTGCCCCAACCCACACTCTTCCCTAATTTTATCTAACCTAAACTAAACTAATACAATCTAACCTAACCTAACCTAGCCTGCCTTTCCCTACCCAACCCTATACTAACCTAATCGACCTAACTCTTACCCGAATCCCCACGCCCGGCCCGACCTCTACTCCCACTCCAGGCCTTACATCAAATCTATACTCGTGCTTCTAACTTATATCCTCTCCAACATCTGGTCCTATCCCTACCACGACACATGTCTCCACTTCTGTCCCAGCCCACATCCCCATTATTACTCCAGTGCATATCCCCATCCTTACCAACCCATTGCCCATCCACATTCCAGTTTATTCCCCACCTCTACCCCAACCCAAACCCATGTTCCCATCCCATCCCAAACCCATGCCTTCCTTTCTCTCCCAACTCATTTCCTTCTTTGCCTTCTCCTACTCAATCTATTTCCCTAATCCTTCTCTAATATTAAAATTGTTCCTAACCTCTACCTTAACCCTAAACCACTTCCCCATTTCCTGCCTAAACCATTTCCACATCCCTACCCCAACCCATTTCCCCATCCTTCCCCTACCTGATCTGACCTATAGACATGATATTCACTTTTACTTAACATAACCTGACCCGATCTGACCTTATCGGATCCATAGTACAATATATCTGGAGGGAAATGTACGCTGTGTAATCAGGGATCATGGTACGAGAGAGAGAGAGAGAGAGAGAGAGAGAGAGAGAGAGAGAGAGAGAGAGAGAGAGAGAGAGAGAGAGAGGAGAGAGAGAGAGATTGCCAATTGAACTGTATGAGTGGCTATAACTGTGTGTGTGTGTGTGTGTGTGTGTGTGTGTGTGTGTGTGTGTGTGTGTGTGTGTGTGTGTGTGTGTGTGTGTGTGTGTGTGTGTGTGTGTGTGTGTGTGTGTGTGTGTGTGTGAACAATACCACATCACTCTCCACGAATAAGCGTCAAAATTATTCTTCTAAAAGGTTCTAAAAATTTATGCACAGCAGGTCTCGAAATTATTATCATTATTTCTTTTATTTAGACTGCAATTACAGAGCGAGTGTCGGAATGGTGACTGTGGGGGACTAGTTACTGTGAAGACTGGTGACTGTGGGAAAGCTGATGATTATGGGGGATTGGTGACTGTTGAAGGACTGGCGATTGTGAGGGGACTGGTGACTGGGAGAAATGATGATTGTGGGCGGGCTGGTTAATGGGAGTGGGAAGATTGGTGATTGTAGAGAGACAAAATAATGAAAGTGTGGGGTGACTGGTGATTGTAGAAAAATTGGTAATTGTGGGATTGTTGAGGGACTGGTGATTGCAGGAGGCTTGGTGACCGAGAAAAATTGGTGACTGAGAAGATTGATAGTTGTGAACGGCTTGGTGACTGCGCAAGAGTTGGTGTTCGAAGAAGGATTGGTGGCTGACTGAGATGATTCGGGTTTGTGACAATGATTCGATACTAAGAAAAGACAAATTTTCGGGGTAATATTCGCGACTGTAGGAGAATATTCGCGACAGGATGAGAAGATTCGGGATGAGGTTACGCCAGGCAATTATTCCGGCTTTGTGAGAGTTGACTTTGGGTGAATAATTAGCTGTGACTGAAAGGTCGGAGGAGGCTTTGTCTGAGGCTGAGATTTGCATTCTGTTGAGCCGAGCAGAGGACAGGCCACGGATGCTGACAGGTATTGCTTCCGTTATTCTCCGTTGACACCGTTAGCTTCCGTTGAGGCAGTTGATTTCCGTTGACACCGTTAGTTTCAGTTGACACCTTTTGTTCCAGACAGATGCTTTCCGTTGGTGTTCTTATCGTTAAAATGGCTGTTGCTTTTTTCGCTGAGACAGTTTCCGTTGAGACTTTCCTTTCCACTGAGACCGTCATTATCCGTTGACAGGGCTATTCTTATATGCGACAAAGTTTTCCTGGTAGATATTAATAATCATTTTCCTTTCCGACGTTATTATGCGTTGAGAAACTTTCCGTCAGTGAAAATTTTCCGTTGAGATTAAATTTTCCGTTGAGAAGAAATTTTCTGTTGAGATGAAATTTTCTTTTGAGATTACATTTTCCGCAGAGATGCAATTTTACTCTGACATGAAATTTTTCACTGATATGAAATTTTCCTGTGAAATGTTTTCCATTGAGAATATTTGCTTTTTTGATATGGCTATTTTCCCTTGAGACAGTTACTTCTGGTGAAGCCATTATTTCCCCCTTCAAACAATTACTTTTTTCTTGCAGACTTAATATCCGGTCTTTATCATACCGGTACCCCCATTAGCCTGCCAGTGTGTTTAAAGCCAAGGGGTGACAGCAGACCGGAAAAAATATACAAATGTGTCTATTATATCAAAGGTCCTTTATACAGTCGCTGGTGGATATATAGAGCGTACTGTATTATACTTCTTTTCCTTGATCCAGATTTTCGTCCTTTTGCAGCTCGTTTCACACAGCTTCCTGGCAGAAAAAGACAATGCAACAGCTCTACATGCTTTTCACAACACTTCTTCGTGATTAGCACCATAGTCTTCCGTTAATCGACTGCAACGGCTCAGCATTAAACATGGAGGGATGACAATTTTAGGCCAAGTCGTAGTAAAACGATCATATATTACGGGATTACTCTGTTACCTCTGTACTAACCGTTACTTTCCATTGCGATCTTTAACATACTTGCAAATACCCTCAATTGGCAACACCAGGACTATATATTAGTACCCTGATATTATTTTCTTACCGCTGCACCGTCCGTTACTCTCCGTTGCGACCGTTTACCAGACTAGCGAGCGACCGTTAGAGGTGGCATGTGTGAATGTGAAGGCAGTCTTGACTTTGTCTGACAGAAAGCAGCTCGCCGTCATCTCTATCTGTCACCGTCTCCTTATAACTGCACACGGGCCCTGCTTGCTGCCGTTAGTGGCGTTATTGCTTGGGAAAATGGTAATTGGGGTTTTATCTGTGGGGATGGCGTGTGTGTGTGTGTGTGTGTGTGTGTGTGTGTGTGTGTGTGTGTGTGTGTGTGTGTGTGTGTGTGTGTGTGTGTGTGTGTGTGTGTGTGTGTGTGTGTGTGTGTGTGTGTGTGTGTGTGTGTGTGTGTGTGTGTGAAATGCAATAAGAGTGTGAGAGCATGTTAAAATTAATCAATTTGCATTCTCTCTCTCTCTCTCTCTCTCAAAATAAACTATTCAAAGCGAGCTCCATTGTAATCAGTATTTTCACCTTTTTTTTTTTTCACGAGTGTGAAAAACACGACAATGAAGATTTTTACACTACAATTTCTTTCATTTTAATTCCTACACCACAATGTCACTTCTTATTTTGATCGTGTTGCCGTCAGACGATTTTAACTCTTAGGGTTGATTTTCTTCAGCCGAGTTCAATCCCCTGGTGTTGGCTGGAATAAATTACAGTGTACGGAATTCTTGGCCAAATGTTCATCGATATAAAGTTTTATGTTCCTGCTGCGGTGGGTTTCTGGGGCTTTGACGTAATTAAATATAACTGCATATCACTTGGAAGACAAAGGGTAACTCAGCTTACCTATGGACGGGGTGGTAACAGTCTTCAGCAACCTTCACAGAACAATAATGTCTTCCTCGCTCTTTTCTTGCTACTATGGGATTTTTTCTGTTTTCTTTTTCTTTTTGTTTTTGAATGCCCCTCGAAGTAAAGAGGTGTAAAGATCCATATTCCCCGTGTTACCATTCTCTTTATTACTCACAAATTCCCTGAACGAGTAAAATGAGCTAACGTTTATCTTCCTTATTTCACATGGCAGAAAAAGTCAATGCTATAACTCCTTTCCATTGCACTTCTATGTGGGTAGCACCACATTCTAGTGTTAATGTGTTGTTACAAGTTAGTATTCAATATGGTAAGATGGCAATATTAGGCCATGTGAAAGCAAAATGAGTGTAGTGTCTTCACCCTCTCACTACTATGACGAACTATTTACCTTATTCTTTCTACTTCCTGACGATTCTCTTTTCAATTTCTTCGTGATGCCCAGTCGTGATGGGGTTAATGAACGCTATCTATGCCTTACAGTTCGAAAAGTCACCTCTAAATTAAATTCTAAAAAGTTCGGTAGCAATATGAATGAAATACTAAGACATCAGATAAACGGATAATCTGTTTCTTTTGTTTCCCCTACTCTTAGTGCTACGCTACAGTCAAATCACCCGTTATCGACTGTTTACTGGTCTCGCATCATTACAAAAAGACAGCTCATTTGTTCGTATAATCGCTGCTAGTAGTGTTAATTACTTCGTCAGTAGATTAGTTTTTTTTTTTTTTTTCGGTGGCCTTGTATCATTATAAGCGCCTAATGGAATGGATGGCTGAATATCTCGCCCTCGTAGCTTTACTTAACCTTTAACCCTTGAGACAAAAAATATAAGTTGTAGTCTGTTCTTACTATCTCCGGACGATTTTACTCATGAAGGGGATTTATCATTACCAGCGTTAATCGAGCTATAATAATAACAATTATAATAATAACAATAATAATAATAACAATAATAATAATAACAATAATGACAATAATAATAATAACAATAATAATAATAAAAATAACAATAATAATAATTTTGGCTTCTCATAAACGCCACCTCAAAAAAAAAAAAAAAAAAAAAAAAAAATCAAGTGCTCGAGACATACTTGCACCTTTACAAGCTTTGTGACATTATCCCCATACAGTATAAACAACAGCTGAAGAAGTGGCAACAACTAGTCAATATCCCGCCCCCCCAGTCCGGAAACTCTCCTAAGTTGCATAAACACCCCAGGAACCTGCGAGAATTAAATAAGAAAGTCGGCATAACAGTGAAGAGGTTAAAATGCACACTTGTAACTGTTGCAGCCATGTTAGTTTTACAGACATTCTTTTATTATTACTGGCCTCTGATCCATGGCCATTTACTTTTTCCTCTCTTATTGCTTTGAATATATGATCATTTGACTTATTCTCCTGATTGTTTAATATGTAATGTTACCGGTGCTTTTGCGTGTGTATGTTTATATGAGTATGTGCAGCGTGTATATATGTATGTATATGTGTGTATGTATGTATGTATATGAAGCCGTCTATGTATGCATGTATGTATGTATGTGTAAGTATGTATGTATGTGTATGTATGTATGTATGTATTTATGTATGCATGTATGTATGTATGTGAAGCCATTTATGTATGTATGAAGCCGATATAAATAATGTAACCTATGTATTTTGTATGCTCTTGTATACAAAGGTGTGTGTGTGTACGTAGCCGGAATATGTGTATCTACCTAAGTACATATTCCTGTGTATGTGTACGTGTGCAACTGAGGGTGTGGCAGTCACCATAACCCCCCCTACCGCTACACCCCCACCACCCCCACACTGCCACATCCCCACCACCCCCACACCGCCAGGACACACCACTTTTTCCCACCACCCCCACCCCGACGCAGGCCACGGCTCCCCCTTTGCACAACACCCACAAAACACAGCACCAGCACACCCAACCAGCGGTGTTACCATGGCGTCAGCACACTCCCTAACACATCTGCACTAGCACTTCAATTTTGCCTATGCACTCGAATCAACCAACACACCCAGTCCCCCGTACCAGGTTTGGAGGTTCCCCATCACCTACTCCAACAGTACAAATCGGGTTCATGCACACCACGATAGGATCAAGAACAACAAATTAGGTTCAAGCAGAACAAGTTAAGTTCATGCAGAACAAGTTAGGTTCAAGTAGAACAAGATAATTCGAGCAGAACGTTAGGTTCATGCAGAACAAGTTAATTCGAGCAGAACAAGATAATTCGAGCAGAACAAGTTAGATTCGAGCAGAACAAGTTGGTCTCAAGCAGAGCAAGTCATGCTCTGGCAGAACAGGTCATGTTCAAGCAAAGCAAGACATGCTCAAGAGGAGCAAGTCATGCTCAAACAGAACAAGTCATGCTCAAGCAGAACAAGTCATGCTCAAGCAGAACAAGTCATGCTCAAGCAGAACAAGTCATGCTCAAGCAGAACAAGTCATTCTCAAACAGAGCTAGTCATGCTCAAACAGAACAAGTCATGCTCAAGCAGAACAAGTCATGCTCAAGCAGAACAAGTCATGCTCAAGCAGAAGTAGTCATGCTCAAGCAGAACAAGTCATGCTCAAACAGAACAAGTAATGCTCAAGCAGAACAAGCCACGCTCAAACAGAACAAGTCAAGCTCGGGCTCTTTAGTCACTTAAATCCAAGTATACATTTTCTATTTTAGTCTTGCCATTTCCACACGGTTATTAAACGAAGATAAATCCTATTGTAGTGAGACGGCTAAATATTGTATATCTAACGTCTTTGTTTCGAAAAGTGTCTCCTATACTATATAAAACGATTTTTCAGTAGCAAGAAAATACAAATTTCTCTCTCTCTCTCTCTCTCTCTCTCTCTCTCTCTCTCAAGCGGTAAAGGTTAAACACTGCAAATTCCTGTTTTCTTCCCAGCAAATACCTGGCACATACTCCCTTCATACAATAATATTCATAAACTCATTATTAGTATATATTATCCTCTAATCTCCTTTTCGGTTCCTTACATTATTCTGCTATCGTTATCTGTGTATAATATCCTCCTACTTGGCTGCCCCTTAGAGGAAAACAAGCCGTTATTTCCACTCTATCAATATCATCTTCAGTAATTCAATTAAATGAAGTGGGAAGGATCGTGAAACAAAGAAAAAAAAAACTATCGGGAGTTCTCCGTAGAATGGACTGCACATCACTCAAGTCTTGTAAATAAACTGTTTCATTCCATACGTTATGCCTTTCATGACAACTTTACAGTCGCTAGTATCTTTCCTTCAATATGAGGATGTCTCTTCGCTTATGTCCGTGTAATCTACTGTACAGTCAGTTTCAGTCAGGATATGGGAGACCAACTGGAGGAGTTGGATACAGCCGTTTTAAGTTCTTCAATACTGGAGCTGAATATAATACATGAATATAACGTAGTGATAGTCTGATTCAAATGAAAAAGACGTGATTTTACGGAAGATGTTAAAAGACAGGGATTGCGTTTTTTTTTTTTTTAGTGAATCCCCTTCCAAATTTTATTCATCTAGTATTTTCACTCCTTAATTCTTTCACTTCATCATTTCAATCCTCAGTTCTTTCATTACTTCAACTTCCACACCTCACTTTCTCACACACTGACTGGCCGTATCATACTTTCTTCTCCCACGCAACAACCTGTTATTAACATTCTTAAGATTTTTTTATTTTTCTCTGCTCTCTTCAAGTACATCCACTGTCCGATTTACGTATGGCTATATCATCCAGACAAACTCTTCTTCCGTCACCAAACGACTTTCGTATATCAAATGTGTCATCTTTTCTCACCATGTACAGTCTACGCATCCCATACACTCGTAAATTTGTCAGAAGATCCACTTCTAGTTCTGTTCTTGACTTACAAACACACAAACGAACAAACAAACAAAAAAAAATACACACACACATGGGAATGTGGGTACCAACACGACGTCATACACTCCTCTTGCACCCTTTCTTCTGCTGTCAGTTTATTTTTATACCTAACTGAAGGTTACTGGAGTTGTGAATGTGATCTGGTTATCATTATTCGTATACCGTTTTGTGGCGAAGGTTGTTGCTGCTGCGCTACCCAAGTCCATCTGATCAAACAGACCCATCCACTGCAGGCAAGTAACCGCCCCTGAAGGGCCGTCCTGTGCAATGAACTGATGTTCCCATGCTGCTGACAGCCCCTCGCCAGAGCGAGGCACGAGGATTTGTGTGTGGGTTTGGTTTCTGGGTGGACATCGTATTTGCGTATCTTCAACCAGTTGATAGGGGCACCATAGTGGGCTGCACGTCACCCCGTTATTTGGTTATATGGTTACCACCCAGCGTTGTAAATGGTTTGCCGTGTTAGAGGAAACTATTTGTTTTGTCGCTCAGTACAGACACACCTGTATAAGAGTAATAAAAACTGGCAGGAAGGCTGGGAGAAACAGAAAGAGAGGACAGCAGACACAGGAAAAGAATGAGGGACATGGAGGAAGAAGTAAGCAGCACTACTGTACATCACGTGAATGGATGATGGGCGCTCCCACCTACCACCTGTGGCGCAAGTGATGTAAATTAAATGTATAAATAAGTAAATAACTAACTAAATAAAGATATATAGATATATACAGATAAATACAACAGAAGACCGACAGTCGGTTGGTAGGTAGGTATAGAGAAAGGTAGATATGCAGATAGACAGATACAGATAGATAAATACTTAAACACATTCATACACACATACATATTTACCTATTCTGGTTGGATTCAAGCTCTCGACCCAACAATTAACAAACACCTACTCCCAGCCGATCAAGCAAAGAAAATCTTTATACTACACTAGCAAATATGGCTTTACCTTAAATTTAACGATGCATGTTTAAATGGGAGGAGTTTATTTTACACACGAGAATTAGTGCACCTCACCTTGAATGGCTCTCACTACACCAAGATAGTCAGTAGAAAGTGATTACCTTAACTTTAAATCAATCTTTGTATACATCTTGAAAAACCACCATGTTTAGGAAAAAAAAAAGTAACAGCAAATGAAAGCAGTACGTGACAGTGAGATTGTTGCTATTTTTTTTAATTACCTACAGCTGGCTTGCTTTGCTTTCACCTGATGGAACTGAGCAACAACTTCAATACTAAGCCGTGATTACATGAATTTCGATAAACCTCAGTTACGATGAAGGAATAAGTCTCCTTGGTTACTAGGCAAAGCGGCTATCCAATCTGACTACACTTCATTATCAACTGAACTGAAAAGAGGGATCAATGTCAGGATAGAAAAAAAAATGCATTATGTATGTAACTGGCCTGAGTTTGGCATCTCTTTTTAAAACCTGGTAGTCGACCGAATGACCTTATGAGTATACTAGTGTTAAGTGAAGCGCATGTACAAACAAATATTCAAATAAATATAAGCGTATGGTTTTCCTTGCTAGATAGAGCCATGATTTTAAAGGCTTTAATGATGTGTGAATAAATTTGTTAGCCAATTTCACACAGCATATAGTTTTATAACTCTCCTACACTTTTGTGTTTTCTCTCTCTTTATTTGAAAATACTGCTGTGCTCAACAATTTTTCTCGGGAATTTCAGTTAGGATGATGATGATGATGAGTGACTACAGCTGTTATTATTCTGTTGTATCTGCAATTTCTGTTAAAGGAAGCTCTGGCAACACACACTGGTCACTGCAGCAGTTTGTGGTTTCTTCCTGAACTATTTTTTGAGAGAGTTTTTGTGACACAACAGCGACTAGAGAGGACGGGGCTCGATCGGTTAAAATTCCAAAGCTAATATGAACAAAGGATGCAACTGGATCGGTTGAAACTCCAAAGCTAGTACTAAAAAGTGCTCAGAGAGTTCATACCTTCGCCAATGCTATTGCCATTAAAAAGGATCCGAATCCGGATCCGTGGGTATAGGATCCGGTTCCAGATCTGGATCCCCCCCCTATTTAATCAATTCTTTCTTGGTGCATGACCCACCTTGCCACAAAATTTCACTGAAATCCACTCAGAACTTTTGGAGATATTGTGCGGGATACTCGCCCTCAAATTTAATCATTTTTTCCTTGGCCATGGCCCACCCTTCCACAAAATTTCACCAAAATCCGTTCTTAACTTTTTGCGTAATCCTGCTAACAGACAGACAGACCAACAAACCGACAACAGGCAAACCAACCAACCAACGCGGAGTAAAACATAACCTCCTTGGCGGAAGCAGAGAACAGAGAATGCAGCGGGATCGATTGAATGCGCAAGTCATTTCCGAACTTATTTATCATTTCGTCACAACACTAATGCCATCTTCACACCTTTTATAGGCCTGATGATGGCCTTAGTGTAGTAGTGCAGCGTCATCACTAAACATGCTTATAACAGCACTTTTTTTTTTTTTTTTTTTCCCCATTATTAGCCTCCACTTTCCCACTGGAGAATACATTGCTTGTAGTGTGTGTGTGTGTGTGTGTGTGTGTGTGTGTGTGTGTGTGTGTGTGTGTGTGTGTGAGAGAGAGAGAGAGAGAGAGAGAGAGAGAGAGAGAGAGAGAGAGAGAGAGAGAGAGAGAGACGTGAGAGTGAAGGTGGTGGCAGGGCAAGCAAGCAGGGAGCCGAAGCATGCACGAGTGGCGAGGAAAGTGAGTGAGGTGCGTGGTTGTGGGCGTGAGCGTGTCTGGCAGCAGGAAGAAGTACAACGCTCAACCACACACGCACACGCGCCACTCACTTAAGCACGCAAGTAGAGAGGCAGCAGGCAGTCAAGCAGAGTAATAGCAGGCACTCGAGCAGACAACTAGAGAAATTAGGCACTGAGGCAGATAAATACAGAAAGGGTAGGAATTCAAGCAGACAACTAGAGGAGCAGGCATTCAAACAGAAATTATCAAGGCAGGCAAGCATACATGCTAAATGAGTAAGCAATCAAGGAGAGGAAACAGATACTCAAGAGACAAGAAAAAAAAAGACGCTCGTGCAGACAAGAAAAAAAAAACAGACGCTCAAGTAGACGAGAAAAACAGACATTCAAGTAAACAAGTGAGGGCAAGAAACAGTCATGCAGACAAGCTGATGAAGCATATTACTTCAATAACAAAATAGGCTTCTCAGAAATTAGGTGTGCTAGGCCGACTCTTTACTTTCTTTAACCCTGTACATTTACTGGCTTTGGGCAGGGTCCTTACTCGACGCCGTGAGGGTCGGGGAGGGGATCACCATATACAACTCTTCTAAACACGGTGGAGTCAAAGTTTATTCATTAACTCGCCTGGTACTGACTCCCTTCACGCTCACTTCGCCGCAGTGTTGCACCCATCTCCTTTATTATTGCTGTTAGAACAATGAAAGCCCCCCTGAACTCTCCCTTTCCTTATTACGGCAGACACGCAACACCCCTCTAGCTATACACTCTCACTCCTGTGCTGTCCAACTTTCTAATATACGAGATAGTTGGTACCCTCAGTCTTTCCATTATAAAAGTGATCAACTCTGAGACTGTCTTTTTCAGCCTGCCTTTCCCGTTGCTTATGACCTCCAGATATTCAAACGCAGTATGTCCAAGTTTCTAGACGGGATTGTATTTTTGTTCTGCCTTTCTTTTGTCCAACTTTCGTTTGTAAGGGCAGGTTTTGCAGGCTCTTATCCTTTAGTACAACCCTCAGAAAGTATCGCGCCACTTAAAGCATCTGAACATTTTACAACGTGGACGACGTGTTGTGTTATAGGCCATAGCAAATATTATTCTTGGTGTACATAACATTGAAATAAAATACACAAAAGGCACAACAAAGGATATTACATAGGCTGGCGTACCAACGTAATATATCCATCTGTGGCTAAGGTATATGATCTTTTCCATAAACATCCAACTACAGTGGCACATCTTTTTTTTAGGGGTGTTCGTTTTTTGCATAACACACAAAAAAGAGAGGTTAGACACTCAGGCAGACACGCAGAGAACCGGTACTCGCCAGCATATATAACAAACAGTGGAGCAGACAAGAACAGGGAGGTGGTACACAAGCAAATGACTGTTACGAGCGCTTACTTAACCGTGTAAAGAGGCGGCGGACATTAGGCAAGCATGCAGGAAGTGTGAGGAACCAAGAGGAAGAGCAGGAATAACGAGCACTTTACGTTCTGCAGGAGAGAGAGAGAGAGAGAGAGAGAGAGAGAGAGAGAGAGAGAGAGAGAGAGAGAGAGAGAGAGTTTTATTAATACAAATCCTACATATCTTACGGTCCTTGCTTGACGGTATGGCCTTAAAACTAAAAATACATTAAGAACGGCGGCAAAGTGGAAGACTCTCCCTTACCCTCCAACTCTCCAGCAACTGGTAATATAAGAAAACAAAACAAGTAACGCTTTGGAGAGCTAAAATGCGTAAAGAAAAATCTGTAGGAAAGTCAGAAAGTAATTGTAAAAATGAAGATACAAATTCTGTGGCATTTTAACACTACTGGTCACGCATTTTTACATCTACACATCTACACACACAAGAATACCCGTTATACTAGACACAAGTATACCTGTTATATACTCATACACTTAATGCCAAGGTGTAATGATGTAAACCTTTTAGATTAATTATGTTCAGTGGCTGCTTTCTGGACGTAATTGCTCGTGAATGCATAATTAATACAGGTATATTGCTCCCGGTGTGTGTGTGTGTGTGTGTGTGTGTGTGTGTGTGTGTGTGTGTGTGTGTGTGTGTGTGTGTGTGTGTGTGTGTGAGAGAGAGAGAGAGAGAGAGAGAGTAAACAGCAAGAGCGCTCCAAGCATAAAAACAACAGTGCAGGAAAGTCAGAGAGAAAGTGGTGCGCGTCAAGGAAGGAAGTGGATGTTGAATTAATTAGTGCTTGAAAATAGAAGGCAGGCAAGCACAGGCAGATAGACGGCAGATTAGATAGCAGGGGGAATACATGAGCAGACAGGGAAAGCAGACACACGCGCAGAGAAGCAGGTAAGAGGAGAGGCAAGGAGGAGGAGGAGGAGGAAGTAAAAGATGCAACAGGGGTAGATCGCAAACAAAGGCCTGGAAGGGATACACAGGCATGGAAAGAATAAACAAGCATGAAAAACAAGGAAATTAGGAACAAGCAAAGAAAACAGGGCACCAAACAAAAACAAAACAAAACTAGCAAACAGTGAAGCAAGCCAAACACAAGGGAAGGAAGTAGGAAGCGGTTCAGGAAGAAACTGAAAAGAGCAAAGAAGGTGATACGTAAGCAAGAAGTGAGAAACAAACAAGAAAATCAAACAGCAAGAAAAAAGCTAAGAGGGATAGAAACGGGGAAGGAAGGACACAAGCAAAGAGCAGAGTCACAAAGAACGTACTCACAATCAAATAAGCAAAGAAGACGTACAGAAAAACAAAGAAAACCAGAAAACAAGAAAAGAAAAGACAAGCAAAGAAGGCAAACAAACAAACAGTAAGAGAAAAAAGCAAAGAAGGCACAAGAAAACAAACACAAAAGGCAAAATATAAACAGAAAAACAAGCAACGAAGGCAAAGAACATAAAATATAAAAACAAACAAACAGCCAAAGAATTCAAAAAGCCAAACAAGGAAGAAGAAAAACCAATCAACTGCAGACGGAGACAGACAAAAAAATAATACACACAGACAGACAGAAAGACAGAGACCATAAGACAGCCGGACAGACAGTGATATGGACAGGTAGATAGACAGAAGGACAGGCGGAAAAAAGATAAACATAGACAGGCAGATGAAGAGGCGCAAAGGCGAAAGTCTTGACACACACACAGACAGACACAAATGTAGACGCCTGGAAGCAGTGCCAGAGATAACAGGATGACAGGGTGTGGTGGCGGAATAAGTCATCAGCAGACACAGGAAGGGTTTAGGAGTGGTGAGAGGGAGCGTACAGAGCACACCAGGCATAAGAGGAAGCACGCACAGGCAGAGAAATAACAGCATAAACTACCACAGGAAGTGGAGATTTCGGTGAAAAGAAACACAAGGAAAATGAAGGGAGAAGAATAAAATGAAGAGTAAACAAAGGAAGCAGACACAAGAAGGCAGAGGGAAAGAAGACGCAGAGAAAGTACGGCAGAACACGATGGAAAGCAGACTTGGAGAGAAAGTAAATGCAGGCACAGAAAAAAGACAAAACGGTCGTCAACATAAGCAATACTCGTATAGAAACATGACAAAACAAAAAAAGGCATAAGAGGAAAGCAGACAATGCACACAATGTAGACAAGCAAAGAAATCCGAGAAAAGAAAGAATAAACAAAGAAGATAAAACAAATAAAGCAGAAATGACCAAAGAAAGCATTTAAAACAAAGCAGCACCAAACGAAGAAGGCAAATCAAGGCATGAAAACATTGCAGAAAATAAATCTTTCAAAACAAATAAGACGAAACAAAATAAGCAGACTAATAAAAGACCAGATAATAAGCAAAGAAACTAAAGCAGCTTACACAGTATTTGCCAAACCCTTTAAATAGCAATCTAAACTAAATATATTCACTTCATATACCTGTATGTCACTAATTAGGAATGATCACGGGATGGGGTAAGGTAGGGCGAGGAGTAGTTAACATTTTCCCACCCAGTTCAACAGCCACATTGAGAGAGAGAGAGAGAGAGAGAGAGGTCAGCGCGGGGTCTGCTATGGGACGCCAGAGGCCTTCAAGATGAAAAATGATTCGCAATAGTTTGTGCTTATGTACTTGTCTTCTTAGTCGTATTTTCAGTGACATCTGGAAGCTCTAAAAAGAAATTATGTTCACATGAGAGATCTACTTTAATAGTAAGGCTGTGGTGGTGCCGTTGCTTGATGTTGGCTGGCAGGCACATGATGATTAAAAAATGGTCTACAAAGACCTAAAAAGATCCCCTCAACAGAATCCTCGTCAGCTTTCAGGTGGCCGGTTCAGGTAGCATCGCCTGGCATCCATTCAGACACAAGGCAGATTACTGAAACTGTCCTGGGGGCTCTATATTGTCCCAGTTCTCTCGAGTAGAACGAGTGACTCAGTAACTCAGACTATTGTGTATCTGGGCGGGCCCCTGCTACCAGCAGGGGCCGACAAACATGCAATTATTTAAAGTAAACAATGAAGTATGTAAGTAAAGCAGTCAGAAGTAAAAAAGTCTGAAGTGTAAATCAAGACGACAAGCACGGAAAAACAAAATAATAAATACATAAATAAAATAAAAAGCAAGCAATAAACCAAAGCACAACATCAAAGAAAGAAAGCAAACATACCAAAGAAAGTCAACGCAAGAAAAGACGGTAGGCAAGAGCATATACATAAAGCAGAAAAGCATGACATTAGGCAAGCACACATAAGCCAAAAAGCAGACGCAAAAAAACAGACAAGCAAAAAAGGCAGCCATAAGCAATAAAGACAAACATGCAAAAATAAATCACTCAAAGAAAGCAGTCATGAGCAAATACTCAGAGAAAAGACAAGCAAAGAAAGCAGACGTAAGCACAAACGGCAGACACAAGCAAAGGAAGCAGACACTAGCACCAAAAAGCAGTAAAAAAACAGTAGGACATGTTGATGAGAACCGTAAGTAGGAAAAGTGGTAGGCAGACTGGTAAGTAGGCAGGCAGGTAGGTTGTTGGACGGGCTGTGGGCATATTTGGGAGAGAGAGAGAGAGAGAGAGAGAGAGAGAGAGAGAGAGAGAGAGAGAGAGGTTGATTTTAAGTGTGAAATTGTAAAAACTGTGTGTGTGTGTGTGTGTGTGTGTGTGTGTGTGTGTGTGTGTGTGTGTGTGTGTGTGTGTGTGTGTGTGTGTGTGTGTGTGTGTGTGTGTGTGTGTGTGTGTGTGTGTGTGTGTGTGTGTGTGTGTGTGTGTGTGTGTGTGTGTGTGTGTGTGTGTGAATGAAAGAGAAAGTGTTAATGTGAAAGGAGTGAGAAATTTGTATGTACTGTACAAGGAAAATATTTCGATAGAGTGACGATGAATGTAGAATTGAGAGAGAGAGAGAGAGAGAGAGAGAGAGAGAGAGAGAGAGAGAGAGAGAGAGAGAGAGAGAGAGGACGAGAAAAAACAGGAGGGAGAAGAAAAGTGGGGAAAAAATAAGCTCGTAGGAGAGTCTTTGATTTATGCCTATTGACTGCACGAGCGTCATTTAACCAGGCACTTACCTTAAAACGAATAACATGAATAGCATGGCGTCTATAAAGGGGAGAACACCGTAGCTATGGGAAGGGAGGTAAGGAAGTGCCCATTCAACCGCTTCAGTGATATAACGTCAAGATTTTCATTCTCTCTACCGCCACACAGTTACATTTGGCGTATTTTTTTTGTGTGCCCAGCGTGTATCACAAGGGACGGAGTGGACTGATATGTAGAGTTAAGTGCACCAGAATTAGACCAAAAGGGGTTAAGGAGGAGTCTCATAATGAATGGGTTAGATCTCTATTCATGCCTTTAACCCATTCAGCCCGAGGAAGTACTCTTATAACGCTGACGATTCCATTAAGCTAGGGAGATCCTTGGAGTGAATGAGCTAATACTATATCTTCGTTACTTTTTTCTGGTTAACGTCAGACCATTTCATTCAGCTCGAGAAACCTTTGATAGTGAAGGGGATAAGTGTGAGAGCAAACAAGACAGGGAGGCAATGCGCGTACGTGGGAAAGGAGTAAAAATGATGGAGGGAGGGATGGGAGGGATGGAAGGGAGGGAAAGGGAAAGGAGGGAGGTCTGGGGGGGTAAGGCTGCTCAGAGGGAGAAAGTTGCCGATATCCTCTCTCAACTCCCTCCTCCCCTTTCCCTCCTCTCGTGGGCACTTCCCCTCCCTCCTCCTCCTCTCACACTGCCCCTCTCAACTCCTTTCCCTTCCTCATCTTTAGGTAACCCCCTCCCGTCCCATGCGCCTCTCCGGACCATCCCTTCCCTCCCCCTTCCCCTCTCCAGGAATGCTCTTCCCTCCCCCCCCCCACTCTCCTAACTACCTTTCCCTTCCTCATACCTTTAACTCCCCCCTCTTCTGACTGTCCTTTCCCCTACTCCTTCCTCCTCCCTGTCTCCCAGTCACTTCTTCCCTCTCATGGACACTTTTCTACCTCTCCCAGACACCTTTCCCCTCCTTCTCTCTCAGTCACTCCCTCCTCCCCTCTACCTCTCTGTCGACGTTCTGTCACTCCGTCCCCCCCCCCCCGTCTCTCTCTCCCTTCCCCATCTCCCCTCTGCCTCTACCAGTTACCCTCTCCCATCCTCCTTTCCCCTCCTCCTCTCCCAGCCACCCCCTACCCTCCCTCTCTTCCAATATCCCATTCTCCTCTCCTTTCTTTTCTCATTATCATTTCCTCTCCTCCCCTCCCCTCACCCAGTCCTTCCCTCCTCTCCCCCTCTCCTTGACTCTTCCCACATCCAATTCCGCACTCCCTCCCCTCCCCCTGTCCTTGTCGCCTCCCCTACCCAATGCCGCCAACATCCCCAGTACACCACCCAAATAACATATACCCAAATCACCTCGTCCCAACCATATGCTCTATAACACCTTCACTAACAGTACCTCATTTAATATTCTTGCTACTACCAGACCATTTTATTCAGCTTAGAAGAGACTGTTCGGACTGGACGGGTTGCGGGTTGCATATAGCATTCATATTTTATATATATATATATATGTGTGTGTGTGTGTGTGTGTGTGTGTGTGTGTGTGTGTGTGTGTGTGTGTGTGTGTGTGTGTGTGTGTGTGTGTGTGTGTGTGTGTGAGAGAGAGAGAGAGAGAGAGAGAGAGAGAGAGAGAGAGAGAGAGAGAGAGAGAGAGAGAGAGAGAGAGAGAGAGAGAAGTGGCAGAATTCACGAGATGTTTAGCTGAAACAGTAAAGTGAAGAGATACACAGCCTAAAGGAAGTAACCACTACAAGGCTTACTAAACCCACTACACTGCTACAAAACCTCAACACACAGGTAACAGGACACACACCTCTCAACACCCATCATACCTATCCAGAAGTGACCTTGGAAGTACAAGGCTGTCCCGTTTATCATTCTGGGCCACACTTAATTACCGGATCCTGTTTAACATTCTCTCTTATCGCTGACGGCCTTGTTGACCTCGCCAATGACACGACTGATGGACAACCCCTTCATGATTCACTGACACCATGACCCAGATTTATTTTGCTTTCTCGTGTGTGTGTGTGTGTGTGTGTGTGTGTGTGTGTGTGTGTGTGTGTGTGTGTGTGTGTGTGTGTGTGTGTGTGTGTGTGTGTGTGTGTGTGTGTGTGTGTGTGTGTGTGTGTGTGTGTGTGTGTGTGTGTGTGTGTGTG
>NC_136975.1:32501808-32644308 GCF_032717465.1 Coenobita brevimanus | reverse complement strand
AGCCTAAGATATCACCCATCACTAACCCTCTCATGACGAACAAATCCTGTTGTCTATTCCAGTTATCAAACGATTTTACTTAGTATTCTGAGTTAATATTCCTTCTCCTCTTCCCTTCATCTTCCTTCACGTCTTTCCTCTCCGTCGTCATTCCTTCCTCCTTCTACCTCTCTTTTCTCCCGTTTGCCCTTCCTTTTTTAGCTCTCCTTTCTTCCGTGACCACCTCCACTTCTCCTCTTCTGTTTCTTCCTCCGTTCCCCCTCCCTTCCTCTCTCTCTCTCTCTCTCTCTCTCTCTCTCTCTCTCCACTTCTTTTTCTTCGCCAACTCTTTGTTCTCCATCTCTCTAGTTCACCTTTCTCCAACTCAACATTTGTTCTCCTCCACCTTTATTTCCCTTCCTCTTACATCCTCTTCCAACTCTCTCCTCTCTTTCCTCTTCCTCCCCCTCTCTCTTTGATCGTCGGTACCTGCATATCATTTAATTGCTCTCAACTTCCCCTCTCTCTCTTTCTCTCTCTCTCTTCCGGTTCCGGTTTCCTTTTATTACAGTACGATTCAATATATTCTGAGTGTCTCATTCCAGTTTCTTTTATTTTTCCTCCAGCTTGTTTTCCTTTCCTTTGTTCCATTATATTCTGATTATCGTGTCATTAGTCTCATCACCTCATCCCAAATTTATCAGTTTCTTACTCTGCCTCTACCTTGCTCATTTTTCTAGTTAATTTTGTGTTTTTGTCTTTCAGCGTATTCGAATTTTAGTTTTGGCATTCTTGTTCCATTTATATTTTCTTCCATTCTTCTTTATCCCAATTTATTATAATCCTGAACCTAAATTATTTCTGTTTATCTTCGTGTCAGCGTCAACTTGTTTCTTTCTTTCATTTCCATCGTTTTAATGCTCGTCGCTCTGTATTCCTGCATTTTTTGTGGGTTCTACTGTTACCACTTTATCTACTTTCCGCCACTTCTCACCTTTTAATGTAAACCTAGTTAATATATACTATTTATTTTTATACAATACTGGATTCCAACGTTACTCCTACATCCTCCTTCCACTTTTATTACCAGTTTATTCTTCTGTTAACATTTTACTTATTTTACTTTGTACGCGTAGGCATACTCCTAATACCACCTATCATTTTATTTAATGCTAATGTATTCTGTATGCTTAGTATACACACGACATGCGAAAGACAAATCTAGGTAAAAGAAACTAATAATAAAAATAATAACAATAATAATAATAACAATAATAATAATAACAATAATAATAATAATAATAATAATAATAATAATAATAATAATAATAATAATAATAATAATTAAAGACCACTGAACCCAGAAACCACAGTTTTAGAGTGATAACGGTTTTTTTCTTTTTATATATATGGCTATTGCAGTTATTGTGATCCGTCCATTTCTGTCCATTGTAAAATTGGGTACGGGTCAAAACTTGACCATAAAAGGCATACCAGATGTTAAGCTAGAAGATTTCTGGGCTGCTAAGTTCATTTATATATATATATATATATATATATACAAAGAGTTCGATAATATTCTGAGTTATTACACCAATTTTAACAATGCTCCAGCAGTTTCTTTTAGCTCCACCAATCGTTTTCCCGCTCAAAATTACATGGAAAACATGCACCGCATGCTGGAAATAAGATTACATATATCTTTTGCCAAAAGATTGCTTTGAGAAAGGTTCAAGCACCACCATACTCATAGGCCTCACTCATGACAGTCACAAGATGCTTTTTTAGGATCTCTGGCTCTGAAAATCCCAAAGTGCCATTTGTTATTTGCGGTCGATGCCGGAAGCAATTCCGTGAAGCTGATGGAATGCGCATCGACCTCAAATACCAGATGGCACTTGGGAAGCTTCAGAGCTGAAACTAACAAACAAGTATTATTTGAACGTCATGAGTGACCCCAGTGACTGTGGTGATGCTCCAGCCTCTCTCACAGCAAAGAAGACACAGCAAAGCACGATCTTCTCGGTGGGTTCGGTTTTCTTTAGGCATTTTTCACAACGTAAGACAAGGGTTTGGCCTTTGTCAATGGCAGTGATTCCCAAACTGTGTAGATCTGTCCAGTAAAAATGTAAACTGTCATTTCTCCTTATCTAAGAAGACTGATTATGAATGTCGTTCTCGTTAATATATGCAACCTCGCACTGGACTGCTGGAGGACCACCTTCACGAAAAAGTAAATATTGTGCGCCTTGCATTAAATTACTGAGTATAATATAAGTATGTTACGTTTCGAGCATTCCTCACATGGATAGGTGAGACAGATGCACGTACACTGGTACAGCGGAGACAAATCCAGTACGCGTCTGTAAGAAAAGGGTCAAGCCTGCTAATTGTTGAAGAAGAAATGACAGAGTGTTTGTCCAGTAGTCCACCTAATATACAGCGGATACGTAAATCCAGTCAAGCTCATGTGTCTCACTAATTGGGTAAGTTTCAGTGTCAGTAATAATATTTTAATATCACTTCCATTTTATACGATACCGTGTGTGTGTGCGTGTGTGTATATATATATATATATATATATATATATATATATATATATATATATATATATATATATATATATATATATATATATATATCTCTTTTATATTATTATTTTAATGAAAATGAGGTAGGTATGTCCTTTTTTTTTAGTGTGCCGCATTACAAAAAAGACTGAAAACCACTGGCCTAAGATGAAAAAAAAAAAAGTGGACGGAAGAAAAGTTACCATTGTAATTTTTTGATGAAAAAAAAAAAATCCATCCTACAGATGTTTTCAGGTTAAGATGTGCTGCAAAAAGACTGGTGAGGCTTAAAAAGTTCTTAGAGCACTAGGTGCACAGTGGTAATTAGTGAAATAATTCAAAAATGATTAAAGAACACATTTTATCGCAGAATGAATACGACGTCCCTGCAAAACCCTAGTTTGACACTTTGCATGCCTAATTTGGCGAATTCTTTACGCGTACTCACTTTTTGTACTTGTTTAAGCTCTTTTTTTTTTTTCTCTCTCTCTCTCTCTCTCTCTCTCTCTCTCACTTATTTTGTGACATCTGGTGGTCTAGCGAGCTACGGCACCCCAACTAGATGCGGCCCGTAAGAGCTTACTTACAAGATGTTTACTTCCAACGGGCTTATTCACAAGGCGTTAACTTCCAAGGGATGACTGGGGTTTACCCCTCACTTAATGCCACTCAGCAAGGAGCGACTGGTCACCGTCACCTTAAACGTATGCACTAAATAGCCCAGACCTGGTCCTTAAGCTTTTGATGGGGTTAAAGGATTGACGGCATACACAAGGATAGGTAGACACACACACACACACACACACACACACACACACACACACACACACACAGATAGAAGCAGATATTAATTGCTGGACATAAAAAGATACACAAAATATATATATAAACAAATATTCTCATGTACTCTTGGGCTACACTTACACTCGACCCTCCTACGTCACAAAAACTCTGCTAGTGTTCTTCCGCATGCACTTTCCCCTGCCTCTCTCCCGGCCTATCTGTGTATGCACGTGCTGGCCTTGGCACACTCTCTCCTTTCCTTGTCCTCTGCCTCTTCTTCTCTCCTCTTTCCGTTTTCATTCCTCCACTTTCTCCTACTCTCCTCTTTTCCTACTCTCCTCTCCTCCAACTCCCCTCTTCTCGTTCTGGCTCTCGCTGTGTGTGTGTGTGTGTGTGTGTGTGTGTGTGTGTGTGTGTGTGTGTGTGTGTGTGTGTGTGTGTGTGTGTGTGTGTGTGTGTGTGTGTGTGTGTGTGTGTGTGTGTGTGTGTGAGAGAGAGAGAGAGAGAGAGAGAGAGAGAGAGAGAGAGAGAGAGAGAGAGAGAGAGAGAGAGAGGGGGGGGGGAGCCAGTCGAGAAACAACTCGTCCTGTTCTTAAAATGTAAAAGAGTTATGAAAATGATGTGCTGAAGTGCTTTACTGGTTAATGGTTGATATACTGTAATTTCCCTAAATGTCTGTTTCAAAATAAATATTATAGACTGATCCAAACCCCTTTACTTTTTCACTAATTCAAATCTTCACCAATATAAGATCACCTGGCGGAAGAAAGTATAAAATTAATCCCTCCAGTCAGATCGCATGTTCTTTATTTTACCCTTATCTCCAGACGATTTTATTTAACACATTTAACACAGCAATGAACTCTAGCAGTGGAGGGGTTTAAAGCTATAATTATCCTCTCTTGTCGGAAACTCTAAAGCCAAGGTGAAGAAAATCGACTAAGTTATCGGACTGAAGAGGTGAAAATAGACGTACAGGAGGGAGTCCCTGGGCACACCTCGCCACACGCAAGACATGATCAAAAGATTTTAGTTGATATACCACAAAATGTCAAGGCTCAAAAATTAGTCACCCTCAACACTGTTCCTTGACGATGGATTCTTAAAAATACCAACATGCAGGAGGTACTCAACGCTGAAATATATTTGGAAGGGTCACAGCAGGCCGTCGGGAAATTTCTTTAGGCCAGGAGAACGTGTTTCGAAATTTTAAGATCTGTATTACATTTCTTAACAGTGTAGACCCAGTGGTTTGTGAGGCTTTTAAACTGGGGTTTAACCTTGTAGCTGCAACTGATTTTTTTTTTTTCTGGCTACCAACAGGCCATTTATTCAGCCGACAGCATTCCTACCAACACGAAGTTAGAAATGCTTAAAGCTCTATGACCCTGGCAGTGTCATGGTTGTGTTTCATTCCGACTCCCCACAGACGATTTTATTCAGATCTGATAACCCCTTGGCAGCCACAAGGTTTACAGAAAGGTGACGGACAACTAAAGTGCGTTTATTTTAACCTGCCGACGAACCCTAACCCGTAACAGCTCAATTAATGACTTTGGCTCGCATTCTCGTCGGCTGAGGAAGCTCCCTAACACCTCTTCCTTAGCGATTTACTTTTGGATATGGATGGTTAATATCCTTTTGTACGTTATTTATGCAGAGTATGGCGAAACTGGAAGGATTTGTGTAACACAGAAGAGGACAGTAAGGGTAACAGACAAAATAAATCGCTTAGGAATATGTGTTAGGGTGATTCCTCAACCGACAAGAATACGGCCCGAAGTGTTGTCAGACTGGATGGCTGATGTGACTAGTAAACAAAGACACATTACACTAAACAAAGACCACTTAACTAATCCTAACCGAATTTCATGCCAGTTTTGTCAGATAAAAACAAGTACAGTATAGTAACACCGCATTATCTTTACTGGTTCCGCGCTTGTTTAATTCATGCCCCCATCTCTCCCTCTTCTTTGGGATTTATTTTTTTCATCAAGACTTCCCAAGAGACAAAACAGGCTGGACAAAGAAGGGCCAGTGGGGGAAAAAAGAGAAGTGTGAGAGTACAGGGTCATTGTTGAAGTTTACTATATTTTTAAAGTCTGTGTCTTGTTTTTTTGCCACCTTTTTTATATACCCAGGTGTGTGTGTGTGTGTGTGTGTGTGTGTGTGTGTGTGTGTGTGTGTGTGTGTGTGTGTGTGTGTGTGTGTGTGTGTGTGTGTGTGTGTGTGTGTGTGTGTGTGTGTGTGTGTGTGTGTGTGTGTGTGTGTGTGTGTGTGTGTGTGTGTGTGTGTGTGTGTGTGTGTGTGTGTGTGTGTGTGTGTGTGTGTGTGTGTGTGTGTGTGTGTGTGTGTGTGTGTGTGTGTGTGTGTGTGTGTGTGTGTGTGTGTGTGTGTGTGTGTGTGTGTGTGTGTGTGTGTGTGTGTGTGTGTGTGTGTTTATGTAGTTTATGTTCTTCATCACTTTCTAGTTATCTCCCATTCCCCTCCCCCCTTCATCCTCATAACCCAATTCTTCTTTTCCTCATTCCTCATCCTTTCATCTCCGCACCAACTTCCCTCACCCACACATTCCCTCACACCTCTTTGCTCCCTCCCTCTCATCCCTCCATTCCTCTCACTTTCTTTGGCTTTCCTCCCTGGCTTGTGTATCTCCCACTCTCTCCTGATCTGCTTCACAATGTGCTCCTTTTTCTTTCTTTCATTCTTTCTTTTCCTTTTTCTTTTAATTCTCTCTTTTCCTTTTTCTTTTAATTCTTTCTTTTCCTTTTTCTTTCTTTCATTCTTTCTTTTCCTTTTTCTTTTAATTCTTTCTTTTCCTTTTTCTTTCTTTCATTCTTTCTTTTCCTTTTTCTTTCTTTCATTCTTCCTTTTCCTTTTTCTTTCCTTCATTCTTCCTTTTCCTTTTTCTTTCATCTTTTCCAATATTTCGTTTTTCTTTCCTTCTTTCTTTCTCTTCATCACGTTCTATGCCTACATAATTTAGTCTCAACCTTGTGCCGATTTCAGCTCTCTCTCTCTCTCTCTCTCTCTCTCCCTGCTTTTAGCACAGTGGTTTAAATTATTGGCAAAGAGCCTTGTTCTTTCTGGTCCCACCCAACTTTTATTTTCCTTCCAGTTTCTCTTTTCTTCCTTCTTTATTGCCTCTCGCTCTTTTCTCGCCCTCGCTGCCTCCCTCCCTGTGCATCTGGTGGCTATCTGTTTGGAAGAACGTTGCCGGAAAGCCTTTAACTATCGAACCTCCTTTTCCTTTCAGCTCTACTTTTTTACCTTTATTTATTTATTTTTTTTATTGTACTTATCTCTTAGTCCTGTCAGCTTTACCTTCGCTGCCTAATGTGCTCTTCCATCGAACCTCCTTTATCCTAGAGATTAGATTTTATTTTTTATTTCTTACGCCATTCTTCTCTTCGACCTTCTTGCTCTTCCCTCGCTGCCTTCTGTGCTCTTTCTCTGTGTCCTTGTGCTCTGCCTCTGGGGTATATTGGCTACGGTAGTGCTGACAGAAAAATTACCACAACACATTTTTACACCTTTCCCTATATTTCCTCATGACTTATCCTGTGTGTGTGTGTGTGTGTGTGTGTGTGTGTGTGTGTGTGTGTGTGTGTGTGTGTGTGTGTGTGTGTGTGTGTGTGTGTGTGTGTGTGTGTGTGTGTGTGTGTGTGTGTGTGTGTGTTTTGTATTCGATTGAGGTGTGTTTACAAGATGAACTGGCGAGATGCGGTGGAAAAGAGTATCGTATTCTAAGTGTTTTTGGAGATATCCATTAAACATCTCTGTATCTCCCCTTATGTTACTAACTCGATTGTATGTTGCCGATGCAAAATATTAGTCGATAACAGCACGATATACTTAAAGATAAAATAGGCAAAACTGAAAAGGAAAAGGTGTTATGAAGAATACGGCCCTCAATATCATCGCTGTGCCTACTTGCTCTGCCCTATGTCACCGCCCACCTCCCATTTTTATTAGACTACATAATCCTCGTTCTTCGCCTCCTTTGCCGAGTCAATGAGGTGTCTTATAAGAAACACAGGCAGGCAATGTTGACGTACTGTACATCCCCGTGCTCACCTCCTCTACCCCGCAATCACCATCAACAGACTGCTTTTATCCAGTTCCACATTTATCCTTCTTCGATTTTTGTCCCGCTGTCTTTTCCCCGGCCAGTGAGGTGTATTATCCCCGAGTCTGGCTCATGTCCATTTTTAGTCGACTCGTTGCTGCTGCCAAACGATTTTACTTCAGTTTAAGTTCAGAAAGCACTGTCATACTGAAGGATATAAAAAATCCAAAACTCTATCTCTCCAGTTCGAAAGAACTTCAGATGAAAAAAAATCGTCCAACCAAAGTTAGATGAATGTTAAAAAAAAAAAAAAAAAAAAAAGGAACGGAATGAAAGGGTTAACGGGAATCCTGGATACACCATCAGCTTCCCATGTCTATTCAGTTCCCTTTCTCTCCTTCACTGGGCTTTCCCTTTCATCCTTTGCCCAATGCCCATTTTTTTGTGCCACTTCTATGTATATACATGTTTGGGTGTGTTTACAAGAGCTAGGGGCACGCGGTATCTGATCTCCTCTGTATTATTTGTATTTTTCTCCCAGTTCCCCGTTTGTCTTCTTCACAACGTTTTCCCGAGATTAACGTTTCTATTTTTCTTAATATCTTTAAACGATTTCATTCACTTCAGGAGAGACAACGGAGAGGAGAGTGAGATATTCCCTTATCAGTCTTTACACTACTAGGGTGCTCTGCTAAGGCTGAATAAAGTCGTCTGAAAGTAGCAAAATATAAATGGCTTCCTAGGTCTGAAGGACTTAGGATTCAATATACTTTTACTCTCACCCACTTTAGTTTGTGTGAGTTTTCTGTGCATGTGAGGTGTGAAGTGTTGGCAGAGACCCTTGTGCTACGTGATCTACTATTATTATCCAGTTTCATAGGATCAAACTGTCAACCTTTACCTGTGCCCTTTTTCCCAAACCCTTCTCTCGGCAGACGGCGTGTGTGTACTACGGGGATTGGCTGGGATCTCTATGCCTACCAGACCTGTCCTATATTACCATCCACCTCCCATTTATTTACAATTCATTTTCATTCCACCTCAGTTTGCCAAGGTTAAATTTCTTCATCCTTTCTCACTCTCCCTTTTTCTTCGCATGTGATGTGGGTGTGTACAAGCAGTTGGCATGCAAATGTTGGCAAAAATCCCAGTGCCTATTTGGTACCTGCCTTGCCCTTCCCTGTCTTACGATTTAATTCAGTAATCTGGAGACTTTCTGTAGTAAAGGGGCTAATAAATATTGTTTACAGCGTTTCATGAAAAGAAGTATCCCTAAATCTGAACAGAAACATCTAGTGCCAGTAAGATTAAAAAAAAAAAAAAAATGCTTTCATGTTTTTGTGGCCTGTTTTTGCTTAGAAGCACTATTGGCATGCACTGTTGGCAGAGATCCCTGTGCCTACCTGTTTGCCCTGCCCTGCCCCACCCAACTTTCCAGCACCACTACTCCCAACGTCCCCCCCTCTCCCACCCTTCGGCGCCAGCTAATCAGAACTCAGGCACTTTATCGCTGTTCTCACTCTCTTAACTATTCCTCCTGACAGCACCTTGATTGCATTCCACGCCTGTTATTGCTGGAGAGTGTTCTTCATCCTGTTCTAGTTCCATCTCGTTAATGATTATGTTCTTTCTTGTATTCTAGGTCTATCTGTTATTACTGTTCTTCCTGGTGTTCCACTTCTCTCTTGATAATTATCATTATTCTTCCTCGCGTTCCAGTTCTTCCGTTTACTGCCACTGTTCTTCCCCGTGTTCTGCTTCTTGCGTTTATTACCTCCGCCAACGAAGTTGGGAGGAGGTTATGTATTCACCCCTGTCTGTGTGTTTGCTTGTCCACAAGATCTCAAAAAGTAAATGATGGATTTCAGTTAAATTTTGTGGATATGTGGGCAATGGGGCAAGGAGGAGTTTATTAAATTTTGGTCATCTGAGGTGTCTGATGTAGGCGCTGGCGGAGGTATGCGCTCTCTGTGTACTGTTTAGGGTGTTATAATTGTTCTTCTTTGTGTTATAGTTTTCTCTCGTTAACTACTTTTTAGCCATGCGTCCTGGGTTCTATCTTCTTACATTTCTAGACTTTGTGACTTCCATGTTTAAGTTTTTGTTGGTTAATATTTATTGGTCTAGGATTCCCGTTCTTCCTCGTTTATTGTTCTTTCTCATTCAACATTGTAGGTTTCAGGCTTCTCTCTCTGGTGGTTCTGATCCTTCCCATTTATTTTTTCTGCTCATAAATCTTTTTCATCATCTGTTTTCTTTTCAGTATTACAAATTTCCTGCACTCTCTTGATTTATGGGTCTGTGCACTTTCGTCTATTCCTTTGTTCTACTCTCTCTCTCTCTCTCTCTCTCTCTCTCTCTCTCTCTCTCTCTCTCAAGCCAACTGTTCTCCAGGCGTTCATTCGTTCTTAAATTTTATCACTGTGGTTTCTCAGGCGTCTGTTCTTCCTCCCACTCAATTACTGTTCTCTTTCACGCTTTATGTTCTTTCATATATTTCAATTTTTGTTCTTCAGGCTACACTTGTTCTTTAAAACGTTCTCTCACGGCTTTCGTTTTCTCTCTATTACAGGTCTTGGCGCTGTTTTCTTTTTCTCTGCTTTACTACCATTTTTCGTGCCGTTCTTTTTCTTTTCCCTTCCTCACCATCTATCTCCATGCTTCTGTCGTTTCTTTTTCTCTCCCTTACAATTATTCTTCCTTACTTTTAACCACTGCCGTTCTATATTCACTTAACCCACACTATGCTACGTTTTTAAACCCTTCTGTTCTCTGTTCATTTAACCTCTACTGTGCAATGTTCTCTCCACCTCTACAGCCACAGAACGTTATATTCTATTCTTTTTACCTTCGGACGATTTTATTAGAACTAATTTCGATGTGGAGGGGTTAGATACAGCAGTACCAGCAGTACCAGCAGGCTCTTTTACACTGAATAAAAAAAAACATAAAGGCAGCAAGAAGTAGGTACCGGAAGATGTCAACATACTGAATAAAAGTTAATATTTCATTTCTCCTGTTCAGCATTATTTCCGTTCAGGTTACATCCCTCCTGTCCTAAGCGTCATTTTTACCCCTTTCAGTCCGATTACTTTTTTTTTTTTTTTACCAAGCCATCACCAGACGATTTTATGAAGCTCTAAGTAATATCTCTTGTGGTGAAGGGGTTAATAAAGGCTCTATGACTTCTTGTGGTTAAGAGCGTAATAAAGGCTCTATGACTTCTTGCCTACCCCTTTTCTGGTGAACTATTTCCATTTTTACTTTACACTGTCACAATCGTTTTCGCTTTAAGATTTTCCATATTTCTCTTTCTTATATTCCATCCCTCATTTTAATCGTACACTAATTCGATTTTTCATTTTCAGTTTTGTGTTTCAGTTTCCTCGGCTCATATTTCTTCCACATTTTTTTTTTTTATATCCTGTTATGAATCAGTGCATTTTTCCCTTGCATTTCGCCTGGAATTTTTCTCATTTCTTCAACATTATAATTTATTTTCCAACCTTATTCTTTCTCATAATTCTTCAACCTAACTGGATCTCATTTCCCTTGTAATTCTGAACATTTTTCACTCTCAAAGATTCCAATACATTTATATCACGTACTGACAATTTTTTTCTTTGTATCTATCTTTCTTGCTCAGATTTTTCAATTTTCTTTCTTCAAATGACTCCATCTTTTTATATTTTTCCTAGTTTCTCTCATTTTTTCCCTTCTTTTCCCCTTCCCATCACATCTTTTTTCCGCTCCACTCTGCTTGACCTCAGCCCAAGTGACCGTGTTCCTCTTGTCAATAAATAAGCCCACACTTGATATTTCACCTTCCCCCCTGCTCCCTACCCCCCGTCCCCTCCCTCTGCCCCCCACGCACCCTTGCCCTCTCCCCTTCTCCCCCCCCCCTCCTTCTGTACCACCTTACTGGCCTGCCCTTTCAGCTTTTCTTTCATTCTTTCGCCATCTGTTCCTCTTTCATCACTCCCCCACCCTTTTCTAAAATGTCCTGCCTTTTCACTGCTTTGTCACCCTTTCTTTTTCCTCCCCCCCCCACCCCTCTTTTCAGTAGCTTTACTCGTTTATTAGTCCCGTCCTCATCTAACTGGTATCTGTGCCTGTGTATCTGTGTTTGTCTTTGTCTGTCCATCTGTGTTTGGCTGTGTCTGTTCATCTGTGTTTGTCTTTGTCTGTCTTTGTCTGTCTATCTATCTGTCCGCCTGTGTCGTCTGCTTGCCTGCCTGTCTATCAGTCTCAGTCTGTCTGTCTGTCTGTCTGTCTGTCTGTCTCTCTCTCTCTCTCTCTCTCTCTCTCTCTGCATCTGTCTGTCTGTCTGTCTGTCTGTCTCTGCCTGTCTGTCTCTATCTGTGTCTGTCTCTGTAGTATAGTATTATATAAATCCTGATCCCTCAACCATCCAAGAATACTTCAGCTCGTAAAAGTCGTAACCGTAATCGATATAGAGAAATGTGTGTGTGTGTGTGTGTGTGTGTGTGTGTGTGTGTGTGTGTGTGTGTGTGTGTGTGTGTGTGTGTGTGTGTGTGTGTGTGTGTGTGTGTGTGTGTGTGTGTGTGTGTGTGTGTTTGTGTGTGTGTGTGTGTGTGTGTGTGTGTGTGTGTGTGTGTGTGTGTGTGTGTGTGTGTGTGTGTGTGTGTGTGTGTGTGTGTGTGTGTGTGTGTGTGTGTGTGTGTGTGTGTGTGTGTGTGTGTGTGTGTGTGTGTGTGTGTGTGTGTGTGTGTGTGTGTGTGTGTGTGTGTGTGTGTGTGTGTGTGTGTGTGTGTGTGTGTGTGTGTGTGTGTGTGTGTGTGTGTGTGTGTGTGTGTGTGTGTGTGTGTGTGTGTGTGTGTGTGTGTGTGTGTGTGTGTGTGTGTGTGTGTGTGTGTGTGTGTGTGTGTGTGTGTGTGTGTGTGTGTGTGTGTGTGTGTGTGTGTGTGTGTGTGTGTGTGTGTGTGTGTGTGTGTGTGTGTGTGTGTGTGTGTGTGTGTGTGTGTGTGTGTGTGTGTGTGTGTGTGTGGTGAGTGATGTGTCAGAGAGGTTATGACAATGAGGTGGTGAGAGTAATGTTGTCATGCTGATTTGAACTAGGGTTAGATGTGACATGAAGTGAGAAAGACTGTGTGAATGAAGTGGAGCAAGTGTGACAAATGAAGTGGTGGGGGTGAAGGACTGAGGTGGAGGTAGGACGAGGTATGTGGGAAGTGGTATGAAGGTGCTGGTGTACGGAAGGTGGCTTGGGGGAAGTGGTGTGAGGGAGTGGTATGAGGAAGGGGTACGAGGGAGATTGTGTAGTGAAGGTGCAGCGAGGGGAAGTGGTGTGGGTGAGGTAACTTGAGGTATTTTTTTTTTTTTACCTCACTCCTAGGCTAGTATATTTTGCACACCTCAGTCAGGTACAGGTGCTCTTGACAGCAACTGGAAATACTGATCGGCAGTAAATACAATAATGTCTGATTTTATATAATTCTAGTATTTTCATGGCAGTAAATCAGCTCACACCTTAAAGAATATATTAAATTAACTGTATATAATCTAATACTATATTAGTTCCTGAGATGAGTTCATAAGTCACGAACTAAGCACGAAGAAAATAAAATAAGCACGAAAGAAGAAAAACAGTTAAGTTTACAAGCATGTGCATGCAAGGTAATCATGTATAATAAAATGTTTGTGTTTCAATTAGCAAAGAGAACAAAAACAGAGTCTACACACTGGATTAAATAAAGTTACAAAATTAAGAGAAAGCATATGACAGAATTGATAGGGAGGCTTTGTGGACTGTTTTAAGTTTGTATAGACTTGATGGTAGGTTACTAAAAGGGGTGAAAAGTTTTTATGTAAATAGTAGAGCGTGTGTAAGAGTGGGAAATGCTGTGAGTGATTGGTTTCCCGTGATAGTGGGGCTGCGGCAGGGATGTGTGATGTCACCTTGGTTGTTTAATATTTACATGGATGGTGTTGTAAGGGAGGTGAATGCAAGAGTTTTAGGTGGTCTGAGTCTGGTAAATGTTGATGGTGGAGAGTGGAATCTGAAGCAGCTGCTGTTTGCAGATGATACTGCACTGGTGACTGATTCAGAGGAGAGACTGAGACAGTTGGTAGAGGAGTTTGGAAGGGTGTGCGAAAGGAGGAAATTGAAAGTAAATGAGAATAAGAGTAAAGTGATGAAGTGTACGAGGTTGATAGATGGTAGGGGGATGAATATAGTTTTGAATGGTGAGTTGCTTGAGGAGGTAGATTGTTTTAAATATCTAGGGTCACATGTTGCTGTGGATGGAAGAATAGATGCAGAAGTGAAGTTTAGAATAAATGAAGTAGGAAAGGTGCTGGGAGGAATGAAAAAAGTGTTTAAATGTCGTTCGCTTAGAATGGATGTAAAGAGAAGGCTGTATGAGGGTGTTGTGGTACCGACTGCATTATATGGGGCTGAAACATGGAATATGGGTGTAGCAGAGAGGAAAAGTTTGAATGTAATGGAGATGAGGTGGTCTGAGGAGTATGTGTGGAGTGACGCGTATGGATCGGGTGCGAAATGATGAAGTGCGAAGGAGAACTGGAGTTGTTCGGGAGATGGCTGGTAGAGTTGAGCAGAGGGTGTTGCGATGGTTTGGGCATATGGAGAGAATGGATAATGAGCGATTGGTGAAAAAGATAACTAGATCTGATGTGAGAGGTGTAAGGCTGAGAGGAAGACCACGAATAGGATGGATGGACAGTGTGAAGAGAGCGCTGGATGCGAGAGGGATGTCTGTTGAGCAAGGAAGAGTGGCTGTGCGTGACAGAAATAAATGGAGAGAAATTGTGAATGAATAAGTGATGACGCAGCCCTGAGGGGATATTCTCCCGCATTTGGTCTGATCAGCTAGTCAGGTCAGGTGCGGGTAAGGGGATGGGTCTGTTATGATGTGGCAGGGGTAAACCAGTTCTGCTGTCAGGCCCTGCTGCGGATGTCACTGATTGCATTGCGCAGTTGACCCTTGTGCGGTGTGGTGCGGTGAGGATCTGTCCGTTCTCCCCTTTGGGGCTAAGATGCGAATGAATGTGTTTGAATGGATGAGTAAATGGAGAGTGTGTCGTCCTGTCTCGGCTACCTCCCTTTCCTTGGGGGAAGCAGCCTAGGTATATAGATAGACAAAATTAACTTAAGTATATTACGATAATGAATGTGATAACTTGTATTTAAACTAACTTGGATGTAACTAGATATAATCAGGAGTTGATGTGAGTGAGGCAGGACGAGGTGGTGTGAGGGAGAGGTAAGCTGGGCATTCACAGCAATTCTCACTGTGCTGGGTTTAATCTTGATACAGTACATTTTTTGTTGTTATATTTGTTGTTTTATTTTTAGTGTTAACATTTACTTTCTCCTTCACCGGCAGCTTCCGTAGTTACATTCTCCTACTGATGCACTTCCTAGAAAAGGCTTTTGTTTTATAAAGCCCGTGACATAAAAAGGGCTCAACAATTCGAAAAAAAAAGAATGTGGAAGAATAGCTAATAAAACAATAAATAAAATAATACATAAAGGAGTAAAATTTATCAGGTTCTTAAAATAACTGGGATGGCTAAGTAAACGAGTAAAGGAAGTGGAGAGCGAAAGGCAAGCACTCAATTTCCTCCCTTATGGTTGAGCAAGAATTAACCACACCTCAGTCAATCCTCCCTTACTCTCTCTTTCCTCCTCCCTCCTTCCCCTTCCCTCCTTCCCTGCTCCTCCTTGATCTACTTTTCCTCTCATCCACACCCCTCCCAATCTCCCTCCTCCTTTTCTCTACCATCCTTCTCTTCCCCTCCATCTCCACTACCCTAATCTTCCTTTCCCTCTCTCCTCTCACACATTCTTTGTCTCCCGTCACCTCTCTTCTGTCCATTATCCCGTCCTCTCTCTCTCTCTCTCTCTCTCTCTCCCCACTAGCGCACGCGTGTGCTCGTGTGTGTGTGTGTGTGTGTGTGTGTGTGTGTGTGTGTGTGTAATTTCTTCTCTCCGCATAGAAAAAAAAGAATCAGGTGTGTAGAAAGTAAAGGTGGAATCTTGTGAATGAGGCCCGCGTAATGTGAGGGGGAGATGGGGGCCTAAGAGGGAGGAGGGGAGCGTAAGAGGGAGGGGGGAGGGGAAGTATGGGGGAGGGGAAGAGGAGGTATGAGAGAGGGGAAGGGGAGCGTAAGAAGAAGGGGAAGGGTAGGTAAGAGGGAAGGGCAAGGGGCACAATTTTTCGCAGATTTATGGAGATAGCCTATAGAAGGATAAACGACTGCTATATCTGACTTTCCCACTTCGAACATTCGCTCCAAAGCTGAATATAATTGTCTGAGAGAAGCACGAGTAAAAATAAGTAATCAGAGTGAAGGGTCAAACTAGAAAAAATCATCTGGCTACATAAAATCGTCAGGCCGTAGCAGAATTAAAATAAACAGAAGGATTTAAGTTATGAATCATTGGTTTGGGTTTGATGCAATTAAAAATTATGTTTCCGCCTCTGACAAGAATCTCTGGATATTGTTTTAACACCTGGCCTCTCCGCCTGTACGCGTGTGATGTCTATCTATGGGACACTTTATAACAACCTGTTATCTCACATAACAGTTCATTTACTTTTACCTGGTGGAAACTCTCGTCATCTTACTGTCAATTTCCCGAAGGACATGGGCAGAATAAAACAATACTATCACACTAGAAGTTCTCCATTGCACTTCTTCGCGACTGACACCACACGAGTATTCTACTGTAGCGTTAATTTCTTGCAGCAGCTCAGCATTCCAGATTGAGAGATGGTAATTTCAACGCCTACACAAAGTAAACAGAGTACGGTACATACTAGTTGTTTCCACACCATTTACTATATAACGAACTCTTTTTGCCACTGAAAATAATGCTATACCTTTTCAAGGATTCGACACCGTGTGGTTCGCCTCTGACATCGCTCTTCTGAGGTCCTTACTGACATCCTTTAAACTGTCTCCCTCTCGGTCCAGTCCTCTTATCTCCACCACATAAATTACAACTGTACCATCATCATCATCATTAGTCTGTGTTTGGCCGCTGCAACACAAAGGTCAACTTTTTTTTCTAGTTCCTGATATGTTGACTGTACTGTACATAGTTTCCATCTAAATCCGGTTTAACACAACACCACACACACACACACACACACACACACACACACACACACAATATACACACACACACACACACACACACACACCGACACGGTGAATTATACACACACACAAATTATTATATACATATATATACATACATATATATATATATATATATATATATATATATATATATATATATGATAAAGATTTCTCGCATACATAACCTTCGTACACACAAGAAGCGCAGGTAAACAAACCTACAAATAAACAGATCGAATCTTGTAACAAATGAGGTCTAAGTAAAGAAGCCTTTATCAACGCATCATCACTATGTGGTAAAGAGTATATAGATATGCACTAAGTATGGCAGTTTCATATATAGGGGCATAAACTAGGATTCGTTCACTATCTTTTTTCAAGAAGTGAAGATGATCCGGCAAGTGGTTTCCAAGATGCAGCTATTTACAGATTGGTTTCCTTATATGGAAGTAGCTCGTAAAATATTTACAATGTGGCAATTTCATACATAAGGAAATAAACAAGGACTCATACTCTATCTTTCTGTAAGATATGAAGAGAATCCAGCTAGAAGTTTCCAAAACATAACACTGGACAGATTTGTCCTTATATGGTTATAGCTCGTAAAGTACCGTTACACATAATATGGCAATTTTACATATAAGAGCATCAACTACGACACATACTCTATCATTCTGTCTGATATGAAGCCAATCCACCCGGTAATTTCGGAGATACAGGTCCGGACGGACAGACGAACAGACAACAGACGGACGGACAGAGGCGATTCCTATATCCCCACCATATGGAATAACGGTGGGAATAACAAGCGATAAAAGATGTCTAGGTAGACACCTAAAAACATATAAAGAGGCCATACCAAGCCCTCGGCCACATTGGTGCCCTGGCTTAGTGAGGCCCACGGTAACAGACCCACTCAAAAAATAAGAGGCCTAGGTAGTCATTTGAGATCTGTAACCCAATTACCGGCGACCCTGGTAGCCCGACACGGTGGGGTGATGTGGGGTGAGGCGCATACTGACACACTGACACACCACAGGAGCCTTGCTTGCTGCCTTGACCCGGGAGAGTGTAGGACGGGGGATGAGGGAGGGGTGAGAGTGAGGAAAGGAGGGGTCTGAGACTGAGGAAGAGGTGGAGGGAGGAAGGGTGTCAGCGGGAGAGACAGAGGGAAGGGAGTGACAGCGAAGTATAGTGCAGAACGAAAAAGGAACGTGTGTAAAAGTGTACGAGGAGAGAATATTAGAATAAGAAACAGATGGAACAATGTGTAAAGATATGAGAAAGAGGAGGTGTGAAAGAATGGGCATGAGAGAGTGATAACGGTGCTGCAGGGAGGAAAAAAAGTGGGGGCGAATAAGAATGGGAAGGAAGAGCGAGAAACGGAGGGTCAGGGGAGGAAAGGATATGACTGAGAAGGAGAGAGGGAAGAAAAATTATAAAGGAAGGAAGAAGGGAGTGGGAGGGAGATGGGGGGAGAAAATAGAGAGAGAGAGAGATATAAGTAAGGTGAGGAGTAAGGGAGGGGAGAGATGTGGGAGTGCATGATGGATGGATGTTTGGATGAGGAAAGGAGAGTGGATATAAGGAGGTATAGAAAAGGGGGGGACGACAAAGGTATGGAGGAGAATGAAGGAGTGAAGGAGGGTTTGGAATAGAAAGATGAGCTGAATAGAAGAGGGAACAGTAGAGGAAAGGAAAGACGAGAGCAAAACTGAAGACGTGAAGGAGGGGATGAAGCAATGACGGAAAGATGATCAAAGAGTGGGTGATGGAGGGAGATATTTTAAGGGTGAAAGGGGTGAGGGACTCGTGTGTGAGGCAAGAAGGGAGGAAGGGAGGGAGGGAGGGAGGGAGGGAGGGAGGGAGGGAGGGAGGAAGGAGAGAGAGAGAGAGAGAGAGAGAGAGAGAGAGAGAGAGAGAGACTGTGTGTGTGTGTGTGTGTGTGTGTGTGTGTGTGTGTGTGTGTGTGTGTGTGTGTGTGTGTGTGTGTGTGTGTGTGTGTGTGTGTGTGTTTTAGGGGAAAAGACATTAAGAAGGTATATCACTAATATCAACAAACGAAGGGAAGTAGGTGTACGATACAGAATGAATTATAATGAAGATAATACAAAAACACACATTAACGAAACTCCCAAACCTACCATTACTCCATACGTGATGGTGATGGATATGAGACGCCAGGCATTACACACACACACACACACACACACACACACACACACACACACACACACACACACACACACACATTCCGTCACATACGTCATCACATCACTGGCATGCCTCCTCACATACCAACACATGCCATCGTACTCTCACACCTTTCACCACATATGCTATCCTGCTTGTCAATCTTTTACCAGATTTTATCACTACACATCTGAGATATCTGAGCGGAGTATGTGTAGTAACGTGGACAGTGATAAACATATGAGGAAGTGAAGGAATGTTGTGGTGTTGCTGTGGATGTGTTTGAAAGTTTTGGAAATTTCATGTGGAGAGAATGAAGGATGAAAGACTGGCCTGGAGAATGTATATGGGTGAAGTGGAGAGGGGGAGGGGAAGGGAAAGGCCAAGTATGAGATGGAGGGACGGGGTGGAGTGACCTAAGAGAAAGGGGTGGGGTCAACTGCAGAGAGGACAGACTAATGGCAGAAGGGAGGGTGAAATGAAGGCGCTTCGTTTGTGACCATCTCTCCCGAAATTGTCTGGCTATGAACAGACACATAAACATACCACATCAGCACATTCTTCATCGCGCATCAAAATTTGTCATCATGGAGCAGCAAATGTCACCAAAATTTTCACCATAAAGGCTATTGTAATATCAAAATCTAGTCACAGTTCACATCAGCAAACAGTTCACCACACATTGCTCCCTACATAATAGGGTCACCGCAACATCACACCTTCCTCCACAGTACGCCATCATAACATCCAGTCTTACACTAAACATCATTATCACAAGCCACATCACCACATAAATAACACGCCATCAAATCATCATTCATCTGATATCACATCCCAACAGTTTTTCACTACACGTCTCACATAGGTAATCATTACATATCTATCTCTCTCTCTCTCCCTATCTATCTATCTATACACACACACACACACACACACACACACACACACACACACACACACACACACACACAGGGTGCCCGCTGAACCGTGCACCAAAACTTCAAGTTCAGTCTCGGGGGTAATTCTGAGTTACTGTACGAGTATAAATGCTTTGTCATCACGGATCCAATTCTTAACCGTTACATAGCTGCAATTACTGATGACCTTATGGGTGCTATAAGAGGGACACCATTTTCACCCATAAGACCTTCATAATTGTAGCTCTGTAACCACTGAGAATTGGACCCATGGTGAGAGTGCAGTTCTTACTCACAATTAGGTTAAACTCCTTAGGCACATGTTTCACTCAAGACCACTGATCCCACATCGAATACACCTTCCACCACACAGAACCACATTATAAATACCATCAAAAAACCACACACATAAAACCTGAAAATCACGAGAAACATTTTAATCTCACAGGATCACACCACATATTTCACCACAGACGCCTCACCCATCTCATTAACACACCTTTCACACACACGCACACACAATCACATTACACATTTCACCACACTGAATTCCAAGCCACTCCCACTGCTGCCACTCTCTCTTGCATCACGGGTTACTACCATACGTACCACAACCACTACCACACCCTCACATACCATTCATTTTATTTCACCACCTCCACCACCACCACACCCTTGTACTACAGTCATATAATTCATCACGCATAGTACTGTACTAGTTCCCGCATCTCTTCACATACATAAACACGAGCGCGCGCGCGCGCACACACACACACACACACACACACACACACACACACACACACACACACACACACACACACACACACACACACACACACACACACACACACACACAAAATCACCAAAATATTACAGCACCCCACATGCATGCTAACACACTAGCACACAACCACACATACTACCACCACGATACCACACCACTATCTACATGTATGGTATTCCCGTAGCCTCTAGATTCCTGTGGGTGAAGGGGAAGTATTAACTTGGCTTATTAAAGACCCTACAACTCCTTGAATCTAATTACGTAGTTTCATTAACATCCGGCCACCACTGCTATATATATTTTTTTTTTTAATCCGTGGGAACTAGGCTATTCTCACAACTTCATTATTAAGATGTGGGTAAGCGAAAGTCGATGAGCCTTGGTTACTAGACAAATCAAGACTCCTATATGAGAACACCTGCCCATCATTTGAGGTGCATAAAGGGAAATAGCTTGCTATGAAGATTTATCAATGCTTTACCTACCCTCAGTTTGAGAAGTCTCCCTCAAGCTGGAAAAAAATATCGTCCGCAGTTGAAAAGAATAATACAAAACACATCCTGTAGCTGAAGAGGTTATTTGATCCACTACTCGACCGTCATTAACCTCTTTAACAACTGTACTGAGCCACTTTCTCAATGACACTTCCACTCAGCAGCCTACCGGATCTATTTACAGGCCCGCCCATTTACTTTCCTGCTAATAGACTTGCCTGCCTCATTTCACTTCCCTACCTGCTCTTTCTGTTTATATACCGCCAACACATTTAACCCATTAGAGTCGGTATGTTTTCTGCTAACGGAACCCAACCACTCCCTTAGCTTGAATAGTAAGTCGTGGTTGCATGGTACCTGATAAGCCTTAGTTATGAGGTAGGAATGAGTCTCCTTGATTACTAGTCCAATCAGCCCTCCAATCTGATTACACTTGGCCATCAGCTGAGCAGAGGAGGTTTCAGGGACCTGTGTCAGTTACGAAAGAATTCTCTCAGCTGGATAAAATAATCTGGCATCAACGAAAATTTGTACAGCAAAAGAAATTAATCTATATATATGACGAACTGCTGAGCTGTCGAGGATATAATGTACGATACAGGAATTACTAACTTATTTTGACCGTGATATGTTTTGTTCTTTAACCTGAATTACGTTAAGCTAAAGTACAGACCGTCTACATTACACATGCTCTCTCTCTCTCTCTCTCTCTCTCTCTCTCTCTCTCTCTCTCCTCGCAGAATATTAAAACCTGAACTTTTTTTTTCTCTTTTATGTAGGAGTGTTAGTATCTCATCTTGTTTTTTACTGACGCATAAAAGTAAGCGATTCTTTAATAACAGACCTTAAGTTTGCACATATTTTTTTACAGTCATTCAAGGAAGATCAGGGGATACAGGACTGGGATTTCACAAATGTTTTCAACTCTTCACTGTGATGACGTCTTGTTTATTCATTTATTTTTCTCTGGTAGTAACAGTAATTGTCGCCCTAGGTTCATCTGAAATGTGAACCCGGTGGAGTGCAGGCTGAAGTCCCCCGTCTCCGGTAGTCCACCATCCTCCTTTCAGGGATAGTGCTGAGTGACGTTTCTATAACCGGGCAGGGGAGCCATTCTGTTAGCTCGAAAAGCCTATCTTACTCTGAATAAAATCGTCTAGGTGTAGCAGAAGCGAATTAGAATGACGACGGTAGTGAGCGGTTAACATATCGTCTGTATACACCGCGAATAAAACGGAACAAAGCATCGTAGTGACGGGGTTAACTGAGGCAAAACAACATCAGCAATATAAACAATCGGGTACGTTTTGTGCGAGAAGAATATTAATGTGAGATCCCTCCTTTCACACATGAATAAACATCAGCTTTCCTTTGAGAGAGCAGTGTGTGTGTGCAACCCCATGAGGACAATATGCAAATACTACACCTGCAAACATTCCGATTCTTCAGAACAGAACTACATAGTAAAGTACTGATGTCCCTTTGATGGCACTTTATAATACCTAAAGCCTTTAAGCAAAATGCATAAAAATGGTAATAAGCACATTAATTATGTAATCAAGACCTTTGAAACTGATACATAAACACACCATAATAATACAGTCCTTTCACACACACACACACACACACACTATAAATAATCCAGTTCATTTAACTCATACATATACACACACTTACGCAATCATAATATCCTTTTAAACTGAATGTATGAACACACTGCAACATTACGATAATTATTCATTCCTTTTACAGATCATGCCATAAATAATTCAATCTTTTTATTCTTTTTGTTTGATGGACGCTTTAAATTGTTTTACCCTGACTACCACAGCACAATTCTGTTCAACTAGGAAAAGTTTTAGTAGTCGAGGGGGTTTATAACCGTCTCAGTGAACCTCTGGAACACCCTAAATTTCCTCACCTGAATGTAATACCTACATAATTGTTTCCATGTCAGTGAAAGGGTTTTACAGTGCTATGTGAGTCTGCATAAAAACAGAGAAACAGCACATCAATCCAGTACTGTTAAACAGCGATGCATAAGCACAAGAGCAACATCATTACAGTCAAACAGCACTCCATCAACACTATAACACAGCAACATTATTAAATTAAAAAAGCACTGCATCAGCACTATAATTGTTTTTTGTGGTGACAACAATATTAGCGCTAAATGAAACGTTCATTGACGTGAGGCGGCCAGACACATAAGCCCTATAAATAATCCAATCCTTTTAAACAGCAATGCATAACCACGAACAACATCACACCATAAATGATGGAGTCCTTTTACACAGCATATCATACGCAATCCAGTCCTTTCAAGCAGATGCATAAATACACAAAGTACAAACCATGATCCAGTCTTTTTAAACTGCAATGCATAAACACACAGCAACATCATTCACTTTTAAGAGAATCACACCCAACACTGTAATTTAGCCTTTCTGCTGAGAACAAGTACTCTGTTCTACAGTCAGCATAATTCATGACTCATTCATTCCAGTGAGGAAGTCTGATACATAAAGCACTATGAATAATCCCCTACTTTTTACAGCACACCATGAACAACCCAATCCTTTTAAACAGCAAACCATAAACGATCAAATCATTTTAAACAGCCCACCATGTGTCAACCAATCCTCCACAACAACCCACATAAGCAATTCAGTTCTTTTAAGCAGTGACCCATCAACACACTGCAACATATCCAATTTTAACAGAACCACTGAAAACACAGCAATCTAGTCTTTCTACTGACAACACTATTCCGTACAACAAACAAATTAATTGGTTCCTTTCATTTATCTTCGGTGTTTAGTGAGGCGTTCATTGCAGCGAGGAGGCCGTAAGGAGGGGGTGTTACGTTACGAGGGGGCTGAAGAGGCCGAGGTAACGCTTTATTGGCTATTGTTGGTGATTCATAGCGCGTGGTGTAAGCTATTGTTTAACACGCAGGAGGGAGAAGGAGAGGTGAAAGGAGGGGTATTAGACTGGAGGAAAGGTAAGAGAAGAGAAGGAAGAGGATGAGGATGAAAGGAGGTGAAAGGAAGGGTTACTGGACTGGAGGAGGAGGAGGAGGAGGAGGAGGAGGAGGAGGAGGAACGGAAACAGGTGAGGGGAAGATGATGAGAAGACGAACAGGGTGCTGTAAAAAGGCAAGAAGGGAGAAAATTAAGTAGGAGGAGGAAGTAGAAGGAAACAGGATGAGACGTGAGAGGAGACAGGGGAGACAGGAAGGGGTGAGAGAAGTTAAACTGAGGAAAGGCCAAGAAGAGGAAGGGTGAAATGGGAGAAGGGAAAGATAAAAGACTAACAAGAACAGGAGGAGAGGCATGGACAGTGAATGGAAAGATGTTTGGAGGGTAGGATGGAGCAGTGGATGAAGGACAGGATGGGGAGAGAGTGGATGGAAGGTATGATGGAGCAGAGGATGAAGGGTAAGATGGGATGGAGGGTAGGATGGAGCAGTGGATTAACGGTAGGAAAGGGAAGAAGGTGGGTGGAAGGAAAGAGAGGGGTGAGAGCATGAGAAAAGGTGGATGAAGAGAAAATCAGAAATGGAAAGGATGAACAGAAACCAAGAACAGAGGATTTGAAGGTGGATGGGAGATGAAGGAAATGAAAGTCGAATGTGGAAGGAACCGACAGAAAGAAAGGAATTAAAGATTTAGGTTAAGTGGAGGACAACAAGGATAAAAAAGTGACAGGAAGAAGAGCAAGGAAGGAAATGAAAGAGGTGAAACAGACAGAAAATGTCAAAGAGAATGGATAATAGACATGGAACATAAGAACTGGATGGCGTGGATGACGGGGAATGAGTAAAGGGAAGAAGTGAATGGGAGACACAAGAAAAAGAAGCGGGAGGGAAGGGGAGAAAGCAGGAGAGAGGAATTATGACAGCGAAGGAGGAGAGAAAACAGGAGAGGAATTATGACGGCGAAGGAGGGGAGAAACTAGAACGGTATAGGTGGCTGTAAAAGATAATATTAAATGGTAGGATGAGAAAGAGTGAAAAGTGGGAAGGGAAGGGGGGAAGGAGAGGGAAAGGGGCGGATGGAATTAAAGAGGAATTTGAGGAAGGTGGTGGTCACGTGGTTAAAAGATGGGTTTATTTGAAAGGCCGCCAGTTCGATACCATACGGAAGAAGGGAGGAGTTTGATTATTTCACTTTCGTTAAAACAGGTTTTGCTAATTTTTCATGTCATACAAACACCCCCGCTGATACTATTACACCTGTTCTGAATGGGGCAGCCCTAGCATACAGTCGATATAGACGGTGGTTAATAGCGTTGATATGGTAGCATTTTAAGGAATGAGGTAAAACGGGAGGACTGCTGGGCTTCAAATAATCAAGTATACGTCCAAAGTCGGACATATGAAATTCATATTTATCTGTTCATGAACAGAGAAACTAGTAAAGACGGAAAAGGATGAATGGAACAGAATAAAACAAGCAGATGTTGGTATTTGGGATCTGTGATGGGTGATGGAACGATAATTATAAGAAAAGAGATGGGAAATTAGGAAAGGGAGGAGGAGTAATGTCAGGAGAGTAAGAGGAAAGAAAACAAAGACGGTAATGTTAGAGTGAGCTGAACAAAAATCCTTAGGAAAAATATATATGAAGAGAAGATGATGAAAGGGAAACAGGTCAAGGTAAGGAAGAGGAGAAAGGAAATACAAACTGACAAAGAAAAGGGGAAGAGCATACACACTGACCTAAACAGAAACATAATATGTTGTGTATTTTTAGTTTATTTTTTCTGTTGCCAGTCCCCACCCCCCTTCTCTCTCTCATATATATATATATATATATATATATATATATATATATATATATATATATATATATATATATATATAATCTGCCGCCGCAACATTATCCTCGCCCTCATTCCTACACCAGCTCTCACTCATACCCCACTCTCCCCACCACACTCCACCACTCTCACTCCCCCAACACCACACTCCACCACCCGAACTCCCCTTTCCAAATTCATTCCTCTCTCACTCCCCCCTTCCGTCACTACTCCCTCACTCCCCTGTCTCCCTCCTTCACTCTTACTCCTTCCTCACTTTCACCCAATCCTTCTCCATTCACTCCTCCCTACTCTCACTCTCACTCCTCCGCCACTGTCACTCTCAATCCTTCCTCATTCTCGCTTCTCCCTCCCTCTCTCTCCTCTCCTCGCCTCTCCATATCGCATCCCTAGTACTCATTACCTACCGTCACCCCTTCTCTTCCCCTCTCTATTTCCTGCTCTTCTTTCCAGTTTTCTCTGACCCTTTCATATCAAGCATAATTTACGTTTGCCCTCTTATCTTCCTTTTCATCACCTTTTTCTTGTTTTTCCCCTTCTTCTCCCCTTCTCCCTCCCTGTATCATACATCATATTCCTAACCACCATAAATTCGTTCTCTCTCTCTCTCTCTCTCTCTCTCCCCTCCCTTCACTCTTGCTTTCCCCTCCCTCCCTAACTCACACCATTACCCTCTCCCTCTCCCCCTTCCCTCCAGCATTTCTCCCTTCCATTCCTACTCCTTCTTTCCCGTCCACCCACCCTCTCCCCTTTCTCCTTCCTTTCAGGGCGGTTTACCCACTCCCCATTCATCGTCTCCCTTTCCCACAAGGTAAAGTTACAGATGTTGTAAAGAGGGTATAGGACAGATGTGAGGCACAGATGGTGAAACAGAACGTAGGGGTAAGAAATAGGAGGGGTTAGGAAAGGGGTAGGAGAGATACAAGGCGGTGAAAGAGACGGAAGGGGTAAAGTGTAGGGGTTGTTATTTAATTGTAAACATCCACCCCACAATCAAAACGGTGGTCTGTGGGGTTCAAACCTCTGTCAAAAGGGTCCTCCAAACATGAGGCCATTACCAACCGACCGAGCCACCACGTCGCCTTCCCTCTCTTTCCCATCCCCCCCCCTTCCTCCAATCCCTCCCCCTCCCTCCCTCGAATCTCTGCACCCCTCCTTCCCTCCAGTACAGCATGCCCCCCTCCCCCAATACTCCCCCGCCGAGCGTAAAGTACTTTCATTCAGCAGAGTTGCCCCGCGTCTTCTTCCACTCACTTTCCTTTCTTGCTACGTCCCACAATCTCTCCCTTCCACTCACTCTCTTCTTCTTCTCTCTCTCTCTCTCTCTCTCTCTCTCTCTCTCTCTCTCTCTCTCTCTCATACTGGTAGTGTGCATACTGTCATACAACTACTAAGACTGATGTACTAACTTTAGCAGCAATATCCTTTATTTACGCTCCTGATAGTCCAGTCTATATATTTATCTCTGTCTATCTATCTACCTAGTTATACTGAGGGTTTTCTACCAGTCATTTATATATCTACTCAGCCAAGCTGTTTATTTGTCTATATTATCTATTTTCCCATATATTTACCAATTCGTGCCGTGAGAAACTCGGAAGTCGATAGAACTCTATAATGTGTGTGTGTATGTGGAGAGAGAGAGAGAGAGAGAGAGAGAGAGAGAGAGAGAGAGAGGTATGTGTAGGAACTGGCAGAAGGGGTCGGAACGCACACCTCCCCCACACTGACCCACATTCTGGCACAGGTCGTGGTTACCTGCCCCCCTACCCCCTCCCCCTTCACACTCATACCCTCTCACCTTATTCACATACCTCCCTCCACATCTCCCTACCCCCTCTCATCATCCCTCTCATACACCCATGCCTTCATCGCATTCTCACAACTCCTCTCATCCCTCTCAAAGACTAACTTACTCTAACTCAATCCCACTCACAAAGTCTGTCTCCTGCCATCCCGCTCATGTACTTCATTCCATTCACATTCCTCCTCCGCCCCATTCACATACCCCTCTCATCACACTACACCTACGTTCCTCTCACTCCACGCACATACCTCCCTCCCCTCATCCCTCATCCCGTTCCATCTCCTTACTCCACTCACATCCCCCAGTTCAGTTCCAGTCAAAAATTCTTCTCAGCTCTTTCATATACTCTCCTATCTCTCACACATTCTTCCCTCCACTCGACTCTTCCACTTTACTCACATCCTCCATCTTCTCTTGGCTCATATCTCATGCCTCATTAACTCTCTCTCTCTCTCTCTCTCCCTCTTAACCTTCCTTCCCCAAACCCTCATGACCTCCTTATTAAATCCCCATCACACTTACGCTAATTCCATCCCCCCGGCCGCGCCACAAAGCAGGTCAGAGGTCAGAACATTGAGAGGTCATGCGTTTCTCCCTCTATTACAATCAGGGGGTCATTACGTCTTAATCAGATCTGCAATCATACCGGTAATGGGGGTGAGGGTATCAATTAGCTGGGCCCCAGGTGTTTATATGATACCTATGCTGTGCTAATTAAAAGGTAAGCCACACCTTGCTACACCCAGACTAATATATTGTACAGATACTTACTTTTCCTACACACGTCCCTCGCCATACACACTCCCGGCACACACAAGACCACTCCTATCATCATCATCATCATCATCATCATCATCATCATCATCACCATCATCATCATCACTCCTCTCCCCTACTTTAGAAATGTATACTGTATGCCACACCTGACATCCCTACACTCATGCTTTGCTACCTCCTTCCTCCCTTCTTCCACACCACTTTCCCACCCAGAAACCTACTTCTTTACGCGCCCCATCGCCCTTCCCACCCTCCCCCACTCCCATCGCACCTTCTCCCCATCCACATCTTCACAATTTCCCCCACCACCCCTCCACCCCACCCACATCCTTCCTTTCTCCCTCCCCTTACAACCTCACACCCTCCTTAACCCTTCTTCTCACCCCCAACCCCACTCCGACGCCAGCAGCCTCCCTCCCCCACATATTTCCAACCATTCCCCACCTCCTTACTCTCACACCCTAACCCATACTCCCCACCACCTTCATCACCATACCTTACTCCCTCTCAACCATTAATCCCCTCTCCACATACACATCCCACTCATGCCCCATCATTTCCACCCCCCCCTCCGACACCTTCACATCTTCTTTCCACCATTCCTAACCATACACCAAAAACCTTCCTTCCCCCCACTCCCCGCCCCACAACGTCAGACCTCCGCCACCCTCACCTTCATTCTCCCACCTTGCTTCCTCCATCCACACCGTCACACCTTTCCCCACCACCCTTCCCATCCCCTTCCCACCGCTCAAGCTGTCTCTTCGTACTTTTACTTTTCACCGCGACAAAACAAGAGAGACACTGAGACAAGAGTGCATTTGAGAGGGAGAGTGCGTTTGGTCTGCGTGCAAGAGAGGGAGGTGTGACTGTGTGAATGTATGTGAGAGGCAAACGTTATTGGAAGGTGTGTGTGTGTGTGTGTGTGTGTGTGTGTGTGTGTGTGTGTGTGTGTGTGTGTGTGTGTGTGTGTGTGTGTGTGTGTGTGTGTGTGTGTGTGTGTGTGTGTGTGTGTGTGTGTGTGTGTGTGTGAGCTGGAAATCATGAGAGAGAGAGAGAGAGAGAGAGAGAGAGAGAGAGAGAGAATCTACGTATGTGTATGTATGTATGTATGGCCATACTTCAAGGATGCATGTTGGTGTATGTGATTGCGTTTTTGCGTGAGACAGTGGCGGCTGATGAGATGGCTGCGTGAGGGAGCGTTCGTGTGTGTGTGTGTGTGTGTGTGTGTGTGTGTGTGTGTGTGTGTGTGTGTGTGTGTGTGTGTGTGTGTGTGTGTGTGTGTGTGTGTGTGTGTGTGTGTGTGTGTGTTTTGCTTATTTGGGTGTTTGAGAAAAAGTGTGTTTCTGGGTGCAAGGCCGCGTATGAGGGTGCGATTATGTTTGTAAGAGAAAGGTGTGTGTGTGTGTGTGTGTGTGTGTGTGTGTGTGTGTGTGTGTTTTGCTTACTTGGGTGTTTGAGAAAAAGTGTGTTTCTGGGTGCAAGGCCGCGTATGAGGGTGCGATTATGTGTGTGTGTGTGTGTGTGTGTGTGTGTGTGTGTGTGTGTGTGTGTGTGTGTGTGTGTGTGTGTGTGTGTGTGTGTGTGTGTGTGTGTGTGTGTGTGTGTGTGTGTGTGTGTGTGTGTGTGCGTGTGCGTGCGTGTGAGAGAGAGAGAGAGAGAGAGTAATGTGAGTAGTGGTGGTAGCTGTGGTAACGGTAAAAGCAGTGATAGTGACGCTGCAGTTTTAGCTAGCGGTGGCTGTGGTCGTGATGGTAGTAGTGATAGTGATAAAAGTGGTAGTGGTAGCAATGATAGGGGTGCTCGTGGTAGCTGTGGTAGAAGTGATAGTGATTGTAGTAACAGGTATTGGTACCAGTGACACTAGAAGTAGTGGTAGTGGCAAAAGTAAAAGTGGCAGCAGTGATAGTGGTATCAATTATAGTGGTAACAGTGGTAGTGGCAGAACAGATAGTTGTGGTAGCGGTAATAAAGATAGGTTGTACAGTAGGTGGAATAGGTAGTAGTTGTTGTTGCTAATCGGCCCGTCTGTCTGGTCAAGCAGACCCATCAACCACAGACAAGCAACCGCCCTGCACGGCCGTCCATTGCAGTGAACCGATGGTCCCTTGCGGATGGCAGCGCCTAGCCATAGCGCGGCCCGAGGAAAAGTGAGGTGGTTTGGTTCCTGGATGAACGCTGCATTTGCGTCCTACACCCAGTTAACAGGGGCACCGTAGTAGGTCCCACTTCACTCCGCGATCTGATTATATGGTTACGTCCCAGCGTTGTAAATAGTCTTGAGTTATAGGAAACCATTAGACTTGTCACTCGGTGTAGAGCCACCTGAAGTGCAAAGAGAACTAGTAAAAAGTGACAGGAAGGAAAGGGAGTAGAAAAAGAGGATGACAGACACAGAAACAATGACAAAGATGTGAGGGAATACGGAAAGGAGGCCACCACCTACCACCTGCAAACAGTAAACATCTAACACTGGATGAAATGAATGTAGTATACACATTAAAAGTAGTGGTGGGAGAGAGTAGCTGACTGTGGTGTGGTGGATGTGGTAGTGGGTGTGGCAGTTAAGACAAACATTGTAGTAAAGTGGTAGTTATGGAGGATAATGGTGATATAGGTTAAGAAAATAGGTTAATTAGATCTATTGTGTTAATGATGTACGAGAGATGAGATCATGAATGTAGTGAGAGGTTGTTGTGGTAATTGTGGTGGCTGGATATTGTGGTAGTACTGTAATTGTAGTGGCTTGGGTTCGTGAGTGGCTGTTATGGTGATGTAACAGTGGGAATCGGGAACTGTGATAATAAAGGTAATGGTGGCAGCAGTGGTAATGGTGGTAGTTCTTTTAATGGTGGTAGTACTGGTAATGGTGTCTGCTTGCATCCCTCCACCTCAATGACGGATGGGTAGCACCCGCCTAACAACAAACTCTCATCCCTTTTCTGTCCAGCTCTCTAATGTAAGAGTTAACCGTTACTCCCAGTCCTTCATTTATGCAACAGTTCAACTCTGGAACTGTCTCCCTCTGTCTGTATTTCCTACTTCCTATGATCTCCAATCTTTCAAACGCAGTGTATCCAGGCATCTCGAAATGAACGGATCTTGAATTTGGCTCTCTTTTGTATTGTTTTTGCTTTTTTCTTTGAAGGAACTGTTTTGCGGGCTCAGCCTTTGGTTCCTTCTTCCTCGTATAAAAAAAGGAACTGGTAATGGCGGTAGCTCTTTTAATGGTGGTAGTATTGGTAATGGTGGTAGTACTGGTAATGGTAACTGTTGTGGTCATGGAGGTACTTGTGGTAATGGTGGTAGTTGTGGTAATGGTAGTAGTTTTGGTAATGGTGGTAGTTGTGGTAATGGTAGTAGTTTTGGTAATGGTGGTAGTTGTGGTAATGGTAGTAGATGTGGTAATGGTGGTAGTTGTGGTAATGGTGGTAGTTGTGGTATTGGTAGTAGTTGTGGTAATGGTGGTAGTATTGGTAATGGTAGCAGTTGTGGTAACGGTGGTAGTTGTGGTAATGCTGGTAGGTGACATGGGTGAGGGGGGCAGAGGCTGGTAATGTCACAGAGTTCATGGTCTCCCTTAAGGTTAACTTGGGGGGTAGGGGGTGACGGATGCTGGGGGGAGGGGGAGTGGATGGGTGGGGAAAGGGGGAATGGATGGGTGGGGGAAGGGAAATGGATGGGTAGGGAAAGGGGGAATGGATGGGTGGGGGAAGGGGGAATGGATGGATGGGGGAAGGGGGAATGGATGGATGGGGGAAGGGGAAATGGATGGTTGGGGAAAGGGGGAATAGATGGTTGGGGAAAGGGGGAACAGATGGCTGGGGACAGGGAGAACAGATGGCTGGGGACAGGGAGAACAGATGGCTGGAGAAGGGGGAAGGGATGGTTGGGGAAAGGGGGAATGGATGGTTGGGAAAGGGCGAAGGGATGGTTGGTGAAAGGGGGCATGGATGGCTGGGGAAGGGGGAATGGATGGTTGGGTAAAGGGGGCATGGATGGCTGGGGGAAGGGAGAATGGATGGGTGGGGGATGGGGGAATGGATGGGTGGGGGAAGGGGGAATGGATGGGTGGGGGAAGGGGGAATGGATGGGTGGGGGAAGGGGAATGGATGGGTGGGGGAAAGGGGAATGGATGGGTGGGGACAGGGGGAATGAATGGGTGGGGACAGGGGGAATGAATGGGTGGGGGAGAATGGATGCATGGACAGAGAATATAATAAATGACGGGCACATGAGAAACTAGAGGGGCACTCAGTGAAGCGCATCTCTCTGACAAAGGCAACGTAATTTCCAAACCACTCTTCATAATAGTTTAGGTTTTCTCATCACTGATTAGGGTTCCACAGAATATGCTTTCCGTATCTAGAATCTGTAATACGATCCGGATCGGTCCCAAAAGTTAATCGATCGTTCCCTGGGACATGGGCTTCCTACCCAACAATATTTGGTCCAAACATCTCTTAGTTTTTGAGTAATCCTGCTAACAGACAAACAAACAACCAACCAGGGGTGAAAACATACACTCTTTGTCGGAGAAAAAAAAATACATTGAGGGTAGATTAAAAAAAATAATAAATGAAGGATATGCAAACAAAATAAGATTAATATTATGTAGAAGAATTAAGATAAAAATAATAAATGGACGAATGAAACAAGATGCATGATTAAAGGAAGAAAAATGAACTAAAGAACACTGGGAAAAAAAGGGAGGATGAATGAATAGAAAATAATAAATGTTTGAATAGAAGAAAATAATGAGGGATTAATGAAAAGACTATAATTACTGGATGGATGAATAAAATCACTGATAAAGAAAGGATGGATAAGTGGATGAAAATAAATGAAAAATGGATAGCGGAAGGAAATACTGGATAGGAGATGGATTACTGAGAGAACACTGGGACAAACGGACGAATGAGGGGATAAAGATAGACGGACAGACGGATGGATGGATGGGTGGAATGGGCAGGACAGAGGCAGAAAAGGAAAAAAGAAAGTCTTAATAGAAGGGCGACAGTAAGAAAGAAAGAACAAAAGGAAGATGAGAGGTATAACAATGCTAGAAATCACAAAAATAATGAGTTGGTGGAAAGATATGAGGAAATATGTTGAAAACTCAGGGAAAAAATGAGGAAAATATATGGGATAGTGGTAACAACAGATAAAAGAAAATGGTGCTTAGTGGAAAGATAAGAAATGAGGAAAAATGAGTCGGTGGAAAGACAGTAGGAAAAAAGGGGGGAAATGAGGATCAGCTGCAAAAAATGAGAGTTGAAAAGAAAAAAAGTAGAGCAAAATGTGTTGAAAAATAAAGGAGAAAAAAAAACAGGTTAGTGTCCTGACAGAATGTGAGGGGGAGAAAAGAAATGAGGAGACGGAGAAAGATAAAATGTGAGGAAACGAAAACGAAAGAGCAAAGTTTAAGGGTTGGTGGAAAAAAAAAAAATGAATGACGAGAGAAGCAGAACAAATAACCCAACTTCTTTACGAGCTACTTAGAACATTTACCTTGCCCCGCCCCGCCCCGCCCCGCCCAGCCCCGCCACTCCCTTAAATCAATCAACCCAACCCACCCACGGCCTCATTCTGGTGCCTCAAACTACACAAACAAACCCCACCCTTTTTTTCGTTCTCTGCGACCCCTCCCACTCCACCTTACTCCCCCCACCGTATCCTATCCAGTCCAGTCCAGTCCATCCCACCCCTCCCCACTGCACTATACTCCACCTCATCCCCTACCCTATCCAATCCTATTTTGCCCTATCCCATTCCAAGTAACCTTACTCCATCCCACCCCATCCCATCTTCCACCTCATCCAGTGCTACACTGCTTCATTCCCCCGGCTCCACTCCACTCTCCTTACTCCTTTCTGCCAACTCAGTCCTCCCCATCCGGTCCTACCCTGTTCCAGTCCACTCCACTCCAATCTCATCCACTCCAATCCAATCCAGGCAACCTTACTCCATACCACCCCATTCATCCCCTACCACCTCCAGTTCTACCTTGCCTTACTCACCTCACCTCACTCCACTCCCCTTACTCCTTCCAGCATCACCTCAGTCCTCCCCATCCAGTTCTACTATACTCCACTCCACCCCACTCCAGTCCCTTTCCTCCTTCCTGCCTCACCCCAATCCGCCCGATCTTATCCACCCCGCTGCGCCCCACCCCACCCCATCTTATCCACCCCGTTCCGCCCCACCTCACCCCACTCGGCTATTCAATATAATTCCTTGGACAACCCTTATCCAGTCACCGTTCTTTTTCTCCATTCATCACTTCCTCTCTTTCATTCCCCCTCCTCCTCTCCTCTTATATCTTCCTCTCCCACTCCTTCCCTCAATTTTTGTCCCCTTTCTTCTACTAACATTTCCTCTTGCTCTCTCTTTACCATTATGTTCTGACTTTACTTATCTCTCACTCTCATTCTAACACATGCTTAATTTTCCCGGTACTTCCTCGGCGTTATTTCTTGCTGTTTCTATTTTACTTTACTTCATTTACACTTTCAGTTTCGCTCATACATTCTCTCTCTCTCTCTCTCTCTCTCTCTCTCTCTCTCTCTCTCTCTCTCCTCCCCCACCGTGACCTCCCTCCACCACATACTCCTCTGTCATCTCACGACCTTCCTCCGCATCATCACCATCCTCTCCTTTCACCTCTCTCATTCCCATCACCTTTCTCCTCTTCTCATGTCTGTCTGTGTCTTGTGTCTGTCTGTCTGTCTGTCCCTGTGTCTGTCTATCGGTCTGCTTTTCCTCTATTCTTTCGTAGAGCGTTCCCTCAAAACACCATCATTTTCCCGTCTTTTACTAATTCCCCTCTCATCACTACCCTCTGTCCTCGTCCTCCATCACACTCCTCTCACCTCATCCTCTAACTTCCAGCATCCTGTATATTGCATCTTCCCTTCCACTTCACAGATCACTAACCTTCCCCCTCAACCCCATAATTTCCCCTCGTGTTATCTCCCCTCTCTTCTTCCATCTGTTCAGTCTCACCTCTGTGCATTTTCTTCTCACCTCTCTACACCTTCCCTCACCACTAATTACCTCTCCTCTCCCATTCACCTGCTCTGTCTTACCTCCATACACACTTCCCCTCTCGCCTATTCTCACATATCCCCTCTCTTCCATCTTATTCATTTTCACCTTTCTTCCCATATTTCTTCACATCCCCTTACACCTGCCTTCCCTTTCACTTATTCCCTGTTGCCTCTCCAAATACCTCCCTCTCACCTCTCCTTGTACATCTCCCACTCTCTCTCGTTTATTCATTTTTACCTCAGTCCATTCCTCTCCTCATTTCTCCCCATATCTCCCCTTTTCCTTTCCCCTCTTTCTCTCGCCTCTTCACACTCACTTTTCTTCCCTGCTCCCTCACCTTTCCTCTTTCCTTTACTTTTCTCACTTCAATCATCCATTTTTTCACCTGGTCACTTATTTTTTATACCTGCCTCCACCTCTCACACATTACCTTTATTTTCTATCATTTTACCTATCCTCTCTTCTTTCTTCCTCTTCGTCTACTTCAGTCTATCATCGTTTAATTTCACTTTATCCTCCCTTCCTTTTCATGCTAATCTTAATCATATAACCCTTTCTTCCCCTCCCTTTTTCACCTTACCTTCCTATTCTCTTTTTTCTTCCCCTCCTATTCGCCCATATTGCCATTCACCTCGCAAGTTCACCTTTTTTTTTTTTTTTTCCCCAAGATTTCCATTGTCTTTTATATTCTCCTTGAATTATTACCTGCTCCCCTTCCCCCTCCACTCATCCCCCTTTTTATATAAGTGTTTCCCTTTCCACACACTCCATTTTTACATGCTCATTTGCCCCTTCCATTAAAATCCTTTTCCGCTCTCACCTGCTTTACGCTTATTTCCCTCTTCCATTAACAGCTAATATTCTTTCCTTTTTCCTTTCCTCCACGTCCTCATCTCCCCTCCTTTCTTTACCCATAACTATTTTCACTTTCCCCTCTCTCTTGTACTCACATATCCACCAATATTACTTTTGTTTCCCCTCTACCGTACTCATTCATTCCTCCCCCTTCCCCTCCCCCCTCCCTCAGGTGTGGTGTGGTGTGGTGTGGTGTGGTGTGGTGTGGTGTGGTGTGGTGTGCTGTGGTGTGGTATGGTGTGTGAGTGGGTCTTTACTTTTCCTCTCACGGGCCCGACACTGATGACCTCATTACTAACACTACCCAAACACACACACACACACACACACACACACACACACACACACACACACCACTTCATCTACTCAGACAAACACACATCTTCATTTACCCCCCCACACACACACACACGCACGCACGCACGCGAGCTCTATTTCGTCTACTCAAAAACACACACACTTCTTCATCTACTCAGACAAAACACACACCTCCTCATCTACTCACACACACACACACACACACACACACACACACACACACACACACACACACACACACACACACACACACACACACACACACACACACACACACACACACACACTGACTGGCTGACTTTTTAATGGGGCCTTGGTGACGAGAATGCTTTATGTGTATCAGTATTGGTACCTAAGGCTAAAAAAAAAAAACTTAAAACCATGACAGACCAAAACTCATTCAACCATAAAGCGAAACACCTGACGTCAAAAACAATCACCGAAAAATATTTGGATGCAATTGTTAACATGAAATATTATACGTCTCTTAAAAACCTAAGCACCAGACATGAAATCTAGGTTATATTTCATGTCGGTAGAGGAAGTGGAAGTGCCTGGCCCTGCTGACAGAAGGGCAGTTCCTCCTAACTCATATTAACTGGCATAACATTTTCCAACCATACGATTTACTTTCAGATTCCACGAAGGACACTGAGGATTTTTTTTTTTTTTTATCATGAAACGGATGTGTATGTACACACGCATGCAGTCATGTGCACGTGCGCACTTACTGGCGCGCACGTGCACACATGCGCACACGTACCCCTCCACACACACAAAAATAATGCCATAAAAACAATGTCAGTCTAAAAGCGTTCTTAACATGCTAAATCATTCATTCGTACTTGAGCTTCCTTGCTGTATGACTATGAGACGTGCTGCTGTAATTCTCTCTCTCTCTCTCTCTCTCTCTCTCTCTCTCTCTCTGTACAAGTGTTAAAAAGACTAATCTGTTTGAGCGTACATAAGAATTACACTTAATACTTTCACTGCGATTACTTTTACATTTTACTCTTGCAACCATCAAACAAATATTCTCTTCTTCCTGGGAATTATTTTTTCTAACTGGAAGGAATAGACACGTCCTTCCTTAACACCTTTACCACAAGACACTCCCTCTACGCTGCTTAAAGTTGTGCTGGACAGAATTTACCTCTTCTCTTTTCCTTTGATTCTCACTAAATCCATTCCATTTTATTCAATTTAAGGGAGAAGTCTTGTAGTAGGGAGTTAATGGAGACTATTTTTCACCCATTCAGTTCATAAAATCTTCTAAAGTTAATATAATCACCTGTTGGTAGCAAGAATATGAAAATACGTCATCGAAGTGAAATCATAAAAAAAGGGCATAATCGTACTGAAGAGACTAAGGTTTTATACTGCACTTAAAAATCTATCTTATGAAGTAGTTAGAACAGCATCACTACAGATAATTGCCCGTCTCTAGATAATTACCCCTAAATACTGTCACCTTTTTGCTTTTTAGTAAGACCAGTTCATTCGACAACGCACTATGCCTAAAAACAACAGGATAGCGAATGTAACAGAGAAGAAAATCATTGACACCTTAAAGTAAAAAGCGATTGGTTGATAGGTCACTGCTATTTTTAGTGTGTCATATATGGAGTGAACAGATATAAACGAACTGGCGAGATGCAGAGTAAAAAGATGCACTGAAGCAGGAAATGCTATATGAAATGCCGGTTGCGCTAATGAAAGAAAAAAAAAAGTTGACAGCTGAACAGACGGACGGAAGTGCTTGGATGGCGTGAGAGGATGAAGGAAATGAGCGGATGAAGGAAGTGAGTGGATGAAGGAAATGAGTAGATGGAGGGAATGACTGAATGAAGAAAGTGCATGGATGAAGGATGTGCGTGGATGAAGGACGTGAGTGGATGAAAGAAAAGAGTGGATGATGGAAAGAGGAATGAAGGAAGGAAGGCTGGAGATGAAAGTAAGTGATAAGTGGACGCAAGTTGTAAGAGATAAGTGGAAGCAGAAATGAAGTACATGAAAGTAAAAAGTAAGTGGATGACGGTGTGAGCGGATGAAGGTGGGATAAGTGAGTGGATGTACTTCAGAGATGTGTGGATGATGCAGTATGTGAATGAATGTAGGTGGCGAGTGCATGAAAAAAGTAAATGAATTGAAGGTGGTGTGGTGGATGAAGGTAAGTAGCACCGGGAGTGGATAAATGTAATGATTGTGTGGATGAAGAAAACTGGATGAATGAAGGGAATAAATGATGAATGGATGAGAGAAATGACTGGATGAAGGAAGGAACTGAGTGAATGAAGGGAAGAAGTGAATGAAAGTACTAGCTGGATGAAGAAAGGAGCTGGCTGAATGAAGGATGAGGTGAAGGGAAGAAAGGAGTGGAGGAAGGAGGGAACTGAATAAATGGAGGGAAATATGAATGGAATCAACCCTTTCAGTACAATGACGTCATATTCTAGTTTACCTCTGCTGCTTCCAAACATCTTACCCATCCTACTGAATGCCTCTTTTGTGCAGGGGTTAGTGAAAATCATACGTGACCCCTTTAATTAACAAAATCTCTTGTACCCCGAGTAAGGTCGTCTGGTGATAGCGAGGACAAAGGATAAATATAACTTCCATTTTCACCCCATAATCTGGTACGACTGTCACACGCACGCAGGCACGCACGTACGCACATAAAATCACAACAGAGAATGGTCTGAAACAGAAATAATACCGTACAAAAGACGTCATGCTATGCGTCAGGGCAGAGGTTAGGCAGCCTCAGGTGTGACGTGGGGTCATGCAATTTCTGACCTTGACCTCTGACTCGTTAAGACCAAATTCACGCAATGTCTAGGTCTTGCTCTTTTGGATGTTCTTGCAAAGTCTGATGGAAAAAAAAATATACAGTGTCTGTTTCGTTGCTGTGAAAACAAAGAAGCAAATTATATCACCTGATCGACAGTGTGCCCTGCAGTGTGTAGCTGAGAAAATAATTTTACCTTCTGCGAAGAAGAAACAAACACACACAGCAATCCAGCGTGTGGGAAGACAAAGGAAGACAACTGAGAAGTAAACGAACCAAGGAAGAAGGCGGGAATGAGATAAGAGGCAGACAATGACAAGAGAAAAACGTCAAGTGAAAAAATTCCTTTTCATATATTCTTCCATAATTTTCTCCACCTCGTTACAACTAAACATTTAGATTTACGTCAGGAGACGGTCTGGTAGTAAAGATACTGGACACAAACTTTATGTAACTTCCTTTGCTACGTGAAGTTCTCTAAGCTCAATAAAATCCTCTGTCCGTAGCAATGATACAAATAATCATTGCTATTTGAAGCGGTTAGGAAGAGCACAAAATAAAATGAAAAGGAACATCAATCAAAGGGTCTATAAATGAAGAAAGTAACATCAATCTGCTACTTAAAGGACAATAGAATAAACGAAAGAACAGGTTAAACATGAAAATGAGTGAACAAGGAAGAAAAATGCACATGAAAACCGAATGAAATAAAAATGAGTCAAGGACGGGCGTGGAAGAATGGGAATGAATGAATGAAAAAATGAATGAATGACGGAAAGCTGGACTGAAAGAAATGAATGATGAGGCAGTGAAGAATTAAGAAAGAAAGAAGAGAGGAACACATAAAGTTAGGAAAGGAAGTAAAGGAAAGGAAGGATATCATGGAATTAAATAAAATACTGCTGTAGCCACAGGATGACGTGAAAAGTAAAGGAAGAATGAAGTAAAAGAAGTAAAACGAAAATAGAAGGGGAGTGAAAGGAGAAAGGAGTGAAAAGTAAAGGATGGATGAATAAAGAGAAGTAAAAAAAAAGGGGGGGGGATGAAAGAAGAAGGGAGTGAAAAAAAAGGAAAGAATGGGAATGAACGAAGTAAAGGAGGGTCAAAACTGGGAGTGAAAGAAGAGTAATGAAAAAAAGAATAGGAATGGAGTGAAAGGAAATAGTTCAACTGAATAACTATAGGATGGAGTAAAAGTGAAGAAATGATGGATTGAAAGAAGTGAGTGAAAGAAGAATGGAGAAGTAAAGGTGAATGAAGGCAGGAACGAAACGAAAATAGGAAAGAAATATAGTGAATGCAAGAAAGAAGCCTGGAGTGAAAGAAGTGAATGAAGAGGCAGGTCGTGAGCGTGTTATCGCGGGAGGGAATTGTAAGCGGAGTGATGCAACCCACTTCCTCACTTTCTCTCCCTTCCTCTCTCTCTCTCTCTCTCTCTCTCTCTCTCTCTCTCTCTCTCTCATGCCAATCCTCTATTTCGCTCATATCACCTTCCTTTATGTTCCTTTTTCTGTTTTCCCTTTTCATCTCCTCCACGACCTTCCTGCATTTCTACGTTTATCTAACACTGATAGAACTGATATCTACCCAAAACCAAAGACCAAGGAAGAACCAATCGATCTACTTTCTTTCATTTGAACATCCTTATACTTTATACTCTCTCCTTTCGTTCCTTTCTCTTCTCTCCCTTCTTTTCTTCTCTTCTGTGCTCCTATATTCTCTGTTTTCTTTTCATTTCCCTCTTCCATTTCCAATATTTGCCTTACTGCTACCTCACCTCGCTATTCTCATTCTCTCTCTCTCTCTCTCTCTCTCTCTCTCAACTAAGCATGGTGGGAGATGTCTGTGTTAGAGAGAGAGAGAGACAGAGTGAAGGTTACTGGGAGAATGTTAATATCTACCCCCCAAACCTCTCCCTACACACACACACACACACACACACACACACACACACACACACACACACACACACACACACACACACGCACACGCACACACGCGCGCGCGCGCGAACTCTATGACTGTAATAGTGGTGTAGATGGAGATAAGAAATGAGATGATGACTGCGGCAGTTATAAACAAGGCAATGGTAGTAGTGGTTGTAAATGTAGCTGTGTAGTGAAAGTTATGATAAATATGATAACAGCAGAGTCAGTAAATGTAGCAGTGGCAATAAACCATGATACCTGTCGTGGTAACAGAGCAAGGAATTTATGTGCTTACTACATAGACGGTAATGGTGGTAATGGAGGCTGTGATAAATAAGATAATGGCAGTGGTAGTTGTAACTCTGACGGTACCAATATACTACGTTATTCGCAAAGTTAACAATGCAAATAAAGATAACAAAGGTGAAGACGGCAATGTTGGTGATTGTGGTAATGCTGGTGGTAATGCTGGTAGCAGTGGTAGAGACTTGTGAGTTGTAGAATGCAAAGACTGTGATAATAATGGTAATGATGTGATATAAATGTGTCAGGTAGCGTGATAAGGCAGTGACAGTGATGATGGTGGAGGTGATGATGGCACTGGAAATGGTGGCTGTGTGTGTGTGTGTGTGTGTGTGTGTGTGTGTGTGTGTGTGTGTGTGTGTGTGTGTGTGTGTGTGTGTGTGTGTGTGTGTGTGTGTGTGTGTGTGTGTGTGTGTGTGTGTGTGTGTGTGTGTGTGTGTGTGTGTGTGTGTGTGTGTGTGTGTGTGTGTGTGTGTGAGAGAGAGAGAGAGAGAGAGAGAGAGAGAGAGAGAGAGAGAGAGAGAGAGAGAGAGATAATGTTGATGGAAGACTTAAGGCACAGTGTGTAAGGTGTGTTTTCTGGGATATGAGAAGACGTGGGAAAGTGTTTTTGTTGGGATGAGTTGCTCGTGATATGGGATGTGTATCTGGTGTGTGAGGGTGTTGGAATCTCTGAAGTCTGGGAAGGTGAACGGGGTGTTGGATATGAAGGGAACAGAAGGGAGTGTGGGGTGTGGAAGAGTGTGTGGGGTGTGGAAGGGTGTGTGGGGTGTGGAAGGGTGTGTGGGGTGTGGAAGGGTGTGTCGGGTGTGGAAGGGTGTGTGGGGTGTGGAAGGGGGTGTGAGGTGTTGGTGTGTGTGTGTGGGATGTGAGAGCATGTGTGGGGTGTGGAATGGGGCACAAACTGAATAGGATGTGTGCGGTGTGAAATATGCGTCGAATGTGAAATGTGTGAGGTATAGAATGGTGTGTGCGATGGGGGATGGGGTGGGATGCGGGATGTGGGAGGATGTGCTGGAGTGTAAGAACAGTGAATGGATAACTAGTCTATACTAGGGTGTACCAGAAAAAGACAGTAATTCTGATTAAAAACCTGACATTCGGAACAACTCTAGCATCCAATTTCAGCTAAAGCCAGACGAATATATTCATCTGAGAGGAAGTCATAGGGGTCCCGGAGTTAATATCAACAATAACTCTTTAATGGTCGAAGCAACTCTAGCACTCTATCCCAGCTGAATCCAAACGACTATATTCATCTGAGTCATAGGAACTTTCAAGAGCTAACAAGCGTGTAATGCCACATGGAACTACGCTTTGGGAAGAGGGTGAGTGGTACAGGAAGGTGGTGTGGAGAAGAGCCGAGAGGAGGTGAGGGGGGGGGGCGGAAGGAGAAGGGCATAAGATGGAGTATGGGAGGTGGGGGAAGGTGGGGGGGGGGCAAGAAACAGCGTAGGGAAGCAAGGCAGGAAATTGGGTAAGCATACAGCAGGTCAGAGGGTGAGAGTTGTGGGGTGCGTGAGAAAGTGGGGAGGGGGAGCAGGTGGTGTAGTAGGGTAGGGGGTATTAAGGCGGGACGTGGGTGGACTTGGAGAAGAGTAAAGGTTTAGATGAGGTGGTAAAGAGGGAGTATGGGAGATTGGGGAAGCGTGGACGAGGCGGGGATGATGTAAAGGTGTTTGTGATGCTGTAATGCTGGTGGTGACGGCGGGGATGCTGTAAAGGTGGTGGTGGTGGTGGTGGTGGTGGTGGTGGTGGTGGGGATGCTGTAAAGGTGGAGGTAGCGATGCTGTAAAGGAGGTGGAGGTAGGGATGGTGTAAAGGAGAGGAAGAAGTAGTAATGGAAGTTGTATAAGAGTAGGGGAGGTGAAGAAGATGTGGGTTTTGGAAAAGAATAACTCCTTCCGTTGGATGGCCTCTTTTGTCCCGCCAGACTGTTATCTTTAACTTAGGAGGGACCTCTGACTGAAGGGGTAAAAATCACTCAGTTACATCTTTCTGTTAGGTGACATACTTTTATTAACACTGCAAACAAAATAAGAAGGCTGGTATCATACCGTACGGGCAGATTTACAATGTCTAGCATCTGTTTGTCTGTCACCAAACTCCTAAAATGATGGATATATTTTATTTTACTGATATTGTGCACGCAGGGTAAAGCCCAATTCATTTCCTTGTGTCTCCTCCAGCATTTCAATTGACTTCCGAAATAAAAGTTGCACACATGTAACTTGTAATAGCATCGTACCGTACAGCACCTTCTGTGTGGGACTGGAACCCACCTCGCCATGGCAGATGTGATGTAGTCACGTAATTATGACGCTTTTCCCTTTGGGTCTAGAAGGTACGGAAGCTTTAATCGGCTATTTATCATCATTTTCAGGTACGTTTTTATTCATCGAAAATTAACCTAGGTTTGCCTAAACGTTATATATCAAAACCATCGGCAAAGGCTATTTATTTACTTTGTTTTTTTTACCAACATCTGAATAACTTAACTATTGGATGCTTATCATCTGAGCTGTAGCCTACAGGAATTTCTTCACTTACACACGATCTGTCCACATAAAAAAATTGCACCATTTATTTATCTATCTATCTAGTTATCTATATAGGTTAATAAATAATTATAAAAATAATATCACCACTATTTTATTATTATTATTATTATTATTATTATTATTATAGGTATTCTCGTAAATATTTTCCCGTTACTAATTATACTGTATACTAATTTTTGCAGGTATGCAGCGTTCTTTTAATGCCGTAGCTACTGCACCTGTTGTAAGTATAACAGCACACTTATCATGTACACACTAATTGACTAATGTACACGGTAAGGTTTCTGAAAGTGTAAAAGATTAGTTACTCTCGCTAAACATTCTTTTATCAGAGAACGAAGAGTGCAATATTATAATGAATGTCCTATATCACACCGACGTGAACCTAGTAAAGGGAATAGTATTAACTTTCTCGGGGCCATTCTCTCTTATACCGTTCTGGGAGCTCAGCCTTTCTGTAGTCCATGTCTGTCATCACACTTCTGACTCGTTGCATAGATCTTAACCCCTTCTGTCAGATAACATTTTTTATCCTCTTGCTATTGGCCAACGATTATCTTAACTCTGGGAAACTCCTGGTGAAAAAAGTCAGTAGCAATCTCCACTAAGTCCTTCATTACGAGAGGGTTCGGTCAAGCAATTACGATCGTGTGGCGCATCAAGAAGGAAGTTAACCCTATAAGTACATCGTTGAGAAAGAATGGAGAGAGGAGATATTACGGGAGAAAATGGAGAGGTAAGGAAGAGAAAGGGAGGTGCAATGAGGAGGAAGGGTGAAGAAGGGATAGTTTAAGGAAGAGAGAGAGGAGAGTAAGGATGGAGATGAAAGAAGAGGTTGCGGGAAAGATGACAAAAGAATGGTGGGAAAAGTGCAGAGATGGGAAACGAAAGGAAGAGAAAGAATGCAGAGACGAGCAAAGGTAGAGAAGGGAGGGATTAAGGAAGAGAGGGAAGGGAAAGAGGGGGGAGAAAGGATGGAGAAGAGAGAAGAGGTTATGGGAAAGATGGGAAAGGTCAGGGAAAGGAAACGATGGGAGGAGAAAAACTTGCTGATGTGGAGGGAGCAGGGATGCTAGTGAGTATAAAAAACGAAATATCTACAAGTCAGGAGAGAGAGAGAGAGAGAGAGAGAGAGAGAGAGAGAGAGAGAGAGAGAGAGAGAGAGAGAGAGAGACCATGTTTATGAATCTGTGTGTATGTATGTATGTATGTATGTATGAATGGATGTATGCATGTGTCTGTGCTCTCTCATACTAGCTCATATTTGAATGGGATGTTACAATGGGCTGGAGGTGCAGGCTTATATCCGTATTTACCAAGAATTTTAATTTTCTTGCATACACAAATTTCTATACCAACTTACTACACGTATATCAGAGTTTTGGTTCTCGTATTTTTTCACAGCAATATTAACTCTGCTTTGATGTTAGAGTGACTGGTGGATGTATGAGTAAAGACAAGGGTATCACATACACTCATAAACACACACTCCCATAAGCACACACTCCCATAAGCATACACTCTCATAACACAATTTTATCCTAAGTATGTTTATGAGAAAGGAATCTGGCAAGCAATAACGACAAGGCCTCCTAAACTAACGTCCCTCAGCTCCCTCCCTATCCCCAGAAAGGAGGATGGTAGACCGCAGTGGGGCATCTTTAGCCTGCAGTCTACTGGGTTCACGTACAGATAAACATGGGACTACAACAGCAACATACCTCCACCTCTACCCCTCACTCACTTTCTCACTTTCATTTTCTCTTTCCTTCTCTCTCTTCCCTCCCTCTTCCTCATCTTTCTTCCTTCACTCCCCGTCCCCTCTTCTTCTCTCTCCTTTATCTCCTTTCCCTTTTTTCTATCCATCTTTTCTTTATCTCTTTCTCCTTCACTCCCCCTTCCCTCGTTCTTATCTTTTTCCCTTTTTCTTCCCCCTTCTTTCACTCCTTCTCCCTTTCTCTTTTCCCTGTCTCTTCTTCCTCCGTCTCTCCATTTCTCTGTCCTTCTTTCTCCCTCTTTTCTCCCCTTCTCTCCCTCCTCCCTCTCTTGCTCTGTTCTCCCTCTTCCTCCTGTCTCCCTTTCACTTCCCCCGCCCAGTCTCGCTCTCGCTCTCTCTCTCTCTCTCTCTCTCTCTCCCGTGGCTCGGTAGATGAAAATAGTGGTAGGTAGATTTTTGTGTGCGTGTCCCGTAGGAGCCATTATGACATGCACCCCTCACGCTCACCCTCCCTCACTCTCTCTCTCTCTTCTTCCATCTTTCCTCTCTTTCTCTCCTATCTCTCCTCTGGTCTCTCCCGTTCCATCCTTTCTCTTATTCTCTTCTTTTCTCGCTTCCTCTCCATTCTCCCTTCGTCTCTTTTACCGTTCTCTCCCTTCATTTCCTCTCTCCTCATCTCTAATCCTCCTCCTCTTTTCTCTATTACTGTTTCTCATTTCATTTCATTTCATTTCATCTCTCTGTCTCTGTCTCTGTCTGTCTCTGTCTCTGTCTCTGTCTGTCTCTCTCTCTCTCTCTCTTTCTCTCTCTACAGCTTGCAACCTCCCCTTCTTGACTACGCCCTGATTTTGTTTTATACTTCCAATCGTTCCTCTCTGTGAAGAGCATTTCTGTACTGTTTAGGGACCTCACTTCCATGCATGTTTTGCTTGGTAGATGGAGGGTGGAAATGGGAGTCATCATCATCATCATCATCATCATCATCATCATCATCATCATCATCATCATCATCACCACCATCATCATCACCACCACTACCATCACCACAATCATCATCATTTTCTCTCATCTAAGACCGGGGTGAGGTAGGATCCAGAAGCAAGGAAAGAGAAAGGGCAAATGAAGGACAACTATCAGCAGCATTTATATCCAGTGAAAAGCGCCACACACACACACACACATTCATACGTTACTCACACTCCCAGAATCCTAACGTCACAAGTCCAAACCCTCTCGCCCTAGTAAAATAAACGCCTTAGTCTGATATTAGTTCCTTACCCACTTCAGTCCGAGAAAGCCTTATTTTTATTTTATTATTCTTGTTATTTCAGTACGGTTTTATTCAGATTAGGGAGAGATATTATGTTGTGACGGAGTTAAGAGATATTTTTTTCCCTGTAACTACAAATGATCTTTCCACAACGTAACACAATCTGGAGACAGCAAGAATAAAAATAAACAATGCAACCTCGAAATGAAGGGGCCAATGCCATCTGCTGTGTGGTGTGCGTTAGAATCGTATGTTTAGGTGGCATGGGAGGTTTCGTGGCATATTTTCTTAAGTAATTTATTTTGCATCTCAAGTCAGCATTCTCTTATGCTACCTGTATCGCTTTAATATCACTAATTTTGTATCAGTAACTTACAGGAGAATATTGAGGTGTAATATGCAGAACAAATCGCTGAGGAAAATGTGGTTAGAATGAGGAATATGTGGTTAGAATATGACACTCAGCCTTCTGGCCGTGTAGGGTTTCTCTGAAGAATAAAATTGTTTGGTGCTGACTGGCATATAGTACAAAGGCTTGGTGCTCGGCCACTACGACCATCGAGATAGTTCACTTTTTTGCTGAAGTAAGTGTAGCTAAAACAAATTAAACCGTAAAATGTTAACCTGAATAATATGCAAACTGGTATATGGCAGTGCAAATGTTAAGGTGTCAAATGTTGGCGAGAAATGGTCGTAAAACACCCACTGGGGAAAACGCGCCTTTACCCCTAAAATAGTGACGTAGATTTCATGTGTTGCTACTACCGGACGATTTTATTCAACTTAGGAAAGGCCTCTAGAAGTGAAGGGGTTATGCATGTGAAGCCTCAGTCTAATATACCTGCCTTAAGATAAGATTATCATACAAAATACGTTACAGGATACAACAGGTTAGCAGTAAAACGCTGACCCCGTCCTTTAACAATCGGCCACAGCTCAGTACACAGGGCACGGGACGGCAGAATCTGGGTCCCTGCATCGAGTCCCTCTGCTGATGGTAAAAACATAGGAGGAAGGTTTGGCAGTATAATCCACCTGAGAACAGTCAAAGTACTGCCTTCAGATATAACAATTAGATGTATGGACTGTAGCAGCCGATTTGCACATGCTTGATAAGGACGGCCTCCACATGTTACAAGAGTATAACAGTACCGGGACTGTATTATCTAATATATAAAGCACGTGTGTTTGTCCTCAATGCACAGCCATTTTTTTTTTTTCTGCTACAACGAAATTTTGCAAACTGGTAGACCTCCACCTGGACCGGGTTTCAGGCAGGGAGATATCCCCGGGTGCCCCTGCTAGTATCCTATTAAAAAAAATAATAATAATAATAATCAATACATCTGTTTCTATTGCCTTCCCTTCTAGTGCTTATTATTTTTTTTTACTCTATCCGTCTCTTCTTCCCTCAACTCTTTCCCTCTTTACCCCTAGTTTGTTCTTCCCTTCCCTGCTTTTCTTCTTCGTTTAACATACTCTCTTGTTCTCTATTCTTTCATAGTTTGCCTTTTCAGTCTCTCTCTCTCTCTCTCTCTCTCTCTCTCTCTCTCTCTCTCTCGGTGCTAACTCATTCAATTATTCATCTCCCTCTTTCGTCCCGCCAGCCTTCTCTTCTCTCATCATCCACTCGAGTCCTCGGTTTCTCTTCTCTTTCATATTCTCGGAAATTTTTAGCCATTTATTTCCTTTCTCTCACCTGCCTGTCTTTCTTCTTCCTCTTTCACTTCCTTTCCTCCTTCCCTCTCCCTTTTCCCCTTTTCATCTCTCCTTTTCATTTCTTTTTCATCCAATCATCTCTTCTCCTTTCATTCATTCATTCTACTTTCATCTCTCTCTCTCTCTCTCTCTTTCTCTTTATATCTCTCATTCTCACTTTCCCCCTCTCTCTCTTTATATCTCTCATTCTCACTCTCCCTCTGCCTCTCTCTCCACCTCGTCCTCAGGGGGGAACCACGCCCTCACCCACTCCAAACGTTTTCTCTTTTTACACACGTCAGTAGCTGGCATAAACATTCTAAAACATTTCTCACGGTCTAAAATATTCCTCACAGTCTTAAATATTCCTCACTTTTAAAAACGTCAGTACTTTGCATAAACAGCCAACACACAGCGCTGGATTTGACACCTCTGACAGTTTCATATGCACGGCCGACAGCAGTTTATAAATTTAAAGGAAACATTTTACGTCCTCCAGCTGTTTCGAATTTTTGAAACACCTTTTTTTTTTTTTCATCCTGGCCCGTATATAATTTTATCAGAGTATACTGACGCTCTCCCATCCAAAAAAAACTGTATCGCCATTCTTTGTTTCGCACATCATGAATCTCTCTCTCTCTCTCTCTCTCTCTCTCTCTCTCTCTTAACCCTTTGCCTGCTGTTACAAAAGTACTAAGGAACAATGGAAAGCATACAGGAAGGCCAATTCCTCCATTAAAGACTATTTTCTTTTTTACTGGGTAGGTTATCGTCCTCTTCATTTCATCCCTTGCCCATATATTCTCTATATTTTTCCCTCTTCTACTTTTTTTCTCTGTACTTCATCACAGTTTTCCTGAAATGGCTTCGAGAGGATCAACAGGACTGGACTGGTGCTATTTGCTTTCCTTTGTCCTCCTCGGTACTTCTCGCCTCTCCTCACACGTCACCCCCACTCATCTTCTTTCACCCTTCCCTCATCCCTCCTTCTTTCACCCTTCCCTCATCCTATATCTTTTCACCCTTCTCTCCTCCTCCTCCTCCTTTCACCCTTCCCTTATCCATCTTCTTCTTTCACCCTTCCTTTATCCCTTTCCTTCTTTCACCCTTCCCTTATCCATCTCCCTCTTTCACCCTTCCCTTATCCATCTCCCTCTTTCACCCTTCCCTTATCCATCTCCCTCTTTCACCCTTCCCTTATCCATCTCCCTCTTTCACCCTTCCCTTATCCAACTCCCTCTTTCACCCTTCCCTTCAACTCCCTCTTTCACCCTTCCTTCTTAATTTCACTTCCCTCATTCCGCTCCTTCTTTCACCCTTCCTGCAACCCTCTCCTTCTTTCATTTTTCCGTCACCACTCTCCTCTCTCCTCACATTTCACCCTTACACTCCTTCTCTCACCCTTCCCACATCCCCTCTCCTCATATTTCACTACCTCCCTCACCTCTCTCCTTCTCAACATCTCCTCCACTGACACATTTCTTTTTTCCTCGATATTTTTCATCCCCTTCTTCACCCCTCTTCCTCCAATACCACTCCCTCCGTTCCTCTTTCCTCTCCTATTACTCAACTCCATCCTCTCTTCCCTCTTCTCTCTGTATCTCTCCTTTCCTCCTTCACTTCACCCCTTGCTTACTCTCTCTTGTTGCCCTGCCTTCCTCCTCCTCCTCCTCCTATATCTTTCTCCTCTCATATTTCTCATTTTCCCTCTCTTCCTAACGACTCCAACTCTCCCTTTTCCTTTACCTTTTCACTTTGACCTCTCTTCTTTTCTTTCCTCTCTTTGTCTCCTCTTCTCATTTTCTTTCCTCTCCTCTTCCTTTCCTTCTCTCTTTACCACATTCTTCCCGTGCTTCCATCCAACTTATCCTTCGTCTTCCCCTGTCTCCTCCTCCCCCGTTCTCCCCAACTTCTCTTACTATGTCTGCTCCTCCTCCTCCTCATCTCAATTTAGCTTTTCTCTTCTCCCCAGCCTCCCTTTCTCCCCTCATTCGCCTCCTTTCCTCAAACCTTCCTTTCCTCTCTTTCTTCATCTGAGTCTGCTTCTTGCCCTCTCCCCTCTCCCCTCTCAGTTTTATCTCTCACTTTTGATTTTCTTCCAGTTCCCTCCCGTCGTTTCCCCCCTCCTGCCCCACCTTTCCCCCCCGCCCTCTCCCCCTCACCCCCTCGCTAATAGTGAAGTGTTGCTGGTACCCTATTCCACTATGCACGCCGGGTATTCATCAGGCCTGGAGGGGGTTGGGGGGAGGGAGGTGAGGGACAGGAGGGGAGGGAAGTGGGAGCGAGGGAGAGGGAGGTGGGTGGCGGGGGAAGTGTGCAGATGGGGAGGGAGGATGGGGCGGTGTGGTGGTATAATGATAGTGTAGTAGACTCCCCCCCCCAACCCCTAACCACTCTCACATCTTCATTATACTCCAGGATTATTTAACTTTTTTAACCCCTTCACTACGAGAGGTCTTTCCTAAGCTGAACGCACTCGTCTAGCGCTGGTAAGAATGAAATAAACAGGACATCACAGTGGTTCGGTTAATACCATACCCTTTTTACTCTAACTTGGCTTAAAACTGCCAGAGCTGAGTTGTGGTAATAGATGAACACTACAATATGATGCTAGTCACCAAGAAGTGCTGTAGAAAGGCTACAGAGCCACTGTATTGCTTCTTATGTCATTAATCTTCGTGAAACATGCTGCAGAAAGAAAAAAAAAATTGGGCCAGGTTAGAGTAAAAGGACTGCAATAAATGACATGAAAAGGGGGACAGTGGATTGGTGGGTGAGGGAGGGACGGCGGATGACTTAACCCCTTCCGTACGGTGACGTCGTATTGTATTTATTTTTTATGCTATAACTTGATTTTATTCAGCTTAGGAGAGCCACTTACAGAGAAGAGCTCATGCAGGACACACCTAACCCCTTTAGGTCGAAAAGCCCATCGTGTGGTAAAGAAAAATGGTCTGCATATAACAAGGAAAAAATACGTCATGGGACTGAAGGGATTACTATTATGTGAAGGCACGGTCGCAAGTTCAATCCACAGCCGCTACAGGGAACAATGGAACCCCTTCAGCCCAAGTACGTCGCTCTTATTTTACTCTTGCTGCTACTGAGCGATTTCATTAAGCTTTGAGGAAACTTTTCGAACTGGTGGATATATTCAGTAACTCATTTACAGCCAGAGATCCTCCTTAAGCTGACAAAAGTCTTCTGGTGGCAGCTTGTTTAAATGAAAGTCATCGTGGGGACGTAGTAAGATATCAGATTCTATAAGCGCTTTCTTTCATCTTCCGTAAGGTCCAGCAACTCATTATGGATTACATTGCCATGGTCATCATTACATTTCTGAATGATGTCAGTATCAGTGCCCAAGTGGTGACATGCACGGGCGTCCCATGACATCAAGTATCACGTAGGATGTTGGTGGATTGTTGAACCTCGGGAAGTAAAGCCAGTTTTAACCCTTTCATTACGATATCCTAATCATGTTTATTCCAGCTACATCCAGACGACTTTTTTCAACGTAAGAAAGACCTAACATGAACGGGAATGGGTCTACATCTAACCCTGCAGTATAAAATGTCACCAAAAAAAGGGGGGGGGGGGTAATAAGAATGCTAAAAAAAAAAAAAAAAGTCCATGTACTGAAATGGTTAACTTTCCCGGTGATGTTTCCTCCTCTCCCTCCCTTACAGCTGACCGGTTGATATTACTGCAGGGAAGATAATGCCACGGGTTTTCCTTATTTCATGTACTGTTGTATTTGGACTTTATAATCAAATATTTAATCAATTCGAAATATATGGGAACCGCACAATCGAACAAACACTGTCAAAACGAACGCTAATATACGAGAGCGCCTGGATGAAAGAATATTTTTTCCAGAAGTAGCTACATTTCTCGTCTCATTTGCCACTGTCTGTCTCAAATCATCCTATTACACAACTAAGCATTCAAGCTGGGGGCATGGCTCAGTTTTGCCAGCTTAGAATAAATGAATTATAGTCATCCCCTTGTGGACAGAGTTAGATATGTAAATAAAGGCCAAAAAGTACGAGACAGAATTCTACAGAAGGGGTATATATCCAGAAACAAGAGAGGCAAAGTAACACCTCACAGAGTCGGACTAATTGGCGGGAAAAATCTCTCTGGGAAATGCAAAATTCTGATATGAACGAGTTTTCACTATATCGGAATTTTTATGGACGTATTTGTCTACAGTCCATGGATTTCGGGCGAGGAAAATGTTCAGCGCAACTATGTGAGTCTGAAACGGTAAATATCTATGTTGTTTTGATGGTGGACACTGAAATGCGGTAAAAATACAGACTAACGTGTATGCATTTGAATAACGCAATACTTCTAACACCAAAATAATTCGAGCTAAGCATTTGACGACTCTGAACTCTCCTCCGTATACATGACTGAGTTTGATATAAAGGAAAGTCTAGTAAGTTTCAAGTGTTGGGTAGAAGTTAAAAAAAAAAATCCGATACGAAGAGGGTTTACCACTTTGGCAATAGCTAATCATTACGACGACCACCACCTCGACACCAACAACGATAACAACTACAATATTAACCCTTCTAGGACGTGAGGAATCTTAAACCCTGCTCTTACAACCGACAGAAGAATTTAATCTCTTTAGGAGTTATTTCCAGTCCCCGATGGATTAAAAATACTTCCAACAGCTTTCTGGAACCTGGGACACCGAAACTTATTATGCTTACCTCCACCAGATGATTTTTTCAGCACTGGTTATACAATGCCTGATTTAACATTTTCACTGCTACAAATCCAATATTTAGGCCATCAGCAGACGGTTTTATTCGGCTGACAAAAATCCTAGAGGAAAATAAGTTAATGGAAATATAACAGAGGTAAAAAATAACAGAGGTTAAGAAATTAAAGGAAATGTATTTTTGTTGAATTTGAGTGGGTAACTAGAGATGCCGGTATAATATTTTCCACGTAGTGTCAGTGACATTATATTGCTTCACATCGTCCCCCACACCCACCCCCACCCAACCCCGCCCACCCTTACACACACACACACACACCATCACTATATTACCAGCTCTGCCACTTCCACCGCTTGCAGCATCACCACCAACACTCCGTATTATCATTTCTACCACTGCCACTGCCACACCACTATAATTAGCACTGTCGAGAACACTTCCATTTCTACCCCTATCACTCTGACCATCAATCCTTCAAATCACAACTACCACTATCACCCCAAAATCTTTACACCTTCTGATCACCCCGAAAATTTTAATCATTCACGCTTCCACTATCACTACTATTACATATTATCACTATTAACATCACTTTACCTAGTCCAAGAACATAACTACTCTGCCACACCTCTTATATTCACACTGCCACTGTCACCATCATCCCCATCACAAACAGTACATCACAACTACCCATATCATCCATTCTAACTACTACAATCTTTCAACAACCACCTCTACCATCCATCGTCACTACTGCAGTCACTACCACAGTCACCACCACAACCAGTACCACCATCACAACTACCATTAGCAAGCTGTTTAACTACCATAACCAGTCTATCAATTCTCCCACTGTCAGTTCTTCACCTAATATCACCAATGGTCTCTCGTTCATCACACAGCAATCCCATTACAACTCTTCCAACTACGACAACCACTCTACCACAACCATTCTGCCACAACCACTCTACCACAAGCACTCTACCACAACCATTCTGCCACAACCACCCCAACCACTACTCTATGCGCTACTACTCCAAACCATCCAAACCACCACTGCTGCTACCATCATTACCGTCATAACCAGCACTACTATCACAACAACCATGCCCAATACAATATTTTCAAGCTACACAACCACTCTTACCACAGCCACCACATCCACTACTCTAAATACCACCACCACCACCACCACCACCACCACCACAAGAACTGCAACCATTGGGCTATAATACCACCACCACCACGCACGCAACCAACCAACCACTTCACCATACTCGGTCACCAGCATAAGTCATCATCCGGGCCACGGCAAATAAAGTGCTAACCTTCACCGCGTCACAGGGTCGAAAATCCGGCCAAAAAAGTGAGTATGGGCGACCTTACGTGCATCCCTCCACTCGCCTAGAGGGAGCTGGGACTGGAGCATTAGTACCAGATCCACCAGTACATTCTAGATCAACAATTTACTTCTTGGTGGCTACTTCTGGCGATTTTTTTTATTTGCTGGGGGATTTGGGATTTGATTGGTGTTAGACTGGGATTAATGGGGATTAGAGAGGATTGGGGGTACAGGGTTTTGGGTTGGGAACAGTGAGTGATGTTGGAAAGTTTAAGGGTTTGTTCTGGTAGTGTTCTGGCAACGGTGGTCGTGATAGTCTGGCCCGCAAGACTCTTTGACATACATTCTCCTCACTCCTCCGCCTCCCTAATTTCACTTTCTTCTCCATCATCTCCTCTTCCTTCTTTTTTTCTATCTCTCCTTTTGATTTCCTTTTCCATTTACCCTTCATTTCCTCTTACCCGTCTCCTATTTCTTCCTTATCTCCTTCATTTTCTCGTTTCATTTTTTTCTCATCCATATTTCACTTTCTATATCTCTCTTTTTTTTTTCATCCTAATTTCCTTTTCCTCCATTCTCTCCATTTTCTTTTTTCTACTCACTTGTATTTTGTCTGTCTGGTAGTTACGAAGACTTTTTTTTCTCTTCTATGCCACTTCATTTACTCTTATCTTCAGCATCCTCTCCCATTTTCTTGTCACCCCCCTTAACCAACTTCATCTTCCAGTTTTCTGTCACACAATTATTCCTAATGTTTTCCTCTTTTACTTGTTCTTTCCCTGGTCCTCTTTCATGTCCCTCTTTCTTCTCTTTTTAGCTTCCCCTGCGCATTTAGCCGATTTTCTTTGCCATTAGCCTTCTTTCCAAACTTCCCAGACTTTTCTTCTTTTTTCCTTCATTCTTCTCTTCCTTGTTTTCGGTGTCCATCATTTTTCTTTTCTTATAATTCTCTCTCTCTCTCTCTCTCTCTCCACCATACCTACGCATTCTTCACCCCTTCAGCCTGAGGAGGTCCTACTTATTTAACCCCTTCGATGCACGAGGCTTTCCTGAGATGAATAAAATCGCACAGAAGTAGCAAGGATATACTACAAGAACGTGTCATCGCAGTGAAAGGGTTAAGTACTTACCCATCTACTAACAAATTCACTTACCTGACCTACCTACCTACAGTATTTACATCTATCTACCAACCTGCTTATCATTCTACTCCCACGCGACTTTCTACCCATCTATCTCTGCTGTCTACTGTCCAAACGCCCACCTACCCACCATCCCATAAAACAACCCATATAACCAGCCCATCCACCCACTTACGTCCACCTATGAACCACCCTATCCATCCCACCTACCACCTATACAACCTATCCACCCCACCTACACCCACCCACGTAATCAATCTATCCACCCATCTATCCAACAATATAACCAGCCAGTTCACATACCTCTATCTACCTATATAACCAGCCTATCCACCCATCTATGTAGCTAGTCTGCCCATCTCACATATAACGCATCCCATCTATCTTCGTTCCACACACAACCTTTCACCATCTAACGTGACTCTCTCTCTCTCTCTCTCCTTCCTCAACCACTTTCCCTCTACCCACACTGGCCTCCAATATTTGCTCTGCCCACACTTGTCTCCATACCCTCCCATATGCATACACACTCCCCCTCTTTCCATATACACTCTCCCTCCCCTTTAATACACTTTTTCACTCCTATAAACACACATTCTCTCTCCTCTCTCTTATACACTCTTCCTGTTGTACAGACTTCCCACCTTTCTTATACCTTCTCTGCATATTCTTCTTTCCTTTCCATACACACTTTCCAACCCTTCTACACCGTCTTTCACTCCCTCTCTCCACACACTCTGCTCCTCCCTCCTCCCTCTCACACTTTCCATTTATCTCCACCTCCCATTAAAGCTTCGGTTCGACGACTTACTTATAGTTTACTCGCACACCACCAAACGAGCTTATTCAGGTTATGGAAAGCCCCATTGTGTCGCAGGTTAAAATAATATGTTTTTCAATATGACTGAGCCATCTGGATTATATTTTATTCAACACCAGTTGGTTTTATGCGGCTGATGGAAGACCTCTCGTAGTCTTAACTTCCAAAATTCTGTTCCCACATTAGCACATCTCTCTTTTCCTCCCCACACCGGTTCCCACTTCGTGTTAACTCCTAAACAGCTCCCTTCTTTCCTTCCTTTTCCTTCCCACATCACCTCCTTACCTCCTACAAACCACTCTTCCCCACCCTTTTCCTCATCACACCGCATCCTTCTCCACTATACCACCAGCACACCTTTGTCTGCCCTCCCTCTCCTCCTCCACATTTCCTCCTCTCTTCCAAGCCTCCTATGCACTTCTCTCTCTTTTCCCTCATACATAGCACACGTCCTTCTTCATTCCTCCCATTTCCTCCCCGCGTCATTCCTCCCATTTCCTCCCCGCGTCCTCCTTCTCCACACCTCCTAAACACCTCTCCTCTTTCCTCCCTACCTTGATGTTCCCTTCCTCCATTCCCTCCCGTGTCTCTCTCCCTCTCCCTACTTTTCCGCCCAGTTAACATATCCCCCTCATTATTTTCCCCTTCATGGCTTTCATACACTCCATTTCCCCTAAACTACCACTTAGTCTCCCCCTTATGATGGTCTCTCTCTCTCTCTCTCTCTCTCTCTCTCTCTCTCTCTCTCTCTCTCTCTCTCTCGACCCCCCCATACTTCTTCATTCAACCCTTCGTCTTTATGGCAGTGTGGTAGGTATAAAAAATAGATGAAGCAGGATAGAGTGAGCTGGATGGCTGGAAAGAAGGTGGATAGTCTTGAAAGTGTGAGTGGATAGGTGGGAGTGGGGTGGTTGAGTGGATAGGTGGGAGTGGGGTGGTTGGGTGGATAGGTGGGAGTGGGGTGGTTGAGTGGATAGGTGGGAGTGGGGTGGTTGGGTGGATAGGTGGGAGTGGGGTGGCTGAAAGGATAACTGTAGGGTTAAGGACGTCAGAATGGGGTTGGAAGTGTGTGTGTGTGTGTGTGTGTGTGTGTGTGTGTGTGTGTGTGTGTGTGTGTGTGTGTGTGTGTGTGTGTGTGTGTGTGTGTGTGTGTGTGTGTGTGTGTGTGTGTGTGTGTGTGTGTGTGTGTGTGTGTGTGTGTGTGTGTGTGTGTGTGTGTGTGTGTGTGTGTGTGTGTGTGTGTGTGTGTGTGTGTGTGTGTGTGTGTGTGTGTGTGTGTGTGTGTGTGTGTGTGTGTGTGTGTGTGTGTGTGTGTGTGTGTGTGTGTGTGTGTGTGTGTGTGTGTGTGTGTGTGTGTGTGTGTGTGTGTGTGTGTGTGTGTGTGTGTGTGTGTGTGTGTGTGTGTGTGTGTGTGTGTGTGTGTGTGTGTGTGTGTGTGTGTGTGTGTGTGTGTGTGTGTGTGTGTGTGTGTGTGTGTGTGTGTGTGTGTGTGTGTGTGTGTGTGTGTGTGTGTGTGTGTGTGTGTGTGTGTGTGTGTGTGTGTGTGTGTGTGTGTGTGACCAAGGATGATTGCGAAAGTATGAATGGTTGTGTGGGAGTGGGATGACCGAGTACTCTTTTAAGGTTATGAAAGGTCTGACTAGAGTGGTAAGGAATGATATACACAAAGTTAATGTTGACAGGAATACGCAAGATGCAGGACGCATTTTTTTTTATTTTACTCTTATTATTTCCAGACTATATCCTTTTTATGAGCACTTCGACTTGGATGGGTCAGAGATTACTTTATTTAACCCCTTCAGTAAAAGAGGTCTTTTTTAAACCTAATAAAATCGTTTAATGGGTGCAAGACTATACTAAATCAATAAGGTCTGTTAGTGAAGGAGTTGATGGTTACAGAAGTGTGGATGGCTGGATCAGTGTGAATGGCTGGGTGATACAGAAGTGGAGGTGGATGGTCGTGTGAATGGTTGCGATGACGGCTGGTGGATGGTTGGATCAGTGTGAGTGGCTGGGTGGATCTGAAGTGGAGGTGGATGGTCGCGTGGACGGCTGGGTGAATGACTAGACTTTCTGGTACTTAAGCCGGAGTGAATGGTTGGGAGAAAGTGAATGGGTGAATACAGAGACCAGGAGACTCGTAGGTGAAAGCATGAATGGAAAACACGAAACTTGGATGAATGAGACGTGAGATGATGAACAGAGTGATCAGGTGAGGATGGGTCAAGGATGAATAAGCAAGAGGATGAATGAAAAACGGCTGGTGGGTGAGCTGGATGAATGTAACTACGGAAGGAAAGAAGAGAGAGGAAGAAAAGAAGGCTGGGAGAGAAGGGCTGAAGGAAAGAGGGGGGAATAAAATATATGCCAGAAAGAAGAAAAGAGAAAAGAAAGGAGGAACTTCCGGAAGCAGGGGAGAGGACAGAAGGAAGGGAGGAAGAACACAAAGGAAAGAAGGGGGGAGAGAAAAGGGACGGAAAGGGTGGGAGACAAAGCTGGTACGAAGAAAGGATGGTTGAAAAAGGTTGTGTGAATAAGGTAAAGAATAGGAAGAGTTGACGAGGGAGGGAAGTAGGGAGGAAGGAAGGGAAGAGAACGTAATAAGAGGAGGAAGGAAGGGAAGAGAATGAATAGGGGTTCTAGCAAGAAGGAATGGAAAGGAATCCAAGTAATATAGGGAAATAAGTAGGGAGGAAAGGAGAGCAAAGAGAGGAAGAACAATCCAGGTAAAGGAGAAGTAGAGGGCAGAGGACTGACGGATAGATAGGTAGGTAGGCAATAGAGAGGGAGGGAGGAAGGGAATGCAGAAAATTTAGGTATGGAGGGAGGGAGGGAGAACGATGTGAGGGAGGAGGTAGGAAGAAGGAGGAAGAGAAAGGAAGAGGAGTTCACGAAAGGAAGGGATGGAAGGAACGGGATCCAGGGAGGGAGGGAGGGAGGGAGGGTTAGGCAGGTTTTTGAGGGTGCCTTTCCCTACCTTTCATCTCCCTGATGCACCCTTCTCTTTCTCCCTCCTTCCCTTTCCTACCCCTTCCTCCGTTTCTACTTCCTGCCCACTCTTCCTGTTCTTTCTGTCTTTCCCTCTTTTCTTTCCTCTTGTCTTTCTTCTTCTTTTGTCTTTTTTTCCTTCCCATCCTCCTTCCCTCCCCGTCCCTTTCGACTCCCATCCACTCCTGCTTTTTTCCTTTCTTCCTTCCTCACTGTTCCTTTTATTTTCTTCATTTTTCTCTCATTTACTCCTTTCTCCTTCGTTCTTCCTTGTCTATCTTTTCTCCATCCATCTCTGACTTATCTCTCCCCCCTCCTTTTTATGCTCATGTAGTATTTGCCTCTTTACTTTTTTTTTGTCTCTCTCTTCCTCATGTTACTTTTGTCCCTCCCGCCCTTGTTCCTCACTCACTCCCCTTCTCCTTTTTAACTTCTCCAATCATTCCTTTCCTGTTCTTCCCATGCTTTCTTCCTCCTTCCTTCCCCTTCAGTTCTTCAATCTTCCCTTCCTTCTTTACTTCCTTTTTCGTCTTTTCTCTATGCATCCTCATTTTCCATTTTTCGTCCTTCCCTCCCTCCCTCCCTTCTTCCCTCGCTCCCTCCTTCCTTCCTTCCTTCCTTCTTCCCTTGCTCTTCTTGCATTTCCTCCCTCCCACTTTCCCCCCTTTCTTGGATAAATATCCATTTTTTTAATACAGTATAACTACCTATCTGCCAATCTATTTACCAACTTTTTATAGTGCAGGACTTGGAGGATGGAACACAACCTTTTCAGGTAGACAGTGCTGAATATGATTTCCTGTCCCTCTTTCCAATGATATCTCCATGACAGTTATTCTACGCTGCATGGTGGTCCTTCTCAGTGTTTCCTGCCGGTTTCGGCAGGAGAGTTTGTTGGGTCGGGGGGAGTCAGCCTTCTATCCTTGTCTTTAACTCACATGATTTTTTTTGTTAGTTATAACCTTAGTACCGTATAACTAGCAGCCACGAAAGGACCTAAGGGTCTGTTGCTGTTTGTTTTCCTTTGTACTACATTGTACTCCTTTCTTTTACCCCATCCTTCTTTTCTTCCTCTCGCCTTCCTTCTGTTTCGCTTTTTATGTCTGCCTACTTCATCCAAAACTGGGGAGGGGACGGGAGGGGAGGGGAGGGGAGGGAAAGAGTGAGGGAGATGGAGGGGGAGGGGAAGGGAAGTGATTGCGGGAGGGGGAGTAGGAGTGGAGTGATAGCGAGAGGAAAAAGGGAAGGAGGTAAAGAAAGGACGGAGGATAAGGGGGACGAAGATGGTGTGCGACGGTGAGAAAGAGGGAGAAGGTGAAAGGAAGGTGAGGGAAGAGAGAATAGGTAAGGGGGAGGGAAGGAGTGAGTGAAGAGAAGATTCGGAGGGAGGAAGCGAAGAAATGGAATAAGGAGCAAGAGGAAGGAAGGAAAAGGTGAAAAATAGGTAGACGGAAGAGAGGGAACGAAGTTAGAAGAAGTAAGGAAGAAGATGAATACAAGGAATAAGAATACAAGGAAGAGGAATACAAGGGACAGGACTACAAAGGATAGCAAACAGCAACAGGTCTACTGATCCTTTGGTGGGGAGGGGGGAGAGAAGCTGTGCAGGGAGAACAGGATATTGAGGGGAGGAAAGGAGATAGAGGGGAAGGAGAAGAGGGAGACGGGAGGGGGAGGAGAAGACAGAGGGGAAGATGAGATAGAGGGGGAGGAGGAGAGGAGACAGAGGGGAAGGAGGAGAGGAGATAGAGGAAGGAGGAGAGAAAGTAGAGAGGGAGGAGGAGAGGAGATATAGGGGAAGAGGAGACGAGATATAGGGGAAGATGAGAGGAGATAGAGGGGAAGTGGAGAGGAGGTAGAGGGGAAGAGGAGAGGAGGTAGAGGGGAAGAGGAGAGGAGGTAGAGGGGAAGAGGAGAGGAGGTAGAAGGGAAGAGAGGAAACAGAGAGGGAGGAAAAGAGGAGACCGAATACAAAGGAGTACAAAGGAAAGCACACAGCAACAGACCTTATGGTCCTTTCAAGGCTGCTTTTTACAGTGTGGACTATGACTACGAGCTCTAATTCTACATGCTGAAGGAAGGATAGTAAAGCAAGAAGGGTTTCCCCGCCTCCAGACCCTCCAGTTAAAACTGGCAGGAAAAAGCAAGAAAAACCACCATGCAGCATGGAAAAACTGACATGGAAATTTCATAGAAAAGACTGAAAATGAAAAGTTACATTCTACAACACTTAATCTATAATCTACCTGTTTGAATAACCTGAATGAGAAAGTAGTAAGGTAAAATGAATAATCAAATAATAAATAACTAAGGCATGGCATTTTCTATGTATGGGTATGTTGAGTTGACGGGGCGCCTGTAGACAGTGTGGAAAATGCACAGTGTGGGGGAGGAGAGGAGACAGAGGGGGAGGAGGAGAGGAAAATGAGGGGAGGAGGAGAGAAGATAGAGGGGAGGAGGAGAGAAGATAGAGGGGAGGAGGAGAGGAGATAGAGGGGAGGAGGAGACGAAAATGAGGGGAGGAGAGGAGATAGAGAGGGGGAGGAGAGGAGATAGAGAGGGGGAGGGAAGGAGACAGAGGAGGGAGGAGAGAAGAGATAGATGGGGGAGGAGAGGAGATAGAGGGGAGGAGGAGAGGAGATAGAGGGGAGGAGGAGAGGAGATAGAGGGGAGGAGGAGTGGAGATAGAGGGGAGGAGGAGTGGAGATAGAGGAGAGGAGGAGAGGAAAATGAGGGGAGGAGGAGAGGAAAATGAGGGGAGGAGGAGAGGAAAATGAGGGGAGGAGGAGAGGAGATAGAGGGGGGAGAAGAGGAGACAAAGGGGGAGAAGGAAAGGAGATAGAGAGGTAGGAGGAGAGGAGATAGAGGGGGAAGAAGAGAGGAGATAGAGGGGGAGGAAGAGAGGAAATGGAGGGGGAGGAGGAGAGGAGATGGAGGGGAGGAGGAGAGGATATAAAGGGGAAGGAGGAAAGAAAGTAGAGAGGGAGGAGAAGAGGAGACAGAGAGGGAGGTGGAGAGGAGATGGAGGGGGAGTAGAAGAGGAAAATGAGGGGAGGAGGAGAGGAGACTGAGAGGGGAAGGGGGGGGGGGAGGGGGGGGGCCCAAACGGAGCGAGTAAATGTCATATAAGCGAAAGTGACCAGACGGCTTCACCCCCACCCCCACTCCACCCGTTTCCTCCCCCTCCCCCTTCCCTCCGCATCTCCTCCCCCTCCCCCTCCCGTTCACTCATCCCCAACTCCCTCCCCCTCCCCCTCCCCTTCCACCCTTCCCCTTCGTTTCCTTGAATACCACCTCTGTTTCCCCTCCTCCCTTTCCTTTCCCTTCTAAACACACTCCTTTTCCACCTTCCATCTCACGCCCTCCCCCTCCCTCTTCCCATTTCTTCCCCCTTCCTCCCTTCCATCCCTCACTCTTCCCATCTCCCTCCCCTATCTCCATCCCTCCCATCCACCTCCTCCCTTCCCTTTCCCCCTTCCACACTTCCTTCTTTCCTACACCACTACCTCTCTTCCCCTCCTCTTCCGTTTCCTCCCAGTACATGTCTATCTCCTTCCCTCTCCTGTTTCAGCCTTCTATCATTTCCCTCCCCTTTCTTCCTTTTCCCCCCTTTCTCCCTTTGTCCTCTTTCCTCCTCTCTCTTCCTCTCTTCCCTCTCCCTATTCCTCCCACTCCCCTTCCTTTTTTTCCTTCCCTTTTCCTTTCTCTTTTCTGTCTTTCCTCTTTCCCCTTCCCTTTTTCCATCTCTATCAGTTCCTTCCCATTTTCCCCTCCCCTCTTTCCTGCATTTCTATCCTTGTCTTTACCTGATGGAACTGTTTTTGTAAGTTACGACCTTCCCTATACCAAACAGCCGTGAAAGGACCAACATGTCTGTTGCTGTTTGCTTTCCTTTGTATTAATTTGTGCTCCCTTTCCACCCGATCCCCCTTCCCTTCCTCCTCTCTTCCTTCCTTTCCTCTCCTTATCCCTGACCTCTTCCACCACTCTCTCCCTTTTTTCCATCGCCTTCCGTCACCTTCTTTTCCTTCTCACCTTCCCACTTCCCCCATCCCCCATCTCTCCCCTTCTTTACGTCACTCATTCGCTCCTCCCTCTGCTTTCTCTTTCCTCTACCCACTATCTCCCCATTCCCTTTTCCCTCTTCTTACTTTACTCCCATCCCTCCCTTTCTCTCCCCCTCCCTATCCCCTTCTTCCCATTTTTATTTGAAACAACACTTTCTCTCCTCCCCTCTTCATATTTTCCATATTTCTCTCTCTCTCTCTCTCTCTCTCTCTCTCTCTCTCTCTCTCGCTCTCTCTCTCTCTGATCTACGTCTGTTAGCCTTGTCCTCCATATACAGTCCATTTCAGTCAATAGGATTTAGTCTTCTACTTCAGGACTGTCTTTTTTTTTCTTCAGTCTTTGCCTCATGTTACTATATCTATCTATATCTATCTATCAATATTACATACATACATACATATATACACAAATACAAACATACTGTACATATATACACATATACATACATACATACATACATACATACACATATACATACATACATACATATATACCCATATACATACATATATACATAGACTTACACAGATACACACATACATTATACATATCGAAACAGTCCTCCTCCTCCTCCTCCTCCTCCTCCCCTGCAGCTTTCCTCTCCCTCTATTTACCTTTCATTACCTTCACCAATTGACCCAACCCGCTTTCCCTCTCAACCCACTCTTAGTTTTCCGTCCATCCCTCCCCTCTCCGCCCTGCCTCTCTTCTCCCCCTCCCTGCCCCCTTCTTCCCCTTACCATCCCTTACCCCCTCCTCTCCTCCGTCCTGGTCCTGCCCCTCATGTCCCCTCACGACCCCTTTTCCCCTGTACCATCTCTCCTCCCTTCACCTCTCTACCTTTCTCCTCTCCCTCCTCCTCTTCCTCCGTACCCCTCACCTCTTCCCTTGCCATCCTTCCCTTCCTTGACCCTGTTCTCCCTGTCAATATCCCTCCCCTCCCTCTCCCCCTTCTCTCCCCACTCCCTTCGCAACCCTCTCCTTCCCCTCCTTGCCCTTCCTCCCCTTTCTTTTCCCATCCAACTCGTTCCCCCTTCCCTCCTTTCACTTCAAATATCTCTTTATTACTGCCATGTTCCCTGAGGATGTAATGCTAAGCCGTCATCATCATCACCATCATCATCATTTATGCAAGTAATGCTAAGAGATGATGATGATGATGATGCATCATTTATGCAAGTAATGCTAAGAGATGATGATGATGATGATGATGATGATGATGATGATGATGATGATGATGATCATTATTATTATTATTATTATTATTTCCCATCGCTCCTTTCTTCCCTCATCTGCCTTCTTCCCCCCAACCCACCCTCTCCACCCTCCCTTTCCACCCTTCCCCTCCCTCCTCCCCCTCACCCCCAGCGGATGGCGGTGTAAACAGAAGCCTCTCTTATCCATTCATCCAGGCTGGTTTTTTCAATTTTTTTTTATCCTTGTAAGGAATCTCCACTTTTTCATTTTTCATTTTGTTTTCACTTTCGTCAGCTTTCCCGCCGGTTCAGGGTCGAGCCTCCCTCCCCCCCTTTCCGTGGTCAAGGGTATAATCTATACAGGAGGAGGAGGAGGATAGGGAGGAGGGGAGGCGAAGATGAGGAGGAGGAGGAGGAAGAACCGGGGGGGGGGGACAACAAAAACAAGAACAAAACGAGAACTGAGGAAGAAAAGAAATAGAAATGAATGAATAGCAAATGGGAGCCGAATGCTAATCGCCCGCCAGAATATGCTGTTGGCCAAGTCCAAGATTTAGGCCATATCTTGATACCATGAACGTTTCATGTTAATAGCTCAAGCCGTTCATGAGATATAATGGTGCTAAAGGCGGGCGATAAAAAATAGTTGACCTTTGGCAGCCATTATGGTGACCTTGACCTTGACCCCGGGTACCTGTTTTCGAACTCGTCCAAGATTTTGGTCATATCTTAGTATCATGAGGGTTTCAAGTTGATAGCTCAAGAATTCATGAGATATAATGGGAACACACACACACACACACACACACAGGCAGGCAAAAACATTACCGCTCCGCCTCCTAAAAGCGGGCGATAATAAAAGAAGATGGAGGAGGAGGCAGCAGAGGACAAGAAAAGCAGATGAAAAATAAAGACGAATGCTAAATATTCCTTCTGTCTGTTTATCCCATCGGTAGTTGGGGCCCTCTCCTCACCTAATAAATATGGCGGTAGTAAGAATATGACACTAAAGACGTTATCGGAGTGAAGGAATTTAGTTCAATAAAATCGTCAGGAGGTTGAAAGAAGAAACTATTAAAAAGACGACATTTTGGCAAGAGTGTTATTGGATCTTTTATCAATATTCTATTCAGGAAACCTACTGCTAAGGTAAATAAAAGTATATGGGGTGGCAAGAAAATGGAAAAAATCATTGTGGCGAAAGTTTAACCTGTTCAATCTGACTGACATGTTTCCATTCTGTTCTTGCTGCCTTTCAAAGATTCTATTCTATTTACGGTAATGACTTTTCGAACTGGAGGGTTAGATACAGCTTTCATAACCCATTCAACACGATAATTTTTTCCTCTGTTGAATAAAATCGTCTGAAAGTATAAAAAGTAAAAAAATGTCATCGAACTGAATGGGTTAAGGGCAGTGGAGGGACTTATGATGGGTGTGGGGCGAGTGTACTGACCGACAAGGAAAGAAGGTCGTGCCAGCTGGGATTTAACGTTTGCCAAGAAAGCACGTCTCATTTTTATTTTTATTTTACCCAGAGTTTTTGCATGACTTGAGAAAATGTTTAAATAATAATCTTATACTACAATCATTGAGCAATTTTTCTATTTACATTTTAAAATAAAATTCTGTTGTTCACTTTTTTACTTATTCAGCTCAAGGACGTCATATTTGTTCTACTCTGGCTAATGTTAGGCGAGTTTCTTTGGGTTAAGAGAAATTCTTCTACCCTGAGAAGCTAAAAAATCTCCATTAACCTACCCACTGTGAAGTACATATTTTATTTAATTCGGGTTAATGTCACGCGAGTATTATCAACTTTAAGAGAAATTTCCCATGATTCCTGAAGGAGTCTGAAACAGCTCCCAGTAAAATGAAATTCTGCGGCAAACTTTTGATATCGTTTTTCTTAATATTACTGCCTTAAGCAAATCCCCTCCAATACAGTGGCGTCTCTTTCGATTTCATTCCTGCTATCTTCAGACGATTTTCTTTGGCTGAGGGGACAACTCTGGCAGCAAGAGGGTACACGACAGCTGTGTTTAATCCACCAGGTAAAAAAAAATAAAATCTCTAAGCTGAATACAGGCGTCTGGGGATAGCAATACTAAAACGTAAAATACATGGTTGTGGTGAGGTGATTTATGTAACCTGGCTTCAGATCTGCGTAAGGAGTATTGTTTCACCTGTCAATCGTCTTCGCTAGTTTGAGGCGACTTTGAACCGTGTATGAGTGGTAGGGGTGTGGATGAGGGGAGAGGGGCGGTGGACCTAAAATCGAAGGGACCTGGGAACTGAAGGAAAAATTTAATGTGTGTTTGGGGGGGGGGGTTCATTCACACAAACACATTTTCACTATGTGTGTATAATTTCTTACATGTAAAGCCGGCCGAAGGAAGAAGAATACAGAGGGAGAAATATAAACACAAAACAGTATAACATTCATCACAAATGTTTTAAAAGCGTAAATGGAGGGAAATAACTCAGGATCCTTGTTATTATCTCCTTTCTTGGTGCTGTTCAGGTCAGTGTAACCAATTAAAATCTCCCAGACAAGGACTACAGGTGTAAATTTTTTTCCTGTGACTGCACGTACACCAGCTTTTCTTCACATTTACATAGGTTCTTTGCATGATCAGTGGCTTAAAAATAATAATAAAAATAAAAACTATACGGCACTGTACATAGTTTTGGTTATTTCTGAAGTTCTTTTTGTTTATCGCACATTTTTCGTTCGTTTCTCTGTCACTTTGTTCAGTTATCTGGTAGTTTTGCTCAGCTGGCCTCAATATTTTCTTTTTCCTCCACTCCTTACGTGTACTGTTTGTTTACCTGTCCTACAATTTCTATCCAGCTGCCCCGGTTCCTGTTTGTGTGCACTTCGTTTTCTTTACATTCAGATAATCATTTTCACTTTTTTTTTTTTTTTTTTTTTAGCTTTCTGTACCAAACTATTAGTACTAATTTTTTTTTTCATCATACATGCACATAATTTCTTTACGTTTTCTTGAGCATAATCATCAATTACTATAATATTATTCTTGACAAATAGTACAGTTATCCCAAAGTCTACAACAGAAAAGAATGTAGGTTAAAAAAGTTAGCAAAGAAGAGGTAAAGGAGAGACAAACAAGTGTACAACAGTGCAGCTGGGAGGGAGTAGGGGAGGTGGAGGATGGAATGTTGAGCGGTAGAGAAACGAAGGAAGGAAGGAATAATTGAAGGAATGATGGAAGAAAAGAAATAACGAATAGAAAAATGTAAAGATAATAAGAAAATGTGAAGACAGGTAGAACGGAAGAGGAAAAGGAAGGTACAGGGCTGAAAAAAGGAAGAAGGCAGAGGTGGAATTAAAAGAGTGGAAAAGGAATGAATAATGAATTAATGAAGGAAAGAAGAATGGTTGGTAAAGGTCTGAAGGAGAAACAACGAAGGAAAGGTAGAAAGATGAAGAGAACAGACTGAAATACATGAAGGAAGGAAGAAAGGTAAAGAAAGAACAGGAAGGAGAGGAAGAGAAAAAAGAGGAAGAGAAGCAGAGGAAGAGAGGAAAGAGAAGCACAGGAAGAGAGGAAAGAGAAGCACAGGAAGAGAGGAAAGAGAAGCACAGGAAGAGAGGAAAGAGAAGCAGAGGAAGAAAGTGAGTTAGCATGGCAGAGAGGCAGAATCAGGAAATATGACGACAGATATGAGACAAAGATATGAAGAAAAAATATTAGCAAACAGGATCCGAGTATAAAGAAACTGAATGAAAATGGGAAAGAAAAAAAAAGATGGAGAGAGAGAGAGAGAGAGAGAGAGAGAGAGAGAGAGAGAGAGAGAGAGAGAGAGAGAGAGAGAGAGAGAGAGAGACGTGACCTTGAGTACCTCCAAATCTGCTTCATACCAGATTCCTCCTTGCATTCTCCCCCCCCCCTCTCTGTCCCTGTATTCTCCCTTTCTCCCCCCTCTGTCCCTGCATTCTCCCTTTCCCCCCTCCCTCTGTCCCTGCATTCTCCCTTTCCCCCCCTCCCTCTGTCCCTGCATTCTCCCTTTCCTCCCTCCCTCTTTCCTTGCATTCTTCCTTTCCCCCCTCCCATTCTCCCTGTTCCCCCTTTTCCCCCCTCCCTCTTTCCCTGCATTCTCCCTTTCCCCCTTCCCTCTCTCCCTGAATTCTCCCTTTCTCCTCTCTCTTCCCCTGCATTCTTCCTTTTCCCTCTCCCTCTCTCCCTGCATTCCCCCCTATTCCTCCCTTCCCTCCCTGCATTCTCGTTCGACTCTTCCTTCCCTTCACCCTCTCCCTGCCTTTCTGCATTCTCCCCCGCCCCCTCCTTTAGCCTCCCTTCCTTCCCCGAATCCCCCCTCCCTCCCCGCGTCCTCCCTCCCTCTCCGCATTCTCTCTCCCTCCCAGCATTCTCCCTCCGACTTCTTCACCTTTTCATGTTTCTCTCGGTAATTTCCACCCTCCCTTACTTCCTGCATAAAAGCGGTAAAATGATATGGGGCTGCGGAGGAAGACAAGACAGACAAAAGGCTTAGACTGTGAAAAAGAAGACAGCGATGGTAAATAAAGACTGGGATGGTGAATAAAAAAGGCAGTGAGTGACAGTGTATGTTGTTGGCTTGGTTATACGACTGCTGAGGAAGATCGTTACCTTGTTAGCGTACACCTCACAAACTCAGCGGTACAGAGTGACTAACCAGAGAAGCCCCGAACGTGAGGTGAGTGCCAAATCGACCTGGCCACTGAATCCCCCTCCTCCTTGCATCGTTACCCCTCCCCTTACTACACTCCCACTCTCCCTTCCTGCAATCTCCTCCCTTTCTATTCTTCTCTCCCTGCACTTCCCTTTACCGTCATCCATCGCTCCCCCGTCCTTCCATGACCATCCCTATATTCTGCCCTTACCCTTCCTCCTCCCTTCAGCTGTTCTCTCTCTCCTTTTGTCTCTCTGCATATCTTTCCTCTCCTTTCCTCTTTACCTGCATTCCTCCTCCCCCCCCTCCTTTCCTCCACTTTCCCTCTCTTTCCCTGAATTCCTCTCTTCTTCTCTCCTTCCTTCTCCATACCATCTTTCCTCCTCTTCCCTTCCTCATTCCCTCCATCCCTCCCGTCCTTCATTATTCCTCTCCCCCATTATCCTCGCATACCCCTCTATCTCTCCCAAAACTGTTCCTCCCACTTCCCGCCCTCCTTACATCTCCCCCTCTCCAGCATTCCCTCTTCACTTTCCCCCTTCTCTCTCCCTCTCCCCCACCCCTTTGATTCTCACTGTTTGTCTCTCATTTGCTTGGAGCTGCTTTGTTTGCCTGTCTTTGTCCTTCCTCTGCTTGTGGTTTGTTTGCTCGCGCCTCCTTGCTTCTGTCGGCTCCTGGTTCTGTATTTTTTCAGTACTAAATTTATCTTGCGTTTTTTTTTTTCTTTTTTTTTTACGTTTTTACTGCTTACAACTCTGAAGTTTAGTTCCTACGTGTCTCTGTAGTTCAACAATACACCCAAACTCCCACAGGTAACGTTACACATCATCATCATCATCATCGTCATCATCATAACCCTAATTCCCATCTAAGAGATGGTACGAGGCAGGCTCCAGAAGCAGTATTGGTGAGGACAGACATCATGAAGGGCTTATCTGCGGTGATGATCTCCGTTAACTTGGCATCTAAGCCCGTGGCGGGTTATTGATGCACTATCCAGGGATGTAAGACCACTGCATCCAGGTTACCAGTTATATACCTAACCTAAACGTTACTTTAGGTATTCATTTTACCAACCAACTCACGTAGGTTGGATAGACACCTGAACGGATTGGCGCCAGTTGCCCACACCAGGATTCAAACCCTGATGCCAACGGGCCGTCAGCTTCGTTACAAGCAATATTAACCATTCAGCTACCGGGGCCACGACCTACAACAAAAAGAACACCCACCTCTTATAATTCAATATGCTTACTCAGTACCTGCGTAACAGTATCTGCTGGGAGTAAGGACACGTACTGCATATTCTTATTCTTGCTACTGTCAGACCTATAGCCAGCTGTGGGGAGATATCTTGAGGCGAAGGAGTTAGAAAGTTTCCATGAGTCCCTTCAGTACGGTGGTGTATTTTTACTGTTTTGTTCTCGCTACCACCAATGATTTCATTCAGCCTAGAGGTTTCTGGCAGCGAAGTGGTTAGTGAGGTGACGGCACGACGACGGCGCAGTGATACCGTATTCAGCAAAAAAGTATTCGTCACACTTACTGTATATGCAAGATATAGAATTAAACTCTGGACCACGAATTCTACTATCCTTATTTTAATCGTTTTTCAATTTTATAAACTACTTTATTTTGCTTATTTCCTAATTAGTTTTTGTTTTTATTTATATTTCATTTTTTCATATGTTTTCTGGGTACAATGCCATGGTTTAGTTGTGCTTCCTACCCTATGGTGGATCCTGGACAGGACTGCCCTCACGTGGTGCCACTGATATAACCGGGCGGCTGTTACCTGGTTATACAAATGTTCCTCAATTTCCATCCAATAACCCTGAGAAGAAGATGGTGAACTACAGAAGGGCAACTTCAACCTGCAGTCCACCGGGTTCACGTTAAAATTAGCCTGAGGCACAACAAACCTTACCGTGTGTTGTAAATGAACTTCAATAATATATTACTAAATGGAACGAGAGAAGCTATTACATTTATTTCGATGGTGGTGCAAAGAACATTCAACATCACCACTGTTATGAAAGTAACGACCACTACCACTACTACCACCACCAATACACCACGCCTACCATCACCATCAGCAGCAGCAACACCAGCATCAACCAAACAGGCGAGACTTGCACTGAGGGCACCAGAAACTCTATCACTTTCTTTTAGTGCTTGTATCCATCATTACCATCACTACCACCCTCCACCGTTTTATATACTATCACCACTTTCTTCTTCCAATTGCCCCTGTATACATCACTGTCATTACGACTAATTGCTATACTTATATTTATCACTATCACCTTCCATCAGCCACTCCTTTCTATCGCTATCAGCTTCATTTAGTCATGGTACGTATCATTACCTTCAATATTTTTTGCTGTACTTATCATCATTAGCAGCTTCCTTTGGCTTTGTACCCACCTCTATCATCGCTACCACCTTCCATGGATCTCTGTACCCATCATCTTTAGCACTTTCCTTTATTTACTGTCATCACGGCTTTCTTCGTCTACTATAATCTTCCCAATCACCATTCCATTTTAAACAAATTATCAATATATCCCTCTGTTCCGTCAGTGTCTTTTGTCTACTTTACCCCTGACAGGACGTGAGAAATCTTATTCCACCAACAGGCATACGATAAGACTTAATTCAGGAGTGGCCCTCAATTCTGTAGCTAAAAATTAACTCGCCTCTCCCCACGACATGACACTGACTTTCCTTTATATTCTCACCCTCTCCTCTCGCTTGATATTCTAAAAGGCAAAATATCGATGACCGGTAACACTTTCCCTTACCCAATTTTAACTACGCTTTGTCCTTTCTCGGCTACGTTTTTCACTTTTCTATGTCCAATTTAACCACTTTTTTCCTTTCTTTCACAGCTTACCTCCTTTATTCACCTCCCCACTACCCTTCAAAAACTTCCCCGAACACCATTGAAAGCTACAATATTCTCAAATTTCTTGGCCACTTTCCCCGTTACTTAATCCAAAACAAAACTTCAAGTATAAATTAGTAGAGCAACAGAAAATAGTAAGGTAACAGAAAATACCAATGACTTTCCCTTTACCCCACATTCCCTCGCCATTTTCCCCTTCTGTTAACTTCCCATTAACTTATTTCCTTTACATCGCTTCATCGCTAATGATTAAGTTATTTTCAAGAACAAAGTCTTCTATTTTAGGTGTGTTCTAACTCTGTGTTCTATTTTTTCAGGTGAGTGCGGTGTTCTGTTGAGGAGGCGAGCTAAGGTGAGAGGAAATTACTAAGATATGATTGTAAGCGGGAATAAGAAGGGAGTTTGAGAAAGTGAGTTAGAGGCAGTGAGGACGATAATGTGTGTGTGTGTGTGTGTGTGTGTGTGTGTGTGTGTGTGTGTGTGTGTGTGTGTGTGTGTGTGTGTGTGTGTGTGTGTGTGTGTGTGTGTGTGTGTGTGTGTGTGTGTGTGTGTGTGTGTGTGTGTGTGTGTGTGTGTGTGTGTGTGTGTGTGTGTGTGTGTGTGTGTGTGTGTGTGTGTGTGTGTGTGTGTGTGTGTGTGTGTGTGTGTGTGTGTGTGTGTGTGTGTGTGTGTGTGTGTGTGTGTGTGTGTGTGTGTGTGTGTGTGTGTGTGTATACCATAGACTCACACAACAGCAACACCCACTCACTCACTCCACCCTGAGAGCTGCAAATAACACACTGATAAAATTAATCCCAAAACCTTTCGTCGCCTGATTTGGAATGCAACATCCATTAAAACTAAACGCATCAGTATTTTCTGCACCAGTACGCACTATACATTTATTTATACAATGATTTAGTTAGAGTTTTGTAATGTGAGGCAAAATGTGAAAGGTGATGGTCAGAGAGGTGAAAATCAAACAAGGTCACTCCCACACTGGTTCCACGTGGGCATACGGGGGCATCACCCTCGCCTTGTAGGTAATAATGTTTATATTTATTATTTTAACTTATTTAACGCAGATATTTAATCTTCTCAATTTATTTCAGGCGTGTATCTATTATATATATATATATATATATATATATATATATATATATATATATATATATATATATATATAAAGTGTATTTACAAGTGGTTGCCCTCAAAAATTTGCGGGAATAACAACCCACAATGACCAATTCTGATTTTAAAAAGCAGAAAAAATTATATTCGAATATTTTCGCGTGTCGCAATTTCCGACAATTTCGCGCTGTCGCGTCGCGTGCGATCGCCTTATTTTTTTTTTTTTTTTTTTTTTTTTTTTTTTAACTGACATTCCTTGGACTTACCCCGACTCAAATTTTCCCCAAACCATCCAGACTCACCCCAAATTATCCAAAATCCCCTAAAATACCCAAACTTTCCCAAAACCATCCATGCTTATACTCAAACAAAAGTCACAAAAACGTGCCCAAAACCACCCAAACTCACTCAAACCAACCCACACACACCCAAATTCACTTTCACTCACTGAAGCTCAGACTCGTCCATAAACCATGCGCTCACCGAAAACTACACAAACTCACTCAAAAACACACACACACACACACACACACACACACACACACACACACACACACACACACACACACACACACACACACAAACCCCACTCAGAACTATCTAGACTCACTCACACTACACTCAGAACTATCTAGACTCACTCAAACTACACTCAGAACTATCTAGACTCACTCAAACTACACTCAGAACTATCTAGACTCACTCAAACTACACTCAGAACTATCTAGACTCTCTCAAACTACACTCAGAACTATCTAGACTCTCAAACTACACTCAGAACTATCTAGACTCACTCAAACTACACTCAGAACTATCTAGACTCACTCCAATACACTCAGAACTATCTAGACTCACTCAAACTACACTCAGAACTATCTAGACTCACTCCAATACACTCAGAACTATCTAGACTCTCAAACTACACTCAGAACTATCTAGACTCACTCAAACTCACGGACATCCACTCATGCTCACCAACAAGCGGGCCAGTCCTATTCACACGTACCTTAACAGCCTCATAGACTTGCATGAGCCTGATCCTGGGCGCCTTGGAACCCAATTCTGCGCACCCTCTGACCTTCCGTAACCTTGTTGTCCCGCCCACCCCACCACACCTGACCCCTACCTCAAAATCAAAAGGCCAACTCATACGCCACACATTTTCACTTGTTTCATAATCAACCCTTTTTACACATCAGTGAATGACTAGAACGCCGTTTCCCCCCCCCCCCTCTCTCTCGCTCTCTCTCCAAGTTTTCTCCCTTCTATCCTCCTCCCCATCATCATCCCACCCCTCTCTTTCTGTCCCCTCCCTCCCCTCTTTTTTTCCTGTCCAGCTCCTCTCAACGTTCCCATCCTCTTTGCAATCGGGGATTTTTCGTGCTCTTTCTAATCTGTATTTTCACTTCCCCCACTCTCACCAAAAAAGTTACCCCCTGGTCAATTTGGTATCAACTTTATTTTCCCACTTAAATGGCGCTCCTCTTTAGTATATTCTTGCCACTGACAGACGATTTTGCTGAGCTCTGGAGATCCCTGGTAGCGAAGGGATTAAAGAAAAGCTGCATCTAATCCCTCTAGTCCTCAGAAGCTCAATAAAACCGTCTGGAGATGGCAAGAGATCCAAGACGTCATTGTACTGAAGGGGCTACGCGTATTTCCTCACCTACAAAAATTATCTTCCTAGTACATGTTCCTTTACACTGGTATCAACTTTCATTACCTACCTCTTTTTTTTATTTTTTATTTTTTTACCATCAATAGGGTCACTAACTACATCCTCAACATTTGGGGAGAGAGAGAGAGAGAGAGAGAGAGTCGTTCAGGTCACTGCAGCTGATCATGGGGTGGCCTGTGACTGACAACCTGACAGGCACGCACGCACGCACGCATGCACGAACACGAACACACACACACACACACACACACACACACACACACAACCACTAGCATCAACATAACCCAGCACAACACAGGCCTGGTCCCTCTTGATTATGCAGATGTTGTTATCACACTGTCTGCAATATCTGGTGGTACTACAAGGGTGTTATCGCGGCGTACATACCTGGGGAAGAGAGGAATATAAATCATTAGTTAGGAAGAGCAAATAAAAGGTTAATAGGTTGATGGCAGTAAAGTCTAAGGGTATTTTCTTCCTTTCTAATATTTTCTAACAGCTTTCCCCGTGTACTAGTTTTAGGTTTATCTCATTCTTCAGCCCGATGACGCGATTTTCGTTTTATTCTTGCTGCCACTAGACGATTATATTCAACTTAGCAGAGAATTTTGGAACTGTTGGGGTTCTTTATATACAGCTTTCATTAACCCCTTCAGTAAGAGATTCCTTCACTAAACTGAACAAAGTCGTCAAGATAGCAAGAAAAATGGAACAAGATAACGTGGAACATGATAATGTCATCGGACTGAAGTGGTTCTATGCCATCATTAATGCAAAATGTAAGGTAAAGCATCTACTTAAGGTAGCAAAGGAATAAACTTAATTTGCAATATACACGTATTACATCAATAGGGATTTGAAATACTTAATTTCAAAACTATACTGAAATACTTCACTTCAATATGGAATATAATACACAGAAACATTATACTAATTAGTGGTAACAAGAGATGACCTTTTAAATACAACGGCCTTCTTTACAGTATAGTATTGTTACCTCCAAATGATTATATTCATCTGTAACAAGGCTTCTCGTATGTCAGGGATTAGGAAGTCCTCAATCAGCAGCTTTTCAGCGAATTTAAGTCTTTAATTATGGTATTCCTTTTAGCTTCCGACGATTGTATTCAACCCAAGAAGTCTTCCTGCTTTGGTGTGCTTGTCAGTGGTTCAAAAAAGCATATCAGAGCCTTTGTTATACCCACCCCTATAACAAACAGCCACGTTAGAACCAAGAAGTCTGTTGCTGTTTGCTTTCCTTTGTACTCCTTTGTACTTCCCGGGGTTCAAACCTCTGTGGGGAATTTAAAGAAAACAAACTACGGTGAGTAATAATGGTGCGAGTATTAGCCCACCACAGAGTCTGCATCAGGTCGTATTACTGCCACCCGCTAAACTGCTTGTTGCTGCCTCTCTACCATGCCTACCCTCCTTCCTTGGCTTGCCTTCTGCCTACCTTCCTTCCTTGACTCGCCTCCTATCTACCCTCCTTCCTTGGCTAGCCTTCACTCTACCTTATTTCCTTGGCTAGCCTCCTGCCTACCTTATTTCCTTGGCTGGCCTCCTGCCTACCCTCCAACCTACCGTCCTGCTTGACTTCCTTCCTTCTTACCCTCACCTTCCTATCCTCCTGCCTTGACTACCCTCCTGCCTCCCCTCACCTGCATACCCTCACCTGCATACCCTCACCTGCCTCACCCTGAAGCAGGAATCTCGCGTGTCTGCCCTCCTTCCCTCCTCACGTGTTTGGTCCACCCCGCCCCACATGCATACCGTCCTTCATTCCTCACGTGCCTATCTTGCGACCTTTCTTCCTCCTCCGCTTCACCTCGTGCCTACCTTCACGTACCTACCCCCATGCCTTTCCTCGCTTGCCTACCCACCCTCTTATATTGCTTGTCTCACCGCCTTCCTTCCTCGAATGCCTGCCCTCCTGCCTTGCCTCAAGTACCTTCCTCCCCGTCCGTACCCTTTCTACTGGACGTGCCTATCACCACCTATTAATATTGTATTTCATGCACGTGCCCTTTTTCTTATCTTTTGCTCCCTCCTTCTTCCCATCAACACGTTCCTGCCTCCATCTTGTCGACGAGCCTGTTCCCTTTTTTCTCACGTTCCAACTTCTTTCCTTCCTCCTGCCTTCCCTGCCTTACAATCCTTCCTTCCCTTCCTGCTTCTTCCCTTCCCCCTGGCACCCCCTTCCTTACGTTCCTGCCTCTGTTCCTACCCTGTCCTACGTTCCTCCCTTACCCGTGCTTCCTTCTATACCCCTGCCACCCCATTACTCACATTCCGGTCTCCTCCTCTTCCTCTACCTTCCCCCTGCCTGCCGTGCCTGCATCCACCATTACGCTGACACCCTGGCCTGACACAACCAGGGTTTTTCTCATCAATGCCATCAACAAACACCACACTCTAACCCGAGGGGAGGGGGGGGGTGGCGGAGGCAGGAAAGTAAAGTGGACAGTTAAGTAAGGCAGGGACAAGGAAATGGGTGAGGCAGGAATAAGGAGATGGGTGAAGCAGGGATAAGGAGGCGGGTTAGGCAGGAATAAGGAGGCGGGTTAGGCAGGAATAAGGGGTTTGGTGAGGCAGTGATGAGGAGCTGGGTGAGGCTGGAGTAAGAAGTTGGTTGAGGCAGAAATAAGGAGTTGGGTGAGGCAGTGATAAGGGAGATGGGTGAGGCATGGTTAAGGGAGATGAGTGAGGCAGGAATAAAGAGCTGGGTGAGGCAGGAATAAGGAGCTGGGTGAGGCAGTGATAGGGGAGATGGGTGAGGCATGGTTAAGGGAGATGGGTGAGGCAGGAATAAGGAGTTGGGCGAGGCAGGGATAAGGGAGATGGGTGAGGCATGGTTAAGGGAGCTGGGTGAGGCAGGAATAAGGAGTTGGGTGAGGCAGTGATAGGGGAGATGGGTGAGGCAGGGATAAGGGAGATGGGTGAGGCAGGGATAAGGGAGATGGGTGAGGCAGGGAGGAGGTGGGTGAGACAGGGAGAAGGAGGTGGGTGAGGCAGGGAGAAGGTGGTGGGTGAGACAGGGAGAAGGAGGTGGGTGAGGCAGGGATAAGGAGGTGGGTGAGGCAGGGATAAGGAGGTGGGTGAGGCAGGGATAAGGAGGTGGGTGAGGCAGGGATAAGGAGGTGGGTGAGGCAGGGATAAGGAGGTGGGTGAGGCAGGGATAAGGAGGTGGGTGAGGCAGGGATAAGGAGGTGGGTGAGGCAGGGATAAGGAGGTGGGTGGGGAAGGAATAAGGAGTTGGGTGAGAAAAGGAGGCAGGGAGAAGGAGGTGGGTGAGGCAGGGATAAGGAGGTGGGTGAGGCAGGGATAAGGAGGTGGGTGAGGAAGGAATAAGGAGTTGGGTGAGTAAAGGATAAGGAGCTTTGTGAGGAAGAAATATGGAGCTTCAAGTCTCCGACCAATTGCGGTGGTGAGATGGGTTCGTGCCCCAAGCAAATGTGGGTGCTTTATGGTACGATGTCATTCAACCTGTCATAAATATATATACGTCACTCACCGCTACCGGAGAGCTTAAATTCACTACCACTCATACTGCAACAGATTGGAGACCAGCCGTGGTGAGGTGAGTTCAAGCCCCACGCAGATGTTGTGCTTTACGGTATGATGTTACTCAACCTGTCGCTGATATATACACATCTTAACTCCTTTTCCTTCGAAGTCTCTCAAGCTGAATAAAGATGAACAGGGGTAATAACAATACAGTATATATAATTAAAAAAAAAAGTGCCCTCTTACTTAAAAGACACCCTTTCAATACGATGGTGCCCTTTTACAACCTATTTCTCTTACCCCCAAGCAATTTTATTAAACTTAGGAAGGATCTCTCGTACTTTAGGGGTAAATGGAGAATGCCTGACCCCTTCACTACAAAGGTCTCCCCTATGCCGAATAACCTCGCCTGACAGAATGTGACATGTATGAGAGTAGCAGCTTCAAGGACCGTCGATTAATGCCCTTGCTGTGGGAGGCTGATTGTGTGTGGTGTGGTGTGAACGGGTGGTATAGCGTGTGGGTGCTGTATGTGTGGTGTGGTGTGGTATTGCTAAAGCCTTGGCGTGGGTGGCTTACTGTGTGTGGTGTGGTATGAAACGGTGCTATGGCGTGTGCTGTGCTGTGCTGGGTGGTGCTATGTTGCTAAAGCCTGCGGGAGCGAGGCACCTCACGTCTTACAATCACAGCCAGAAACAAACGAACAGAACCGCTCCAGTAAACGCTCCCACATGTAAAAAGACATCAACGTAGTGAAGGCATTAATCATGGAAAGTAAACTGGAAGTGGTAGAGAAGGGGATAGGAAGTGACCAAGGTGGGTAGGATGGGGGAATGGTGGTGGTGGTGCGGGGGAGGGGGGAGTCAGGTAAAAGTTGAAGAAGCCGGGCTGAGTATGCAAAGGGGGCACAAGGTCAGAGGCTGGGGGGAGGGGAGGGAGTGGACAAAGGGACTGAAGTTGAGAAAGCGATGGGGAGAGCGTGGGAAGCAGTTGAAAGAAAATTATAGAAGAGTGTGGGGAAAAGGGTGAGGGGAAACGGTGGGAGGAGAAGATGGGGAAAGGGATGGGAGGGAATGGGGAAACGGGTGGGAAGATAGGGTGCGGAGAAGAGTGAGAGAATAGGGTGGGGAAAGAAGTGGGAGGAGAGGGTGGGGAAAGGAGTGGGAGGAGAAGGTGGGGAAAGGTGTGGGAGGAGAGGGAGTGGATGGGGATGGGAGAAGAGGATGGGGATGGGAGAAGAGGATGGGAAAGGAGTGAGAGAAGAGGGTGGAGAATGGAGTGGGAGAAGAGGGTGGAGAATGGAGTGGGAGAAGAGGGTGGGGAAAGGAGTGGGAGGATAGGGTGGGGAAAGGAGTGGGAGGATAGGGTGGGGAAAGGAGTGGGAGGATAGGGTGGGGAAAGGAGTGGGAGGATAGGGTGGGGAAAGGAGTGGGAGGATAGGGTGGGGAAAGGAGTGGGAGGATAGGGTGGGGAAAGGAGTGGGAGGATAGGGGAAAGGAGTGGGAAAATAACTGAGGGAAAGGATGGAGAAAAGACGTAAGGAAGAGTGGGAAGGATGTGAGGGAGACGTAGAAAGAAGAGACAGGCAAGGAGTATAGAGGAAAGCAGCAAAAACAGGCAGGGCAGCTGAAAAACATGGACAGGTGTATGTGAAGCGGGGAAGTGGGTAGGGAATGGTGAAGGAAAATAGCGAAAGATGTGGTCATGAAAAATGGGAAGACGTGGAAAAATCGAGGGAAAGAAGTGGGCGAAAGACGATGGAAAAAGTGAAAAAAGGGGGCAATGCGTGGGCAAGAGAAAAGGGAAGAAAATGGGAAAAATAAGAGGGATAGAACAAACAAAAAAAAAAAACAAAAAAAAAGGAAAGAAGTGAAAAAAGGGATAGAGAAACAGGGTGGGAGAAGGGCAGAGGATTGAGTGCGGAAGGAGCGAGAGGAAATGGTGTGTAAGAGAAAAAGGACCAAGAAACAGATACGTGAAGAAATGATCAAATAAATATAGTAAATGGTTGCTATTTGGTGATAATAAAAGGAACGAATGGTAAATACACCTCAAACATAGACTGATATATCGAAAAAAACATAAATAAAAATGTACATGAGAAATATACAGGATGAGGAATGTACAGTACAGTTCTAGTAAATAACTCTTGACACATTTGGGATTCGGCATTAACGAAGCAATATTCCATCCCGTCTATCTATCTATAGCCAGACGCCTTAAACCCGTAAGGGGTGACCACAAACAAATCACCTCCATGTCACCCTGTCCCCTGCCATAACGATGCCCTCCCCCAACTCACACACACCCTCTCTCATATACCTCTCCCCTCCATCCTTCCATATCATTCTAGGTCTCCCCCTCCCTCTCCTCCCCTCCACCTCACTCACATAACTCTCCTCGTTGGTCTCTCACTTTCCATTCTCTCCACAAGGCCAAATCATCTCAATGTGTTTCCCCTGACGCTTTTTATCACATCCACATCACAACGCTCCATCACTTCCCATCTGGTTACTATTAATCATTTTAGCAAGATCTCAGTAGAATATTATACCGTTTCGTGATGGAGTAATGAAACTACAGAGAGCAGCTGTACAAAGGGCAAGAGTGAGGCTGAAATGGAAAGAAAGAGAACGTATGGCAAAAAAAAAAAAAAGGGCAACCTGTGGCCTGAAGGGAAGGGTGTAATATAACGGGCATAGAGGGCAAGAGTGAAAGGGATAGGGTACAGTGGAAAGACAAGGTATGGTTCAGAGGACATGGTGAACTGGAAGAGCTGACTGGACGGCAACGGAAAAGGAAGGTACGGGGGTGGGGGGGAAGGGGTCAAAGGAAGGGAAGGGAGGACCGGGAGGATGGGGTGGGAAAGGGAGGATGGAGTGGGAAAGGAAGGACTGGGAAAGGGAGAGGGAGGATGGAGTAGGAAAGGAAGGAGGAGGATAAGTGGAAAGGAGGCAGCGGGAAGGAAGAGAGAGGGAAGGATATTGAAGTGAGGAGGAAGGACGATAGAATGGGAAGAAAAGAAAGTGTAATAAACGGGAAAGGAAAAGGGGAAACAGATTGGAGAGAAGAGAGGGAAAGATAGTGTGGGGAAGGAGAGGAGGGTGGGGAGGAGGAGGAGCGTGGAGAGGGGAAGGAATGTGGAGAGGGGTAGGAGTGTGGGGAGAACGGAGTGGGGAGAAGAAGGAAATAGTAAATAGAAAGGGGAATGGGAAACAGAGTGCAGGACAGAGTGGGGAAAGGGGAAAAAGGATAGGAAACTATGTTGACAGTGGGGTTGGTGTCGCGGGGAGAGTGACAGAAAAAAGGGATAATGGGATGGGGAGAAGTGACATTGGCAGAGGATTAGAAGGGATAAGTGATGTAAAGAAGGGGACAAGGGAGGAAGGGGAGGAGTAGTTTTTAGAGTTGGGAGGAAGGGGGAGTTTTAAGAGTTGGGAGGAAAGGAAAGAGTAGTTGTCAGAGTAGGCTGGCAGGGGAGAGGCAATGGTAGGGGAAAATGGACAGGGTGAAGTAGTGTAGTGATTAGAGAAGGGTAAAGTAAGGAAGAGTAGGATAGGGTAGGGTAGGGTAGGGTAAGGTAGGGCCAGGTATACATCATTAGGCAGAGTTAGGTAAGGTAGGGTAGGACAGGGTAGGGAAAGTTCTCAATAGGGAGGAAAGTATGGATTATCACGAACATAAGATAAAGTATATCAAGTTCGGAAGGGTAGGTCATGGCAGGGCAGGGCAGGGTAGGGTCGAGAAATTAAACTGGGTAGATAAGGGAAGAACATGAAAGGCTGGGTTACTGTGTTGACTGGATATGGTACAGGTGGGGGAAGGGTAGAGTGGGAAAGGTTTGGGTTGCTTGGATTCCGGAGTATGGATGGGGAAAGGTATGGGTGGGGAAAGGTACGGGTGGGTAAGGGTATGGATGGGAGACAAATTTAACTCTCTGACCGTAAATTATGAACTGAGAAATGATAATTGATTACAAATTATCTCCATTAACGCCCTCACTGCGATGGGCTCAAATTTTTTCTTCATGTTTTTCAGATGATCAAATATAGTTTGGGAAAGACCTACCATTGTTAAGGAGATAGAAACAGTCTCCATTAACCCCTTAACAAGAAATAGGAAATAATCGATAAAAGCGTCATCGTACTGAAGGGGTTAAGCCATTCGGTGTGATGACATTTTCTTTTCTTATCCTTTTCTTGTCACCTTCACACGATAATTGGCTTAGGAATTATACCTCTTAATTAGCCCAGGAATCCTATCTCGTACATGGATATCTTAATGACACTATGGAGATTATAATATGAGGTCAGGTTGGAGTGGAGGTCGGAAATGCGTGTGGGTGGAATGGGGTCAAGACGTGCAGCGACGGAGGTGGAGTGAAGGTTAGATGTGCAGTGACAAGAATGTAAAATTGTCACTCCTGGTCATGACAACTGCGCCGTTCCATTCCAGTTAACGCCAGGCGACTTTATTCAGCTGTGAGAGAGAGAGAGAGAGAAAGAAAGAGAGAGAGAGAGAGAGAGGACTTTGCATTTTATTCCAGGCAGCATCAAAATGTTTTATGCGTCCAAGAAAATCCACCGCAGAAAAAAAGAAAAGGAACATACATCTCTTCTAACGTTGTGGTCCAAAATTACGACCTTTTTTTTTATCTTTTTTTCAACTAACCCCAGACGACTTCATTAAACTGACTAGGATACATAGCGGACAAAGGGTTTTAGTGGAGTGAGGGCAGGCAATGCAACAGATGAAACGGAATGTGCAAAAAGGAATGTGAACTGGAGGTGGATGGTGGAATTATTACGAAGTGGAATGAAGAGACCTGAATGTGGAAGGACGACAAAAAATGTGGAAAGACTTAAGCCTATTAGGAAGAACGAAAAATGTGGATGGAAAGCAGTATGGTGGAATAGTCAGGTGGTGTGGACTGGGAAGGACGATATATGAGAGGCGATGATGTGGAATGAAGAAAAAGATTCACAACGAAAGAGGCTGTAGAAGGAAAGATGTGGAATAATGCAGCTGGTGGAATAGTGGTGTGGAGTGTGGGCCTAGAGTGGACTGCGTGGTGGAGAGTGAAGGTGGAGGTGGAGGGGGTGGAGAGTGGAGGTGGAGGGGGTGGAGAGTGAAGGTGGAGGTGGAGGGGGTGCAGCCAGCTATCAGGTATCGGGGGAAAGTGTTCATCTTGTTACTCTTCCTTTCACCCTCACACCTCCAAGGCCGCTTCCACCCATCCACCCACCCACTCACTCTCCACTTACTCCACCTCCTCCACCCACTCATTCCTTCACCCTGTATCTTCTCCCATCCACCTTCCACCTCCTCCACCCACTCACCCTCCACCTATTTCACTCTCTCATCGTTCACTTACTCTATTTCCTCCACCACCCAGTCTCAACTTCCTCCACCCTCTTACCCATCTTCAACTTCCACCACCCACTCACCCACCTTCAACTTCCACCACCCACTCACCCACCTTCAACTTCCACCACCCACTCACCCACCTTCAACTTCCACCACCCACTCACCCACCTTCAACTTCCACCACCCACTCACCCACCTTCAACTTCCACCACCCACTCACCCACCTTCAACTTCCACCACCCACTCACCCACCTTCAACTTCCACCACCCACTCACCCACCTTCAACTTCCACCACCCACTCACCCACCTTCAACTTCCACCACCCACTCACCCACCTTCAACTTCCACCACCCACTCACCCACCTTCAACTTCCACCACCCACTCACCCACCTTCAACTTCCACCACCCACTCACCCACCTTCAACTTCCACCACCCACTCACCCACCTTCAACTTCCACCACCCACTCACCCACCTTCAACTTCCACCACCCACTCACCCACCCACCTTCAACTTCCTCCACCCACTCACCCACCTTCAACTTCCTCCACCCACTCACCCACCTTCAACTTCCTCCACCCACTCACCCACCTTCAACTTCCACCACCCACTCACCCACCTTCAACTTCCACCACCCACTCACCCACCTTCAACTTCCACCACCCACTCACCCACCTTCAACTTCCACCACCCACTCACCCACCTTCAACTTCCTCCACCCACTCACCCACCTTCAACTTCCTCCACCCACTCACCCACCTTCAACTTCCTCCACGCACTCACCCACCTTCAACTTCCATCACCCACTCACCCACCTTCAACTTCCATCACCCACTCACCCACCTTCAACTTCCATCACCCACTCACCCACCTTCAACTTCCATCACCCACTCACCCACCTTCAACTTCCTCCACCCACTCACCCACTCCCAACTCCCTCCACTCACACCCTCCCACCCACTCTCCACCGCCTACATTCACCCTCCACTTACTCTGCCTCCTCCGTCCATCCACCCACTCCCCCTCAACTTGCCTTACCACCTCCTCTCATCCACCGATCATTTACCACACCCACTCATCTTCCAGTCACGCCACCTCCTCCATCATCAATCCTCTCCTTACTCCATCTCCACTACCCATTCATCCACCCTCCATATCCTACACCCATCTACACCCCAACGCTCCATTACCTCAGTACCTCTTCCACCCATTCTCCTCACCACCTCCACCACCACGACAAAATCCAATACCACTCCACTAATTATTATATGTACTTCCATTACTTCTGTTACTTCCACCTCTTCACAGCCTCTTACATTTCTTTCACCATCTCCTCTTCCACCTCCACGCTACTACTCCCAATCTTCCACTACTTCATTCCACTTTTCCACAGGCCATAGTTTCAACACTTCTTTTATTACAGTATTTTTATCTTCGCAGTATCCTATTCTCATTTCACATCCTCCTCTCGATCCCACACTATCTCCTCTCATCCCCCTTCCATTTCTCTCAATCCTCCACCATTTCCCTCATGCCTCCTCCATCTCCTCCCACTCCTCCACCTACTCCCATTCCTCCACCACTTTCCCTCAAGCCTCCCTTACTTACTCCCTCTCCACCACCCATCTCCTCCACTCGTCCCTCCACCACCTACTCTTCTCCTTCCCCTCCTCCTGCACTCACAAACACTCAGGGGTGAAACTGTAAGTATTTAACAAGTGGAACGCTCACATCTGATATCCTAACTACGAGTATGAATGTCAAGACACAAGAAGAGCATTTTTTCGAAAGGAGAACGTACTGGTACATCACATAAGGCCTGTTTTTAATATCGGCAACTATAATGTTTTACCATTAATTTTATCCACATTTCCGTCCTGTGGCAGCTTATTCCGCGTAGCCTAATGACAGAAAAAGACTGCTGTGGCTTTACATCCTTTCAGGGCACTGCATCGTGACTAAGATCATATTCTGCTGATGATCCTGTTATAATCAGGCATTCAAGATGGAGAGACGGATATTATTGGCCAAGTTAGAGCAAAAACACAATAATTTTCTGGTCTTACGAGTTTCAGGTTTAAGAATGAACCGGTACTATATTATTGCTTAAACTAAGTATTTTTAAGGGCTATTTGAGTTTGACGATAGTACTGTGGAACCAGCCTAACCAAGACATGAAATATGTATCTGTGTAGTTCTTTCACCTTCACTTGACCCAGATAATCGTCCTTTTCTAGCCGATTTCACGCTGCTCAATGGTGGAAAAAGACAATACTATGGCTTTATCATTTCCACAGCTATTCTTCGTGACTAGCACCATATTCTACTGTTCATTCTAATGTTACACCTCAGCGTTTAAGATGGAGAGAAAGGCCAAGTTAGACTGAGAAAAAAAAAATAGCATAACCAATCTATTACTATTTATTACAATTAAATCCCCTTCATACCACTACCACTCTCTTACTCTCACTCATTTTCTCTCTCACGTCTCTCAGTTTCACTTCTCTCACTCTCATTTTTGCTTAGTTTCACTCCACTCTCACTTTCACTCAATTTCTCTCTCTCTCTCTCTCTCTCTCTCTCTCTCTCTCTCTCTCTCTCTCTCTCTCTCAAGGCCACCACAGCCCCAGCGACACATCACCAATGAACATATTACGTAAATTATGCATAAAATTTCCAAATATGATAAAAGTTTGTTAATTGGAGCAGCACCGCCAACCGTAACGCGTCCCCCTGAATTATTTAACAACACGCCCACGGGTTCCTTCCCTACCCAAACTCGCAGCATGTTCGCAGTCCACCCCTTCAATCCGGTGACGGTGTTTTACGAATTCTTGCTACCTCCAGACGATTTTATTCAGCACCCGAGACATGGCCTGTATTGAGGTGGTTAATGATATCCACCTCTAACCCTTTCAAGTCGAGGTCTCCCTAAGCTGAAAGATATAATGAAAAATACGTTATTGATGTGAAGGGAATTACACCTTAATCCCGAGAACATCATTCCTATGTTATTCAAGCCCTCGCCCAACGATTTCATTCAGCTGACAAAGGGCTCATGCTACCGAAAGGGCTAATGGAGGGAAAAGCACACAGATACATTAGCAAAGGAAATGAGGAGGGAATGAAAGATCGAGTGAGGGACGGTACGAGGTAGGGAGAAAAAAGTGCAAAAGGACTAGATGAGGGGGCTGCAGAGTCCTTCAGTTTGACGTTCTTCGTGTGGTGTGGGAGGGTGATTTGGTGTGGTGTGGTGTGAGATTGGTGGTGTGGTGTGAGATTGGTGGTGTGGTGTGGTGTGGTGTGGTGTGGTGTGGTGTGGTGTGGTGTGATGTGGTGTGAGACTGGTGGTGTGTGGTGTGGTGTGGTGTGAGACTGGTGGTGTGTGGTGTGGTGTGGTGTGAGATTGGTGGTGTGTTGTGTGGTGTGGTGTGGTGTGGTCTGAGACGATGGTATGGTGTGATGTGTAGTATGGTGTGGTGTGGCCTGAGATTGTACCCTAGTATAGTGTGCTGAGTGGAAGGAGGCGGTGGTATGGTCTTCTGTGGTGTGAGATGGTGGTGTGATGTGTCGTGTATGTGGTATGGCTTCACTATAGTTCTTAAAGTCTACGGGGGTGAAGAGGCGTCCGAATATCCACAGTGTAAGACAGACTGACTGGGCCGCTGCAAGAGAAATTCACTCATATATTAACATGTGTACAGGGAAGGCAGGGAGACACGATAATAACAATATGTGGAAGTAGAGAGAAAAGAGAAGTAAGACGAAAGTGAAATTAGAATATGAAGGGAGGAATAGTAGGTAAAATCACATGGAAGATATAAAAGGGATAAAATAAGAGTGGAAGAGATGAAAGGGATGTAATGATAGAAAAGAAAAAATAAGTATAAAAATAATAAGGGGTAATAAAACAAAAAATAAGAAAAATAATAATCCCCAAAGGTATCAATATTGAGTTAAGAAGAAGAGTAGGAGTGGAAGATGAGGTAGACGGGAGAAGGATGAATGGCACCCGAAGAATCTAATAAAAAGGTGTGTGAGAGACAGAGAGAGAGAGAGAGAGAGAGAGAGAGAGAGAGAGAGGAGGGGGGGAGGGGTTTATGGCTACTAGCAACACACGCCAACTGTTACATCACACACGCCGTACTTGCATAAATTAAAGGAAAAAACACGTACTCAAGGCCGAAAAAGCACTCAGGATACGAACAGTACAGCAATAAACCTCTTATTTACAAAGGAACCTAAACCCTTCAAAGCTGCGACTTATTTTGTTGCTTTATTCTTGCTACATCCAAAATATTACACTAAAACCTATATCTCTTGCAGTATATGGATTAATGAAGGCTGTTTCTAACCCCAGTAGTTCATTAAGTCTCTCCTTCGTAATAAAATCGCCTGAAGGTAGCAAGAATAAACTGAACTAATACGTACAGCAGTGAAGGGGCTGACTGATTTACCTGTCAGACAAATCGTTTATGGCAACTGACTCATCAGAAATAGTCTGTTTTTCGTTTCTTCTTTTTTCTTCAATAATCACGTTAAAAAAATGTTCTGCCTGTCAAGTGTTTGGCAGCTGTATGTGAAAATAAATGTGTACACAAGCAATTTTATACACGATTTAGTATTCATTCTGGTTCATCTGTGAAGTGTATGGTAGTGTATTAACATAGAGGAAAGTACAGTATACACACGCGATATTATACACTGTTATTTACTCTGGTTTGGTTGGGAAGTGTATGGCAGCTGCATGAACGATGACAAAATTATTCACAAGCAATCTTATACATGACATAACCCAAGAAGGTTAATAAATACGCTTCCCTCTCAGCCCACTTCACCCGTCAACTCCCACTACCGCCAGAACCAAGAGGACGAAAATCTCTGTAGGAAAAATAGATAATGATGAAAAAATCTTGGTAAATTAAACGTGAATGAGACCAGGGAGGGGAGGAAGAGGGGGAGAGTCAAGGAGTGAGGACGGCAGGAGGAGGAAGAGAGGAGGTGAAAAATGAGGGAAGAATGTAAAGGATAAAGTAAAGGAGGAGGAGAGAGTAGGGAGGGGGAGGAAAGAGTAAAGGTGGAGGAGGAGGAGGAGGAGGAGGAGGAGGAGGAGGAGTTAAGTAACACACTCGGTATATGGGTTTTGGGAGCATTCAACCACACCCCTGCATCCCTTCCCTCTCCTCTAACCCCCCCCCTCTCTCTCTACCTTGTTGCCTCCCGTATATATCCCCTCCCCCCCTCCAAACGTACCTACGTCACTCCCTACATCTCCAATTTTCGCTCTCTCCTTCTCCCCTCCCCTTCCGAACCTTACACTCTAATTCCCGTCCCTCTCTTCTCTACCTCGCTCCCTCCGTCCCCACTCACCTCGCTCCATCCCTTCCTAGCACGTTCTCGTATTTCCCACTTCCCTCCCCTTGATAACCTACCTCATTCCTACCACTTCGCTCCTCATCCATTTCTTACGTATTCCCTCCCTCTCCACTCCCCTTCCCCACTTACTTCTTTCCCTAGTTCTCCACCCCATCCCCTACCCTCCTACCCTTCCTCTTCCTTCTCAGCTATATCTCTTCTTCCTCAACTCCATCCCATCATTTTTTCAGACATCATCCCTCCTTTCTTCTTATCCCCCAAACTAAACCCTAACTACCCCTTTCGATCCCCTGCCCTCTACTCCCACCTAAAACCTTCCCTCCCATCTACAACCCTCCCACTTTTCTACTTTCTCACCACGTTTTCACCTTCCCTTCGAGTCTCCCTTTCCTCTAAAATCCATCTCTCTATCCTGTCTTCTCATCTTCTCATCTGCAAATCTCCCCTCCCTCATACACCCCTCCCTCAACTTGTTCCTCTCCCCTCCCTCATACACCCCTCCCTCAACTTGTTCCTCTCCCATCCATCATACACCCCTCCCTCACTTGTTCCTCTCTCCTCGTCTCCTCCCTTCCCTGCCTTCTCCAACACTACCTCCTCACCTGCACGCCTTTCCCCCTCCCTAACACACCCCTCTTCACCTGATTACTTCTTGCCAACTGCACCTTTCCTTACCATTACCACCTACACCCCTCCCCACCACTCACACTTCACCCCTCCCCACTACTCACACTTCATCCCCCCTACACTCACACTTCTCCCTTCCATTCACACTTTACCCCTCCCCTCCACTCCCATCTACACCCCTCCCCTCCCCTACACTTCCACCTGCACCCCTCCTCTCCACTTCCACCTGCACGGCTCCCCTCCACTCCCACCTACACCCCTCCCCTCCACTCCCACCTACACGCCTCCCTCCACTCCCACCTACACCCCTCCCCTCCACTCCCACCTACACCCCTCCCCTCCACTCCCACCTACACCCCTCCCCTCCACTCCCACCTGCACCTCTCCCCTCCACTTCCACCTGCACCTCTCCCCTCCACTCCCACTTCCACCCCTCCCCTCCACTCCCACTTCCACCCCTCCCCTCCACTCCCACTTCCACGCCTCCCCTCCACTCCTACCTACACCCCTCCCCCAACACTCCCACCTGCATCCCTCCCCTCCACTCACATCCACACCCGTCCCCTCCACTCCCATAACCTCCCATTCCACTCCCACCTACACCCCTTCCCTCCCACATACATACCAATCTTCTCCGTGTTATCCCTCCCTTCCATAAAGTTAAGCTATACTACAGCAGAAACACTTCAGCTTGAAACGCCCTCTTTTTCTTGATTGTTTTTCTCGTCTTCTTCTCATGCTCTTTCTCAACAAGGCAATTGTTTCCTGTATTGTTGTTTCGCCGATGTATTTTAACCACTATTTCGCTTGCATTCGACTTCCTTTTCTCTTCCCTAATGGCGGAAATTTGTTGAAACCTACCAGACCTAGCCTTACTTTACTTAGATCTAATAAACGCATAATTTGATCCAACGTTGGTATGCTGCATCCTCATTTACGTGTAGGTTTGCTTAGGTTAGGTATATTTCTAGTGGAAGCCTCGGTGGGTTTTATGATTCCTACTTCAGAAAGCACGAGGAAGGGAAACTCCATCCAGAATACTCGGAAAAATACCTGCAAAAACAACAGCACCAGGGAACAATTGCCTTATCGAAAAAAGCAGAATCAGAAAAATACAGAAAACAATCAGGAACAATTCAACTGGCAATGTATTTCGGCGGCTTAAACTAAATTCTGGCGAGAAAATCCCCTGCCCTTCCTCCAGCACCCCTCTTCCACCTGCTGCCCGTCTCTCCTGTTTACACCCTCCCCTCCTTTCTCATTATACACCCCTCCGCTTCCACACATAACCATATCCTACCGACACGTTTATCTTACTTGCACCTCTCTCTCTCTCTCTCTCTCTCTCTCTCTCTCTCTCTCTCTCTCTCTCTCTCTCTCTCCCCTACACCAACTCTCACCAACCACCTGCAAACTCCCTCACCACCTTTTCTACCCTCCAATGTGCGCCCCTCCCACCACAAACCTCCCCTCCGACCTACTCACAACCCTTCCCATCCCCAACCTTTTCCCTCTTCTCTCTTCTTCCACCACGACACCTCCCATCTCCCTTTTTCTCCCACCACTACCCCTCTCCTTCCTTCCAACATATTTTCCTCTCTACTTCCTTCTCCCTCTCCATCTACACATCACCTATTCCCCCCTCTTTTCCCATAAACCCCTTCCACGTACCCCTCCTCTCCCTTTTTGGCCCTCCCCCTCTCCAACCCAACCCTTTCACCTATCACTTCCATCCCTCTTTCCCCCTCCCCCTCCCCTCCCCTACCCCTATCCCCCCTTTCCTGCCACACATATAAACATTTTAGCAGAACTATACAACGGCCATTACGTTCACCCCACCGATACAACTCACTCATTGAAGGGTAGCGGGTGGGGGCATGGGCAGGGGTGGTAGGGGAAGGGATGGAAAGGGGGAAGGGAAGGGAAGGGGGAAAGGGGAAGGGGGAAGGAATGGGAGGAGAGAACTGATGGGGAGCGGGGAGAGAGAAAAAGAAGAGAGAGGGATGGGAACAGAGCAAATGAGGCAGGTATGATGTGAAAGGAAGAGAAGAGAGAGACAGAAGGGGGGAGGGGACGGGTGGAGAGAAGAAAGCGATGGGTGATAGCAAGAGGAAGAGGGATGCTAAAGAGAGGAGACAGAAGGGTGAAAAGGACGATTTTGGGAATAGGGAAGAATGAGAAGGGAATGGTATTGATGAAGAAGAGGGGAAAAGGAAAGGAGGGCAATTATGAGACAGAAAAAGGAAGAGTAAGGGGGAGGGATGGGAAGTGAGAAAAATGAGAAAGAGGAAGAGGAAGGCGGGAGGGTAAGGAGCAGCAGAAGAGCAAAGGATGAGTGAGAGGGGAAGCATGGGAGGAGAGGAGGAGGAGGAGGAGAGATGAAAGGGGGGGGGGAGTGGGAAAACAGTAGGACTGATGAGGAGAGAGGGGAAGGAGAGGGAGGTGGGAAAGATGGGGGAAGGACAGAAGTGAGGGAGAAGTATAGGGGAGAGACAGGACTGAGCGGGGAAAGGGAAAAGAAATGGGAGGAAGACATGTGGAAAAATAATGAGGAAATATGAGAGAGAGAGAGAGAGAGAGAGAGAGAGAGAGAGAGAGAAAGTGAGAAATCAAGGGAGATTTATATTAATGGTTGGAGAGTGTGTGTGTGTGTGTGTGTGTGTGTGTGTGTGTGTGTGTGTGTGTGTGTGTGTGTGTGTGTGTGTGTGTGTGTGTGTGTGTGTGTGTGTGTGTGCGCGCGTACGTGCGTGCGTGTGTGTGCGGGCGCGCGCCTCCGTGCGCATGTGCGTGGAGGGCAATGGAGAGGTGTGTAAAGGAAGAGGAATGACAGTAGAAGGAATTACACGGGAGGGAGGAATGGGATTATTACCGAGATGGAAGCGGCAATCAATGAACTCAAAGCAGAATAAGGAACGTAACGAAATGAAAAATGAGAGGAACGTAAGGAAGAAATGAGAGAGATCGTGTGGGAGGAAGATAAGGTGAGGAACGAGATAGGTACGAGGGTGGACAAGGAACGTGAAGGGCGGTAGATAAATAACTGAGGAACGTAATGAGAATCGAAGGTAAACACTAGACGAACGTATGGCAGAAGGAAAAAGTTGATAATATGGAAGGAACGTAAGTCTGGCAGATACACATATAGGGAACGCAGAGAGAGAATTGAGTGTAATCAGGAAGGGGCGAACGTAAGATGAATGAGGTAGACAGGCAATGTAATGAGCATATTTGAGGAACGTATACAGAACAGGGAGAACAACTGCAGCATGATAACGAGAAGAACTAGGTGCATAACATTACAAAAACGTATAAAGAACAGACAGATAACATGGGAGGAAATTAAAGTGAAGAACAGAGGTTAATATCAAGGGAAACAAAGAAAATCAAGTGAATATAACATGGGAGAACAAAGATAACAGTAGATAACACGGAAAGAACACAGAAGAGTAGATGGCATGGAAGGAAGAAAGAATAACACTAGATAACATGGAAGGAACAAAGAATAACAGTAGGTAACATGGAAGGAACAAAGAATAACAGTAGGTAACATGGAAGGAACAAAGAATAAGAGCAGATAACATGGAACGAACAAAGAATAACAGTAGATAACATGGGAAGAACAGAATAACAGTAGATAACATGGGAAGAACAGAATAACAGTAGATAACATGGTAGAAACAGAATAACAGTAGGTAACATGGGAAGAACAAAGAATAACAACACATAATAAGGCAGGAACAAAGAATAACAGTAGACAACATGAGAACAGAATAACAGTAGATAACATGGTTGGAAGAAAGAATAACACTAGATAACATGGGAAGAACAGAGTAACAGTAGATAACACGGAAGGAACAAAGAATAACAACAGATAACATGGAAGGAACAAAGAATAACAGTCTATAACATGGGAGGAATAAAAAAATAACAATAGATAACTTAGCCTGGACGTAGAGAACAGGTAGTAAAATAACAAGAACTTTAATAACATAGAAAGAAAAAAAAAACAGAACCTCAGTAAAACATGATATGAGGGAAGGTAAAGGAAGAAAAGAGAACAATAAAAACGGGAAGCTGGTAAGAGAACACGGGTACATGACATGGAGAAAAGTAGAAAGAAATGGAGTGGACAACACGCGAGGAACATAAAAGAGAAGAACAGCAGAGAACATGGGAGAACGTAATGCGGGAACGGAGGTAGAAAGAATGAGGGAACGTAGAAGATGGATAACATGGCAGGAATCCAGAGAACAGGCGTAGAAAGCACAGGATAACATAAAGGTGGGAGCGGAGAGAAGAACAAGGATAGATAACATGGTAGTGAACGTAAATTTAAAGATAATGTTGAAATTGGAGAGATGAGCGTGAGAGGAACGAGGCATATGATGTATGATGAGGAACGTATTATGGGAGGTTTTGTTTTATTAAAGACTTGATTCTCTCTCTCTCTCTCTCTCTCTCTCTCTCTCTCTGTATCATCATCAACCATTTTAAATCCAGAATAACTAATTAGACCAACAAGCTCCAACAACAGTATGAAAAGTCCGGTAATGAATACAAAATACACGACAAAAAATAACCCACAACCCACAGACAAAAGCACCAAAAACAAATACAGCCCCAACTCTGAGGCAGCAATTCCTGTAAATGGATGATACTGTCCACGTGTTTTTATTTTTATTTACATCTGGCGGGGCATTCAACGGCAGGTGAAAAACGTCATTGCGCGCGAGTGAAACTGGGCAGCCTGTGTCCCTAGAGTTTATTGGATAGAGAGAGAGAGAGAGAGAGAGAGAGAGAGAGAGAGAGTGTGTGTGTGTGTGTGTGTGTGTGTGTGTGTGTGTGTGTAAATGGGATATTAATGGATAGATATGGATGTGTATACAAGTATATACAGATAGATAAACAAACTGACTGACAGACAGACAGACAGACACAAACAAACACACACACACACACACACACACACACACACACACACACACACATATATATATATATATATATATATATATATATATATATATATATATATATATATATATATATATATGTATATATTTTGATAAACTGGCAGACTTATATATGTTAAAGGGGATTTGTGTAACCAGAGATCTCATGAAATCCCTAGGGAATTCGTGAAATGATTTTTAATTAAGATGGGTTAATTAAGGTTAGGTTAATTCAGGCTGCGGTTAGGTTACGCTGGGATAATATTGGTTAAGGTTAGGTTAGGCTAGGTTAGGTAAGATTAGTTAACATACATGAACGCTTAACTTAGCATTTATCTAAATCTAACCTAACCTAAACTTAACCTAGATTTTCTCAGCCCAACCCAATCGCAGCCTAAATTAACCTAACCTTAATTAACCCATCCTAATTTAAACTCATTTCACGAATTCCCAATAGATTTCATTAAATGAGTGGTTACACAAATTTCCTGTGACAATATTAGATACAGATGTCTGACATACATACCTATAAATACCTAACTGTCTCTACATACATACATACATTTACATATTTAGAGAGAGAGAGAGAGAGAGAGAGAGAGCTGTATGGATTGTGTGAGATGTGGGAAAGAGAGAGGGGTGAAGGCTGTGGGGTCAGAGGGGTAGGGATAGGGAGGTGAAGGGGTGAGGTTGGGAAAGGGCGGGGGTGGGGGTTGGGAGTGGGGTTATGGTGGTGTGAGGAGAGAATGGAGGGTTGTCTTGAGTGAGGGAGTAGGGGTGAGATGGGGTGACTGGGAGGTGAAGGTGTGGTGGGGTGAGGGAGTGGGATGGGGAGGCGTAGGTGATGTGGTGAGGCAGTGGGATGGGGAGGTGTAGGTGATGTGGTGAGGGAGTGGAGAGAGGAGGGATGGATGGTGTGGGGTGGGGTTGTGTGTATATGTGGGTATGGAAAGGAAAGGATGAGAAGACTGGATAAATAATGGGAAGAAGGAAGGGCAGGAAGAAACATATTGGGCGAAAGGAAAAATGTAGTGGAAAGAGAGGGAGTAGCAAGATGAGCAGGAAATGTGGGGAGGTGGATGGAGGAAAGGGAGATAATCTGAGGAAGTGAAGAAGGTACCACGGGAGGAGAGATGTGATGGGGAAAGATTAAAAACGTGGGATGAGAATGAAAATATAGTAGAGACGGGGAACAGGAGGAAGAAGGAAAAAAAGGGAGTGGGGAGATGAGAAAGGACAAAACTGAGTAAATCTTCCGGAGGGGGAGAAGGCGGGAAATGAAAGGAGTGAAGCGATGAATGTGAGATGAGCTGGGGAAAGAATAAAGAAAGAGGGAATAGGTGAAAGAGTTAAGAGGGAAGTGAAGACGGGGAGTGAAGATAGGGACATAGGGAGGTGATGGATGCAGAAGGGGAGGGATGTTAAAGGGGAAGGGGGAAGGGGAGAGGGATAAAGGAGGTAAGGGAGGAGTGAAGGCGTGAGGTGCAGAATTTCGCGACTGGGGAAAGCAGGCGAGGGGATGGAGGAAATGAAAATGACAGTGAGGGGAAAGAAGAAGGGAGGGATGTAGTTGAGAATGGGAATGGGAAAAAGACAGGGAGGGAGAGAGATGCTCAAATTAAGACAGGAGATGGAGAGACCTGGTGAGGTAAGAGGGGAGAGGGAGAAAGATTGGAGAGGAAGTGATAAAGGTATGAGTTCAAAGCGAGGAAGCTGATGAATATATGGAGACTACATAGGATTGCATACAGAATAGAGATAACACGAGGCATATAGACTTGTAAAGATGTTATTTGCAGAGGTAACATCAATTACGCAAAAGATCCAACATACAATCGCAAGCCGCAGCTTCTGCTCACCTTATAATCCTATTCCTGACTGAAGGAAGGTCATAGCTCTATAGGGCTGCACACAGACGGGAAATCTGTTGTCAAAAGTTAAGCTGGTGGTACTGTAACGCTTTGGATGGGTGTACGAGAAACAGTTGGCAATAATACAGCTATTCCCTCAGCTTAGAAAAGCTCTTAACTACCTACAACACGTCCTTGGTTATGTGTCAAACTCTACCTCCTTTCAGCCAGGGAAACGGGTAGCGGGTAAGCGAATATTATGGTTAATGAGTGTGGATGTGTGAGAAAAGGATGGAAAAGAACTTAAAGGAAAGGATAGGACGGGGGTACGAGAAAAGGAGGGAGGAAGATAACGACGGTGAGAAGAGAAACAGAGGCAGGTAATGGAGGTATAACGTGGGAAAGGTGAGGGAGGGAGAAAAAGATGGGGAGGTTAGAGTAACGGAGGTGACGAAGTTAAGAGGAAAGAAGCGAAGAAAACAAGATGAAAATTTGAGGTAAAACAAGACAGTGAGGGAGGGAGAAAGGGGATGGTGAAAGCAGAGAAAGAGACGATAGAAGAATAGGAGGAAAGGAAGGGGGAAATGGAGGTAAATGGAAGAAGGGAGGGAGAGACTGGTGGGAGGTGGTGGTGGTAAACGTGGTGTGATGTGCAAGGTTGAGGTCGTAGAGTATAAAGCAGCAGCCACACGTACCAGACACAGAGTTATGCTAAACACATCACCCCCTCCACCGCCACCACGTTACTCTGAAGTTGAATAAACTCCTCTAGAGGCAGCAAGCACAAACTATTTTTTTTTTTAACTCTAACGTGGCCTAGATATTCGTCCTCTTACAGTCTATTTCACGTAGGTCAGTGGCATAAAACGACAATACTACTACTCTGTATCTTTTCCAAAGCACTTCCTCGTGACTAACTTCATATCACAATGTTAATCTATTGTTACACCTCAGCAGTCATATTACAATGTTAAACTATTGTTACACCTCAGCAGTCATGACAGAAAGACTGTAATTTTAGGCCAAGGTTTGAGTAAAAACAGTATAACATACGAGACTCGCAGTGAAGGTTTAAAGGGACATTTTCTAACACCTTCATTACAAGGTCCCTCTTAGCCTCTTCAGTACGCCATGATTTTATGTTACTCGCTCCTGCCACATGATGTCCTTCAGTGCGAGTCCCCCGGTAGCGAATGGATTAATGAAGGCTAAATCTAACCCATCCAATCAAAAACCCTCCCTAGAATACATAAAATCGTCTGGCGGTGGAAATATCAAAATACAAAAGTCGTTCTCGTGATGAAGGTTTGAACAAAATCGTCCGGCGGCAGCAAGAACAAGATATAAAATACTCTCACGTGGTGGAGGCCTAATATCAACATTATTCGTGCCTGACTAACCTTGACAGAGCCTGTGTTCATGCAGGGAATTCCAGTCAGTAAGATATTCTTGCTTCTCTCACTTTTCCCAGAATGCAGGATGATTATGATTGTGTGGGCAATTTTTGTATATTTGCTTGTAAATTTTAATATGTGTGTGCTAATGTGTGCATCTGCCTCTGTGTGTGTGTGTGTGTGTGTGTGTGTGTGTGTGTGTGTGTGTGTGTGTGTGTGTGTGTGTGTGTGTGTGTGTGTGTGTGTGTGTGTGTGCGCGTGCGTGCGTGCGTGCGTGCGTGCGTGCGTGCGTGCGTGCGTGCGTGCGTGTGTGTGTGTGTGTGTGTGTGTGTGTGTGTGTGTGTGTGTGTGTGTGTGTGTGTGTGCGCATGACTATGCTTATGTGCATGTCTCTGTGCATCAGTGTATTTGTGTACATTGTATGTCCATTATCCTCGTCCACCCGCACATATACAAACACATGTACACACGCAAACGCACTGACCCGTCACCCAGTCAAAGGAAAAAAACTAACGCAATAACAAAACGCGTTATCGACATGAAGGCAAATTGCATGTTTTATTATGTCTGGCATTAGGTGATTCCATGCGGGCCCACCCAGCACTGTCTTGCCCCTCAGGCAGGCGGGGTGGTAAGAGCGAGAATCTGGTGTCTTTCCTTGGGACTTTTGTCGTTTGGAAAAGTCTGGGATTTAATGCTTGCAAGGCTGAATAAGCAATGGAGTCAAGGCTTAGGTGGGGTCAGGGGAGGAGAGAGGAGGAAAGAGGGGTAGGAGGGAGAGGAGGAAAGGAAGTGGGAAAGAGGGACAGGAGGAAAGAATAGGGGGAGGGGTTGAGAGGAGGTAGTCAAAAGGAAGGAAACAATGAAGATAATGGAGAGAGAAAAGGAGAACAAGAGAAAGGTTAGAAGTGCAGAAAGGAAGAAAGGAACTTGAGAAAGATGCGGAACGGATGAGAAGAGAGTCAAAAGGAAGGAACAATTTAAGACAATTAAGTGAAAGAGGGGCATGAAAGAATGGTTAAAGGAGTAAAAGAGGGAAGAAAGGAACGCTGAAAGGATGAGGAAAGGAGACAGTCAGAAGTAAGGAAGGCAGGTATTACGATAACGGAGAGAAATGGGAAAAATGAATGAATGGTTAGATGTGAATTGAGGAGAAGAAGGGAACTGGGGAAGGATGAGAAGAACTGTCAATGGAAGTTAGGAAATGATGATAATGGAAAGAAGGGGAAGGGGAAACGAAGAACGAACAGAAGGATAAAGAAGGCGGGGAAGAAGGGAATTGGAAAGGAATAAAGATGGGGGACAGGGGAAGGAAGCAATGATGATACTGGAGAAAGGCAGGGGAAACGAAATACAAATAGGGGTGTAAGGAGAGAGGGAAGGAAAAGAGCAAAGGAAGAATAAGAAGGATAAACTAGGGGAATGAAAAAACCAAGATAATGGTGAGGAGGAAAGGGAACTGGGAGTGATTAGAGGTGAAATGAAAGAGGGAAATAAAGAATCCGGGGAAGGACGAGAGGGAGAAGATGAGCTAGAAGGAAAGAAGCAATGAAGATTATGTAGAGATGAAGGGGAAACGAAATAAAGAGTGATTACAAAGGACAGGGGGATGGAAAACAAGAAAAGAAGAAGAGAAAGATAAGAGATGATAGGAAAAAAGGTAGCAATAAAAAACAGAGAGAAGTGAAGACAGAATGTTTAGTTTAAAGAGAGGAAGAAAGAGAGTTAGGGAGGATGAGATGGACAGACAGACAAAGGGAAAGAAACACTGTAGACTATGAAGAGAGGGTGGGGTAATGATGAATGATTAGGATGGATGGAAGAAACGAGAAGAGGAAATGAGGAAAGGCGAGAAGGGGGAGATAGGTCATGGGGATGGAAGAAACTATACGGAAACAGGTGGAGACTCACACGATGGCCAGACGAGGGGATGAAAAGGAACTGGGCAAGTAGGTGAGAGGTAGGTAATCGGGGGAAGGAAGAAGTGACAATGAAGTAACTGATGGGAAACGAAGAATGATTAGAAAAAAAATGTGGAAGGGAAACTGAGAAGGATGTGCACAGGAAATAAGGGGAAAGATGAAACACAGGTAATGGTGCGAGGGAAGGGAAAGGAAGACTGATCAGAAGAGGGGAAGAAAAAACATTGAGGAAATGCCATAGAAGAATACAGCCAGAAGAAAAGAAAAAGACAGTAGAGAAAAGGATGGGAAACGAAAGAACAGTGGGAAAGGTGAGGAAGGAATATGAAAGGGAGAAAGAGAAGGAAAGCAAGAATAGGAAAAGCAGTATGGAAGGAAGAGGAGGAGTGGACAGCAAGGAAATAACTAAAGGTGAAGCAAGGATTAGAATAAACGAGGGAAGATGGGAGAGAGTTGAGAATAAAATAAAAATGAATATTAATGGCAGAGATGAGGGGAACGAATGGAAGAGAAATGGCAAGTGGGGAGAGGAGGAGGAGGAGGAGGAGGAGGAGGAGGAGGTAAACCAGATTTAAAAAAAAAAAAAAAGGAAGAGGGGGAGAGTGAGAAAAAAAAAAAGCGTGAATAAGATGAGGAAAGAGAGAAGAATGAGGACGACGAAGACAAAAAAGGGAGGGTAGGAGAGGTGAGGCGAGGGGAGGGAAGAGGAGGGAGAAGAAGAGCTGAGGAGGGAAGAAGGAAGGGGGATGAGAATGAACAGTGGAGAGAAGAGAGGAGGAAAGAAGAAGGGAGGAATAGGAGACAGGACGAGCAGGGAGTGGACAGGAAGAAGAGGCGAGAGAAGACATGAAAGAGGAGGGGAGGGAAAGTGGGAGGGAAGAGGGGATGGTGGGGGAAAGAGCAGAGGAAGGAGAGAGGGAGGGAGGGGGAGCGTAGGAAAGGTGAAGAGGGGGAAGAAACACAGAGGAGGGAATATGGGGTCAAGATTAGGTCATATGTCACCATCAACATAGGTCAAGGAGGAAGGACGTGAGGAGGAGGAGGAGGAGGAGGAGGAAGAGGAGGATTACACAGGATTACACAGGAAAGCAAACAGCAACAGACCTTACGGTCCTTTCGAGGCTGCTTGTTAGAGAAAACTATGACTACAAGATCTAACTCTACATGTTGAAGGATAAGGATAGTAAAGCAAGAAGGCTCCCCCCACCACCAAACCCTCCAGGAAAAAGTGAGAAAAACCACCATGCAGCATGGAAAAACTGACATGGAAATTTTATAGGAAACACTGGAAAGGAAAAGTCACATTCTATAATACTTTATCTATAAGCTACCCGATAGAGTAACCTGAAAGAGAAAGTAAACAAATAAAATAATAGTTACGGCATGACATTATAAACTGGTTACATTGAGTTAATGGGAAGTCTGTGGACATAACGTGGAAGCTACACACTGCACAGTGTGGATGTTTAGGGGTGGTGCAGCAGCCTTGCCTGGCGCTTTTAAGGTAGGCAGCAGTCAATCAGGCCCTAGCTCCGTTTGCTCCACTGAGACAAGGAACTCTCCCATGTGGGACAAGTACACAAGTTTCATCCTGAAGCAGTGACCCCTGGTACATTAAAAAAATCCCGATGGTGGTCACTTGACTAACAGGGACCCTCAGTGATCCACAGCCCATCACAGGTCGGAAGTAAGAGTAGTGACCGTTAACTCAGGGTTATCTGTGCAGATCCTAATCTGTGCTTATATTGCTTTCTTTGCACTGGGGAGATTGAAAAGTATATAGGACGGGTGTCTTAGATAAAAGGGGACTGCACAGTGCACAGTGTGGATGTGCAATGCACAGAGTGGATGTTTAGGGGTGGTGCGGCAACCTTTCCTGGCGCTTTTTAGGTAGGCAGCAGTCAATCAGGCAATAGCTCCGTTCACTCCACTGAGACAAGGAACTCTCCCATGTGGGACAAGTACACAAGTTTCATCCTGAAGCAGTGACCCCTGGTACATTAAAAAATCCCGATGGTGGTCACTTGACTAACAGGGACCCTCAGTGATCCACATCCCATCACAGGTCGAAAGTAAAAGTAGTGACCGTTAACTCAGGGTTATCTGTGCAGATCCTAATCTGTGCTTACTGTATATTACCTCATTTGCTTTGGGTAAATCGAAAAACGTATAATGACGTGACGTGACGCTATGTTAAGTTTACGGGGTGTCCTGTAGACACGAGGGGACTGCACAGTGTGGATGTTTAGGGGGAGGAGGAGGAAGTGGAGGAGGAGGAGGAGGAAGAAGAAGAGGAGGAGGAGGAGGAGGAAGAGGAAGAGGAAGAGGAAGAGGGGGAGGAGGAAGAGGAGGAGGAGGAAGAAGAGGAGGAGGAGGAAGAAGAGTCAAAAGGAAGAGAAATATAAAGTGAAGGACTAGAAGGAAGAAGTCCAATGGAAAAATAAGTCAGAAGGAGAAAAGGGAGTCAGAAGAAGAGAAAAAGAAAAAGAAAAAAGAAAAAAAGAAAAAAGATTGGTGGTGGTGGTGGTGGTGGTGGTGGTGGTGGTGGTGGTGGCGGCGGCGGCGGCGGCGGCGGCGGCGGCGGCGGCGGCGGCGGCGGCGGCGGCGACGGCGGCGGCGGCGGCGGTGGTGGAGAAGAAAAAAAAAGAAGAAAAAAAAAAAGAACAAGAAACAAAAGAAAACGAAACGAAAAAAGGAAAAAGAAAAAAGAAAAGGAAAAAAAACAAGAAAAAGAAGGAAAAGAAGATGAAGAAGATGAAGAAGAAGAAGAAAGAAGAAGAAAGAAGATGATGATGATGATGAAGATGACGAATAGCAAAAAAGATGATGATGGTGGTGGAGGAGGAGGAGGAGGAGGACAAGGAGGAGGAGGAGGAGGAGGACAAGGAGGAGGAGGAGGACAAGGAGGAGGAGGAGGAGGAGGACAAGGAGGAGGAGGAGGAGGAGGAGAGAAAGTGGTGGGTGGATGTGGGTGAGTGGAGACAAGGATGAACATAGCATATATAAGACAATGCCAGCGGGGGTAGGGGCAGGCAGGCGCAGGGGAAAAAAGACAAAGAACAAAAAAAGAAGACTTAACAGCTTTAAAACGTGGAGGAGGGAAGACAGCCTGACAATGCAATGAGAAAATATATGAATGATGATGATGATGATGATGATGATGATGAGGAGGAGGAGGAGGAGGAGGAGGAGGAGGAGGAGGAGGAATACAATGGAAAGCAAACAGCAACAGACCATATAGTACTTTCGAGGCTGCTTGTTACAGAGCAACTATGGCTAAGAGACCAAATTCTACATGTTGAAGGAAAAGGATAGTACTGCAAGAAGGCCCCCCCCCCGCCACCAAACCCTCCAGCTAAAAATGGCAAGAAAAAGTGAGAAGGACCACCATGCACCATGGAAAAACTGACATGGAAATTTCATAGAAAAGGCCGAATAGGAAAAGTTCTATCTATCTATCTATCTATATACCTAGGCTGCTTCCCCCAAGGAAAGGGAGGTAGCCGAGACAGGACGACACACTCCCCATTTACTCATCCATTCAAACACATTCATTCGCATCTCAGCCCCAAAGATGAGAAGGGACAGATCCTCACCGCACCACACCACACAAGGGTCAACTGCGCAGAGCAATCAGTGACATCCGCAGTAGGGCCCGACAGCAGAGCTGGTTTACCCCTGCCACACCATAATAGACCCATCCCCTTACCCGCACCTGACCTGACTAGGAAAAGTTACATTCTGTAATACTGTATCTATAAGCTACAAGTCTGTATAACCTGAAAGAGAAAGTAGTAAAGTAAAATGACTACTACGGGTACGCTGAGTTAACGGGGCGCCTGTAAACAAAGTGTGGAAAATGCACAGTGTGAATGTTCTGGGGTGGAGGAGGAGGAGGAGGAGGAGGAGGGAGAGGGAGGAGGAGTAAAGCTGACGATACTGGAAGAAGTAAAGAAAGGGAATATTCAAGTACAGAAGAAAGAGAGGAAAAAAAAAAGTCAAAACAGATGAAACGTGACAAGAAAGCTGCAAAAATCGGAGGGGAAAAGAGATCAAAGAAGAGACGGGACAGGCGAAAAAGCAAAAGACAAGAGAGGACGTGGCCGTGGCGGACAGAAGAGAATAAAAGAAATGAGAGGATAAGAAAGAAGAACAAGATGAAGGAAGAGAATTGTAAAAAAGGGTGAAGAGGCGATGAAAGAAGGAAAACAACGGAACCAAAGGAAGACACAGGAAATGAAATAAAGAAGGAAATAGAAATATGTAAATGGAAGATGGATGAGAAGATAAAATTGAAGTGAAAGGGTGAGAAAAATTCCAATAAAATAAATAACATGAGAATAAAGAGAAAAAGAACGAAGTGATGAAAGAAGAAGAAGAAGAAGAAGAAGAAGAACAACAACAACAACAACAACAACAACATGATACTAAACACAAGACAAAAATAATATGAGTAAGAGAATAGAATAGCGTATTGTGAAATAACTGAGAGAGAGAGAGAGAGAGTGTGTGTGTGTGTGTGTGTGTGTGTGTGTGTGTGTGTGTGTGTGTGTGTGTGTGTGTGTGTGTGTGTGTGTGTGTGTGTGTGTGTGTGTGCGTGTGTGCGCGCGCGTGTGCGCGCGTGTGCGTGTGCGCGCGCGCTCCGTCTCCGGGCTACAGATTTCACTCTCCTCCACTGTCTTCACGCTGAGTGGAGTCGCAGGTGTAAATAGGCAAGTGTATAGATAGGTATATAAATAGGTTAGTAAATAGGCAGGCAGACATGTAGGTAGGTAAATAGGTAAGTAGGCTGGTAGATAGGTGGGTAGGTAGGCTGGGAAGTAATAGATCTGTTAGGTGGATAAGTAGTTAGAAATTGGATGAGGTGGTTGGTGGGTTGGTTGGTAGACATGCTTAAGTAGGTAGGTAGTATGTGGGTATGTTGGCAGCTAGGTGGGTAGACAGGTAGGTAAGTAGAGTAGTAGGTATGTTGATAGGCAGTGTGAAGGTGTGTTAGTTGGTGGGCAGGTTGATAGGTATGTACTGTGTTGTGTGTGGGTGTGTTGGTATGTGGATGAGTGAGGTGAGTGTGTTAGAACGTGGATGGGCTGGTAGGTAGTATGTGCGTAGGTTTGTAAGTGGATGGGTCAGTAGGCATGTTGCATGTGGGTAGGTCGGTAAGTATGCCGGTAGGGAGCGTGCTGTTTTAGTACATAGACAGGTTAGATACGCAGATAGGTAGAAAGCTGGGGTTGGTACTCGTAGGTAAGTTGGTGGATATTTAGGACGGTAGAATACGTTACTGTTGGTAGGTAGGTAGATTGGTGGGTAGGTGGGCAGACTGTGGGTTTGGTGGAAAGTGGGCGGGTTGGTAGTTTGGTAGGTACGTATACAGGTCAGCCCGTTGGTGGGTGCGTTGGTAGGTAAGTAGATGAGTCACTAGGTATTCAGTGGGTGTGTTGGACGAGGGATGGGGGGCAGCGGATGGGGGGCAACAAGGTATGAAAGTAGGTTGGTAGGTAGATACGGAAATATGTGATAAGATGGTCACTACTGTACGTGTGGTGGAAGCGTCGCATTCTACGTAGCACTGGACATTTAATAACTTATAGTGTATTCCTTTCCGATTTATTCTGTCTTGCACCTCAGTATACTCCTATGTCAGTGGTGCAACTCTGTTATTATTAAAAGGATAAATACAACTCACAAGAAAGTTCAGGTGAAGCTCTGTTAATATCAAATCGCTACATACAACTCACAATGGAACGTTTAGGTATAATATGCAAAATAATTCTCTGAGAAAGAAGTGCCATAAGGCTTCCTGTGGCACTGCAAATACAGCGCTATGTCCTGAGTCGGATACAAAAAAAACAAAGAAAGAAAATATGGGTCGGGTATATTGAAAGTCGAGCGTGTTGGAATGTACGGTTAAGTTGGATTAACTGGCAGGCAGGTGGATACGTTGTTCGGCATGCTGGTACCTAGGTTGGTAGGGGGAAGGTGGGCATGTGCAGGTAGACAAGTAAATAAACATGCAGGTAAATAAGTACCTATTAAGTATGTAGGTAGTTAGACAGTTATGGTGATGCTGTCGACATCATTATCAACATGTAAATGAGATGACTGATGATGATATGATAATGATGATGATGATGAGGAGGAGGATATTTGGCAGAAATGACTTTAATGATAATGACGATAACGACTACCGGTACGCTGCTGTTAATGATATGGTCGTTGATATCACTAATGAAGATAATGGTATTGTCTGCTAAGTGGTCCATTACCCCACATTCCACGCCCGCCATTAGCCCCGCCTCTGATCCATCCATTACACACACACACGCTTAATTGCCCCATCTTTACCCCCTCGCTTTGCTGCCTTCCATATATGCACTGCCTCCTACTTTGTCCCTCTCTTCCCGTGTTTATTCTCTTCCTTATATGCATCTAAGAGGAACAGGTTTGTTTTCCTTCATTCTCTTCCTTATGTGTCTCAGTCCCGTTAATTTCCACGTTTTATTTATTACCTTATTTTCGTATTTATTCTGCCTTGTATATATTTCCTTGTACTTTACCTCTTTCCCTCTGTTTCTGCTTCGTTTTATTTCCCTTGCATATATATTTCCCCTTCATATTTCTCGACACTGCTCTTTTATATCTATTTTCTTGTTCTCTGTCAGCCTCATTTCTTTGTTTTCTCTCCCTTCTGTGTATTTCCTCGTCCTTCATCTTTGTTCCTTTGTTTATTCCCTTCCTTAGATGTACTTCCTTGTATTTTGTTTTCCTTGCTATAGTGCCTTCCCTTTAAGTACTCTCTCTCTCTCTCTTTCTCCCCCTTGTATTCTCTCCCATCCCCTTGTATTCACCTCCACTCCCTTGTATTCTTCCCCACTCCCTTGTATTCCCTCCCACTTTCTTTGTATTTCTATGCATTCTCTAATTTCCCTGTATTCCATTATTGTATTCCTATTTTTTTTTCACCGTATTCCCTTGTATTCTCTCCCATGTCCTTGTATTCCCTTGCACTCCTACTTAACACTGCACTCCTTCCACGCTCTCATTTCCCTTTGTATTCCCTTGTATTCTCTTCAAATATCAATATAATCCCTTGTATTCTCTCTCACTTTCTTTGCATTCCCTTGTATTTTCCCATTTTCTTTGTATTCCCTTGTATTCTCTCCCACTTCCTCTATTTTTGTATTCCCTCTCACTTTCTGTATGTCTTGTATTCTCTCCCACTCTGTTTTTTGTATTCCCTATTTGTATTCCACTGTGTTCTCTCCAATTTTCTTTGTATTACTTTGTATTCTCTCACACACTCTCTCTGTATTTCCATATTTTTCCTCCATCATTTTCTGTATCTGCGTGTTTGTTTGTACGTCCCCCCTCCCCCCCTCTCTGTACTCAACTGTAATCACTAGTTTTCACCGTCTCAGGTCATCGGGTACACCGCCTCCTGTATTATGTATTTTTGTACCTTGCTCTTTTTTTTAACCTCATTTTCTGTATTACGTAGTCTGCTCTTCTTTAATCGCTTTTTGTATCTCCTCTTTTTTTTGTAATGGCCTTTTGTAACCTCTAATTTGCTCTCCTTGTATCGGCATTATTTTTTATCTGTAGCTCCCTTTTGAAACTAATATGAATTCTGTAATCTGCCTTCTTTATAACTCCTCTATATTTCTCTCTTTGTAAAGTGATATTATGACACTTCGCTTTCTGTAACTCGTGATGGGAAAATGTGCTGTACTTTGCTTTCTTTATAACAGAGTTTTGTATTCTGTGGCTTGATTTCTTTGTACAATACTGGCACATCATCATCATCATCATCATCATCATCACCACCATCATTATTATTATTAATCATTATTCCCTTCCTCTTAACCCCTCTTATTCTGTATGTCAGCGTCCCTCACTTTAATCCACCACCAGACGTTCTTAATCTATTTAGAAAAGACTTCGAAATGTAGAGCTTAGATTTAGTCCTCATAAACCCTTCTATAACTAGGGGACCTTCCTGTCCAAAATAAATAACTAAATAAAACAGAATCATCAGTTGTCAGCCAAATTAAACTAAACTAATCCAGCGTCGTACTGAAGGGGTTAGCTGCTGTGTCGCTAACTCTATGAAACCTGTATATATATATATTTTTTTAATTCTGGATATTAATTTCTTTTTCTAGAGGCTTCTGATGTCTGTCGTTATGTAGTTTTGTTACAGAACTTCGTATATACTGTATTGTCCTGTCTTAACGTCATTTTGTAATCTGTTCTTTTCTCTTCGCCACAGCATTTGCCTTTTTGTTTCTTAGGTTACTGAAGCACATCATGTTTGTTGTTGTTGTTGTTGCTTGTGGGTAGTGACTGAGGAGGACGAAAGGGAGAAAGAGCAAGAGAAAAAGGAGGACAATAAAAGAGGAAGACGGAAAGCGAGGGCGGGATATAAGGGTGGGAAGTTTAAAGAGGAGATTTGGGGTGAAAAAGAGAGGAAGATAACAGGAGGAAGAGAGATGAAAGACAGGAAGAATAGGAAAGGAAAATAATGAAGGATGAAAGGGAGAGGAAAGGAAGACAGCACGGGAGAAAGGAGAGGAAGAAAGGAAGGATAGGCGAGAGGAAGAAGGGGAGGGTAAAGGACAAAAAGGAGAATAATGAGGAAGAAAATGTACTGGAGAAATGGGAAGATGAAACTGGAGGAGTGGACAAGGTAGAAGAGGGTGAAAAAAGGAAAAGGGAGAGAAAGAGCAAAAAAGAAAGGGGAGAAACAGGAAGAAAGAGGAAAGAAGGATAGGGAAAGGGAAGGAAAGAAGGGACGGGAGAGAGGAAGACTTTGGGAGGGAGGCACAAGGGTGAAGAAAGAATGGGAGGGGATAAAGTAAGAAAAGAAAACAGAAGGAAGGAAGAAAGAGAAAGAACAAAAGGGATGGGAGGAGATACAGAGAAGAGGAGGAGGGAGAAAACGAAGGGAAGATGAATATAAAGCAAAAAGAGGGAGGGAGGGAAGAGGGGAGGAAGATATGAAAATGAAAAGAAAATTAGGAAGAAAGGAATGCTGCACAAACAAGAAAAGAAAAACTGGGCCTCATGTACTGTCAACTCATTTAATATATGACACAAACACTTCAACTCTTTTGCTACGAAATACAAATACTCTGTTTACCTCTAACTAAAATCAGACGACTTAATACAGCCCAAAGACACCCAACCCAGCAAATGAGTGAAGTTTCGGTTAAGAATCAAGAACTTGGTATTTTATCCCACCTAAGACCAGACAATTATATTCACCCGAGGGAAACCATCCACATGAAAGTTAAAAATTATCCTTTACGTATCATGTCCACTAAAACTTCGTCTAATATTACCATCTCTCCAAAGTGAGTGCTGATGTGTATTAAGAGATCTAGAATACGGTGCTAGTTATGAAACAAAGCTAAGAAATGCATGTAACAGAGCCGTTCTACTCTCTTATTCTGCCATTGAGCCACCAGAAACAAGTTGCAAAAGGATGAAAACCACCAAGTTAAAGTGGACAAACTATAGGTAATCCTAACTTTGGACACAGATCAGTGCATCAACTTGTGTTCGCTCTCAGTTCAGGCAGTGTGCTTTTGTGCTGTGCTCCTGGTGTTCCTGTTAATGGTTCTGTTTAGTAAATAAGAAAATATACAGTTCCCTTAGTACACAACATTCACATAAAAGTCTTTCCTCTTATTTTTCAAGCAGGTAAACATACTTACTTCACCTAGTAATGCTTTGATTACTTTCAGAAGCTCCATAATATTGTACTCCAGGTAAAAACGAAAGCGAAAAGTTCCTGTGGATAGGCTAGTATAACCTGGGATCGCATTTATAGACCATCGTAACCAATTTACCGTAAAAATTAGGCTCTAGAACAGCTATTATTACAAGTCTTTTCCTTTCTCGACATTTGGTGTTCACTCCCGTTGGTGGTGAAGGGTCTGGTAGCTGTGCGAGTGAAGGCAAACATATAAAACCAATCTTATACACAACTAAAGCGTTATGAAACTATAAACAGGGTGCCAGGCCTGGTGTAAGACGTGCATCCCCGAAGTAAAGTATGTGGAAAGGCTACCTCAATCACCCGAATTATCCGCAATGTTTGTACTCCCCCGGCACGGTGAAGGTGCGAAAGCCCTAATATTGTCTTGAATTCTCCATTAACCCCTCCACCACGCTGATGTACATTTCATTTCACTCAAACTACTGACAGACGATATTTATTCTCCACAGGCAAGACCTCTCGTACTGAAGGTGTTAATGGGGGCTGTATCTGGCCCCTCCAGTTCTAAAAGCCTCCCCAGGCTGATTAAACGTATTTGTGGACGGAGGGCAAAAAAAATCATCGGACTGAAGGTACTACTATCTGGCTATTTTCGGTCGACTTTAAAGCAGCATAAGTGAGGTGGAGGGGGGAAGAGGGAGGGGGAGGCCGAGGATGAGATGGAGGGATGGGGTGGAGAGGTATATGAGAGACGTGGGTGTGAGTTGGGAGCAGGGCAGTGAAATGGCGGGGGACAGGGCGACTTGGAGGCGATTTGTTTGTGGCCACCCCAAACGGGATTGAGGCGTCTGGCAATAGATAGATAGACAGATAAGGGCAATTTTACCTGAAGAGATTACAAAAACCTCCATTTATTTCTTCTCTGCCATAACTGATATATATATTTCTTTTATTCTGGTTACCGCCAAATTATTATATAAGGAAAGTTCTTCTATAGCCTACTGAGAGGGTTAAATTTCTCTGGAGACCCTATGTAATGTTCGTGTTCCTCTTAATACAATCAATGAGGAAGGCTGGAATACTCTTTCACTCATAGTCTTGTGCTGTACTGTAATGAAAGTCTAATGTGCACACTTGTTTCGTGCTGCATGTGCCCGAGTCTTTGGGTTGGAACCTCTGTCGTGGTGGATATATAGGGTGAGTGTTAGTAGTATGTCCTTTCATATGCCGCCTTATGCTCTCACCATGTTGGTTCTGCCGATGATACAGACATTGACACACAGGAACATAACTATTACACAATTTCTATCTTCACCTGTACTGACACCCTTCCTCATTCCAACTACGCCGGCATGGGATGGGCCATCATTCTCCCTCCGAAGAGTTGGTCCAAGCCTGCAATGTACCTAAAATGAACTGAAACAGTCTGGCTTAAAGTTAGTCTGCTTCTAACCTCTGCTACGAAGGGCCTCTCCTGTGCTGAATAAAATCGTCTGGAGGTAGCAAGAACAGTGTGACGGTAGCACAATATAACCGCATGGCTGGAGCAAGCCTGACGATAGAAAGGATAAAATCGTCGCGATAGCGACTGAGACCTCATCGTTCTGAAGGGATAACTCATCAGGACGGTACGCTGTGTAATGTAATATTTTTATTTCCGGGGTACAGTAACTGGAGTTCTGGACTGAGATTCCTTCGCGTGGTGGCGCCCTGGTTATACACATGTTCCTGAGCTCCCTCCCTGTTCCCGAAAGGAGGACGGTGGATTGCAGTAGAAGGGCAACTTTAGTCTGCTGTCCTCGGGGGAGTTCACGTCAAGATGAGACTAGAACTACAAATACAACAATAACAGGAAGAAGGATGATGAGTAAACAGAATCGTGTGGTTATAGTATGAAAACGACATCCATGGTGGTGGTGAAGGGGTTAATTCTTGTTATGGGGATACTGTAATGTCTGTGTTCTCCAGGCACGGTAAGTTTTACCATCCTACACTGAATTCAATCATCTGGTAAAGGCAAAAATAGTAAAGACTTCAGAGTGATGTGGTTCACCTGTCTTGCAGTGAGGTCTTCAGTGTACTGGCACTGTTTGTATTCCATGGGTATGGCGAGGGGGTTATACCAACCTACGCAGAACGGAGTACATAATTGAAGATTCCACCATGGTACAAGGGTTACTTATCTTGTAACGAGGTCTTGTAGCGTTGTGTACTGCACAGTAATGTTTGTACTGCTGGGGTACAATGAGGGAGAGAAAGGAATTAAATCACTGAGCTAATCTGAATAAGAATTTTGGTGAAAGGGTTAAACTATCATGTAACGGGGTTTTGTAGTGTAATGTAGTAACTGTATTCGCAAGGTACAGTGACGGAGCGGAGGCTGTAACATATCTCTTGTACTCCGTTGTAATGTTTGTATTGTACTGTGCTGGATGGGAGGCTGTAACATTATATACCCCGTAGTGCTGCGTAATGTTCGGATTCCTTAAGTACAGTGAGGTAGAGGAGGCTGAACCATTAACAGTATATCTCATGCAATCCAATGGTTGGACGGTGCTGTGAAAGAGAAGAGGCTGTGACATTAGCTCTTGAACCCTGATGTAATCTTTGTATTCCACGGGTACGGTACAGTAGGGGGATTGCTGGTGAGCTGATGGGATAAGGCTGGGATGGGGTGATGGGATGAGGGTGTGAAAAGGTGATGGGATGAAGGTGGGGTGGGATGATGGGATGTGGGTGGGATGGGGGTGATGGGATGGGAGTGGGGTTGGGTGATGAGGGTGGGGTGGAGGTGACGGGAAGGTGGGGTGGAGGTGACGGGAAGATAGGGTGGGGGTGATGGGATAGGGTGGGGTAAGGTAACAGGAAGAAGGTGGGGTGGGGTGATGGGATGGGGGTGGGGTAGAGTGCCGGGAAGTTGGTGGGGTGGGGATGATGGGATGAGGGTGGGGTGCGGTGATGGGATGAGGGTAAGGTCAGGCTGAAGGGAAGAGGGTGGAAGGGGGAGTGAAGGGATGAAAGTGGGGTGGAGGTGAAGGGATAAGGGTGGGGGTGGGGGGTGAAGGAATGAGGGTTGGGGGTGGGGATGAAGGGATGAGGGTGGGATGAAGGGATGAGGGTAAGATGAACGGATGAGGGTGGGGTGGGGTGATGGGATGAGGGTGGGTGGGAGTGAAGGGATGAGGGTGGGGGTAGAGGTGAAGGGATGAAGATGAGAGTGGGGGTGGACGGATGAAGGTGGGAGTGGGAGTGATGGGACGAGGGTGGGAATGGGGGGAAGGGGTGGGAATGGGGGGAAGGGGTGGAATTGGGGGGTGAAAGGGTGGGAGTGGGAGTAATAGGATGAGGGTAGAGCAGGGGTGATGGGATGAGGATGGGGTAGGGGTGATGGGATGAGGGTGGGTTGGAGTAACGAGATAAGGGTGGGGTGGGGGTGAAGGGATGAGGGTGGGTTGGAGTAACGGGATGAGGGGGGGCTGGAGTAACGGGATGAGGGTGGGATAGGGGTGATGGGATGAGGGTGGGGCGGGGGTGATGGGATAAGGGTGGGATGGGGGTGATGGGATTAGGGTGGGTGGGGGTGATGGGATGAGGGTGGGTGGGGGTGACGGGATGAGGGTGGGTTGGAGAGATGGGATGAGGGTGGATTGGAGAGATGGGATGAGGGTGGGGTAGGGGTGATGGTGGGAGTGGAGGGTGAAGAGATGAGGGTGAGGGTGGGGGATGATGGAAAGAGGGTGAGGGTGGGGGATGATGGAAAGAGGGTGAGGGTGGGGGATGATGGGAAGAGGGTGGGGTTGGGGTGATAGAATGAGGGTGGGGTCGGGTGGGGTGACGGGATGAGGGTGGGGTGACGGGATGAGGGTGTGGTGGGGTGGGGTGATGGGATGAGGGTGGGGTAAGGGGTGATGGGATGAGGGGGGTGGGGTGATGAGGTGAGGGTGGGATGGGAGTGTTGGAATGAAGGTAGGATGGTGGTGATGGAATGAAGGTGGGATGGGGGTGATGGAATGAAGGTAAGGTGGGGTGATAAGATGAGGGCGGGGTGTATTACTCACTCACACACACACACACACACACACACGGACACCCCGCATTCCTGGTAGCTTTCTCTGGTCGTGGTGGCGCCAGGTACAGCCCCGGGGAGGCAGCGGGAAGGCAGGGAAGGAACAGGTAGGCAAGCTGGGCCAAGGAAGTGATTGGGAGCGGTGGTGAGGCAGGGGGAGGGGATAGAGAGCGGGAGGGGGGTATGAAGAAAGAATAGCAAGGATGTTAAGAGAGGGAGGGAGGATGACAGTAACGAAGAGGAAAAGAGGGTGGATAGAAAGGAAGAGGAAGGAAGGGTGGATAGTAAGTAAGAGGAACGGTGGGATGGTAGTAAGGAGAGAAGGGAAGGAGGATAGTACTGAAAAGGAAGGGAGGGAGGATAGTACTGAAAAGGAAGGGAGGGAGGATAGTACTGAAAAGGAAGGGAGGGAGGATAGTACTGAAAAGGAAGGGAGGGAGGATAGTACTGAAAAGGAAGGGAGGGAGGATAGTACTGAAAAGGAAGGGAGGGAGGATAGTAAAGAAGAGGAAGAGAGAGAGGGTAGGACGAAAGGGGATGGAATGAAGATAGTAAGGAAAAGGAAGGGAGAGAGGGTAGTAATGAAGAGGAAGGGAGGGAGGGTCTTACGGAAGAGGAAGGCAGGGAGGGTCGTACGGAAGAGGAAGGGGGGAGGGTAGTAAGGTTAAGGATAGGATGGAGGGTCGGAAGGAAGAGGACGGGAGGGAGGGTGGTAAGGAAGAGAAAGGGAGAGAGGGTAGGAAGGAAGAGGAAGGGAGGGAGGACAGGAAGGGAAGGAGGAAAGTAAGGGAGGAAGGAAGGGTGGGAGGAGGAGTGTAAGGGAGAAAGGAAGGGTGGGAGGAGGAGTGTAAGGGAGAAAGGAAGGGAGGATAGTAAGAAAGAGGAAGTGAGGGATGACAGTAAGGAAGAGAATGGGAGGAAGGGAGGGAGAATAGCAAGGGCAGTATGGATGAAGGAATTGGGAGGGCGGGAGGGAGGGGGGTAAGGATGAACAAGGAAGAGGGTGGGAGGGAGGGGGGGTAGTAAGGATGAAGAAGGAAGGGGGGAAGGAGGGAGGAAGGGCAACGAAAATGGAAGCGGTGAAAATGAAGAGGACGCTTAAGATACAAAGGAATACAAAGGAAAGGAGTACAAGGGAATGCAAACAGGAACAAATCTATTGGTCAGTTAGAGGCTATTCGTTAGAGAACACTGCAATTATGGTATCTAATTTTATGACATGGACAGTAAAGCAATAAAGACATGCAAAGGTGTACAAAGGAAAACAAACAGCAACAACGTAGTGGTCCTTGCGTGGCTGTCTGTTTGAAGGAGGGTTATAACAAAACTATTTTACGAGTTAAAGACGAGGAGAGAAAAGCAGGAGTAAAGTAAGAGTGAGAGAGAGAGAGAGAGAGAGAGAGAGAGAGAGAGGGGTAACGTATGGAGAAGAGGAAGAGAGAAATAGAGGGGGGGGAGGATAAGGAAAAGAGAAGAGGGAGGGAGAGAGGGAGTTAAGGTGGAAAGGAAGAAGAGAGGGGTAAGGAGGAGAAGGAGAGGGGAGTAAGGAGGAGTGGGAAAGAGAGGAGTAGGGAGGAGAGGGAGTGAGAGGGAGGGGAGTAGGGAGGAGAGGGAGTGAGAGGGAGGGAAGGTGGAGAGAGAAAGAGAGTAGTGGAGAGAGAAAGAGAGGAGTTGAGGAGAAGAAGGGAGAGGGGAAGGTGAGATAAGTAGAAGTTAGGGGGGGTGGGAGGTTATAACGAGAGGGAGAAGAGAAGGAGGGGGTAAAGAAATAGAGACAGCTGGGTAAGAAAGAGGAGGAGGAGAAGGAGGAGGAATAGAAGAGTGAAGACAGGCGGGGGGGTTGGCAGGGAAGTAAGGAGGGGAATAAAAAACAGGGAAGGGAGGTTGGGTACGTGGGAGGCAAGAGGACGGAAGTAAAGGTGAAATAATGAGAAGAGAGAAAGTGTAGGTGAAACAAGAGGAATGGATGGGAGAATGGACGGAATGAAGGGGAAGGACAGGAGAGGATAAAAAGACAGGGATGGCTGTGAAGGATAAACTTGGAGAGACAAACATAAATCGAAAAGGAAAAAGGGCATTGACAAAATCAGAAGGTGTAAAGAATTAAGCAGACAAGAAGAGGAAGGAAGGAAATTGTGGAGGAGGAAAACAATGGCGACTGGCAACACATAAACATAATTCTGACAGATATAATAATATTATGCTCAGATGCAGCTAGATAGCTGTGTGATGTGGGCTACATTATTACGCCCTTCACAAGGAGGAGGAGGAGGAACCCCTGATTCGTCTCAAATGTGTACCTAGTAGACTGCAAACTGAAAATCTCTTTCTCCAGGAGTCCACCATCCTCCTTTCAGGGATGGGGAGTTAAGGGACGTTTATGTAGCCAGGCAGATGATCCACCGTTATATCAGTGTCATTACGTGAGGAAGTCTCTCTCCGACACTAATCAACATAGACAAATTAAAATGATACGAACACATGCCAGACTCAGCTAAATACAGAAAAATCAATAAAGACTGATAAACTCACTGACATAAAAGATACGGACAGTTATTGGCTAATACTCAAAGTGCTCGATATACAGACAAGTGACATAAATACAATGATGTACAAATAACTACAAATACTCAGACAGCTAAAGAGACTGACAAGCGAACGGTATGAAAATGAGGAGGTCTGGAAATGAAAGGCAGTGCGCTGGCTGGGGTCGTAAAAGCCCCAGTTTACGCAAGAAAATCAGAAGGTACGCAAAAATTACCAAATGAAGCCTTCCGCGTCTGGTGGTGAAGGTGGTGGTGGTGGGGGGGGTCTTATGGTGAGGGGGGGGAGAGGGAGGTGCATATCTGGGGTGGTAGTGGTGGTGGTGGTGTAGGGGGTTTATGGTGGGGGGAGAGGGAGGTGCATATTTAAATTCATTTCAGCGTCGCACATTAGTTTCCTCTTCCCCGCATGATCACTTATCTGCCGTTACAGGCTAACAGTCAATAGGTAAGAATGAAGAAAAATGGGAGAGGCTTTCATCCTCCAGTGGACAGACTCACGCAGATGATAATGACGATGATGACGATCAGTCTAACCACCATAACCTAACCAACCTTAGTAATCCTCAAGAATAATGGGACCGCCTTATTTTGCAGTTCCCTTCAGATTTTTCTTTACCACAGTCTTTCACATGATTCTTTAAGCTTTTTCTGCATGCTTTTTCAAGTTCTAATGATCCTTAATATTTCTTAATATCGTTTAAATCGTGTCTTTTTTTTTTTTTTTTTTTTTAACACACGCAATGGCGCAAGACAGACGGACGCCATTTAGTGTCCCAAACCGACGATCACCTAGAACGCCATTTCGGCACTAATCCTCCATCAGTGCTGACTTACTCAAAACTAACACCAATATCTTAACTTAACCTAACCTCATTTATTCCAGCATACCCATAACTACCTAAATTTAACCTAACCTAACCAAAATTTTCGTGACCTAGCCTAATTTATCGAAACCTACTCTTCTCTATGTTAATTTATCCTAACCTGTCATAACTTATATCCTACCCTAAGCTAATATACCCAAATCTAAGCCACTCTAACCCTAACCTACTGTTTTCAGCATTTATAAAGTTGTGACGCCATCATAATGCAGCCTATGAAACCTGCTCCCTATATCTTTTATAGTTTTTTTTTTTCTTGTTTACTGTTGTATCTTCATACTTGAAAACGCACTTCTGCACACCTTTAACAGTCTCTTAATTAATCCCAAGGTAGATTTTTATTTTTTATGAGGTGGTAACATCTCCCTGAACCTAACTTAACCTAACCCAACACAAACAGAATAACATGACCTAACCCTAACAGACTAACATAACCTACCCTACCCTAACCTAACCGATCCCCAAGAGACAAAAATTACCTAACGCAACCTAACCCAACCTTGGTCCCATTGGAAAAGAAAAGCGCCAAAACTGAACATAGTTCAGAAATTACTGTAGGGGTGAGGCGAAGTAGGGAGAAGGAAATAGTGTATACAACTTTCTACTCACGTTAATGAAGCTCCGTAATTGCTGGGAGTGGAAAATGTTGGCAGCCAATCAGAGCGCTCGACACAAAAACACAGTTCCACTCGACATCAAAGTACCGGTTGTTTTTTTTTTTTCAAATTTCCTACACTCACAAACACAAGCGCCGAGAATACACGGTTTTTCAAAAAGTTTTAAAAATACCGGCTGGGATGGACAAAGTGAAATAACTGCACACACAAACACAACCTCGTCAACAAAAGTGTCAGTATAAACAAACGTGGAGCTGCCGCTGCTCTGGCTGTGTGGTGAGACTGTCGGGGCCGGGTGGGCTAAGGCACACTCCCCAAACCCCCACCGGACAAGCTTCGAAGTTCAACTCACTGAAACGAAACTCCGAACCCGTGAAACGAAAGCCCGGCACGCTAAAACGAAACTACGAGCCACTATAACGGGATGACGGAAAGTTCAACCAGACAAAACAAGATTCCGACCCCCTGAAGCGAAAGTCGGCAGGCTAAAACCAAAACAACTGTGCAGAGCAACGGTGAGAAAAAACGCAGACACACACACAAATACGAAACTGTGCCACTGATGAATGATTCCAAACTTACATAGAACACAGGATACCTGACAACAGTATTCCAAGTCATACAAACAAGACTACTATATGACTCACCCGAACAAATCTCCGAACCAGTGTAATAAATCAAAGTTCGACTGACACCACCAACCTTCCAAAACTAAATTTCAGAACCCTGAAATGAGCCAAACTACGTACTGTACAGAAGCAGGTGACTCACTACCCATGCACTGTATTGACTCACCTCTCGACACCAGATTCTCACCCACGACTCACCATACGATATCCGACTCTCTCCAAGAACCCGGAAATAAGGAAAAGTTTTGATCTGTCCAGTGAGGGTGACGGGAGGGGGGAGGAAGGGGAGGGGTATGGAGGCCTACTAGGTTTATCAAGCTCTGGCATCAATACCGCCCCTCCCCATCTCCCCTACCCCTCCCTCTCCCCCTCTCATACCTTGACCCCCTTTCATTTTACTCCCCCCTCCCATTTCCCCCACTTGTCTCCCTTTGCCACCACCTGTACTGTTATCTCCAAGGCCCGTGATCCATTTGCCACCCACTCCTGCCACCATCGCCCACACTCACACTACACCCGGCTATCACGCACCGCTCAGCACCACGCACACTACGCATACCGCTACGCTCACCACACTCACACTACGCCCACTACCACTCACACTATGCTCACCACCACTAACACTATGCCCACCACCAATCACACTACGCCCACCACTACTCACATTACGCCCACCACCACTCACATTATGCCCACCACCATTCACACTACACCCACCACCACTTACACTACGCCCACTACCACTTACACTATGCCCACCACCACTCATACTATGCCCACCACCACTCACACTATACCCACCACCAGTCACACTATGCCTACCACCACTCACACTATGCCCACCACCACTCACACTATACCCGCCACTACTCACACTATGCTTACCACCACTCACACAAAACCAACAAACACTCACACTACGCCCACCACCACTCACACTACGCCCACCATCACCTACACTACGCACACCGTTGCTCACACTACGCCCACCATCATTCACACTACGTCAACCATCACCCACATTCACACTAATCCCACCATCGCTCACACTACGCCCACCATCACTGACACTACGCCAACCACCAATCACACTACGCCCACCACCACTCACATTACGCCCACAACCATTCTCACTACGCCCACAACCACTCACACTAAGCCCACAACTACGCAAACTAAGCCCACAACCATTCACAGTACGCCCACAATCATTCACACTTCGCCCACAACCACCCATTACGTCCGCCACCACACACTACGCCCACAGCCACCCACACTACGCTTAAAACCATTCACACTAAGCCCACAACCACCCACACTACGCCCATCACCATTCACACAACGCCCACAACCACCCACACAACGCCCACAACCACCCACACAACGCCCACAACCACTCACACTACGCTCACAGCCACCCATACAACGCCCACAACCACCCACACTCCGCCCACCACCATTCACACAACGCTCACAACCACCCACACTACGCCCAGAACCACCCACACTACGCACACAACCACTCACACTACGCCCAGAACCACACACTACAGCCACAATCACTCACACTATTCCCACAATCACACACTACTCCCACAACCACACATTATGCCCACAACCACACACACTACGTCCACCATCACTCACAATACGCCCAAAATACGCCTGCGGTTGATGGGTCTGCTCGCCCAGACAGGCTGGGGTTACTCAGCAGCAACTACCATCAACATCAACATTCACTTCAGTACACTCCCTATTATTTCCAGAGAATCACTAATGTTACTGGCCACAACCCACACACACCCAGATTTACTTTAATCAGTACCCAGTCACCACCACCAACGTTAACGGCCACCAACATTTCTCAAATAGAAAGCACTCAGAAAGTGCATACATTTGCCGACGCCACTGCAACCAAAACTTTAAAAATCTGGCTGTAGTTTTTAAGCTATGCCATGCCAAAAAGCATGACTGTATTAGTTTTAAAACAACCCACAAAACTGCCCTATCTCGCAATGTTAACACAAAAAAAAAAAAAAAATCTTGGATCCCCATTTGGATCCGGATCCTCCTCAAACTCTAATCACTATTCGTTGGCCACTGGGCTACTCGTCCAGAAAATTTCATCGAAAGCAGACTGTAACTTTTTGAGATATGTTGTGGACAGACAACAGACACGGGTGAACACATAACTTCCTCCCAACTTCGTTGCCGGAGGTAACTAAACATACACAGCAACATACCCCCCTCAGCAACTTCCCCCATTTCCACACCATATTCCTAAAAGCCCCCCATACACTTACCTACACCCATGTACCTATACTCCAACCCGCACGCACAGCCGGTCATCTACCACTCCCACCACTCTCACCTATATCTGCACTTGCAACGTCCCCCTTCACATGTACACATACACCCACAGTCCCCAGTCCACACGTAATGTACACTCCCAGCCACTTAAATTCGCAACCACTCACAGACCCCCAGTTTCACACGTAAGCCTTTACTCACAGTCTCCCCCATAACCCACACCCACAGACATCCCCATATTCATACCTACACCCACAGCGCACCCTCTCATACTTACACCCACACCCAGAACCATTCATACTCACATACACCACCTTCCATACCCGCCATAATCCATTACCACCCACATTTATACCTTACTCACAGTCTCCCCCTCCTCTCCACACACTTACACATACAATTACAAACACCCAAACTCACTTCTACCACTACGTACACTAACCATCACCAATATCAACTCCCACCACCACCTACTACTACTCTCACATTCATAACCCACAACCATCACATTCACTTCTACCAATATCACCACCCACACCCACAATCACCCACCAGCACCCACACTCATTAACCTGCATCCACGCACCCTCCTCCATATCCACAACCACCCACCTGCACCCACACTCACATAACACCCACACTCTTCAACATATCCACATTTATCACCATCCAACACCCATCCCCACCACTAACCCCCATCCCCACCTCGACCATTTCCACTGCTACCCCCCACCCCCATCCCCACCACTACCCCCACCCTCACCCCAACCATCTCCACCACTACCCCTCACCCCCACCCCAACCATCCCCACCACTACCCTCCACCCCCACCCACACCACCCTCACCAGCTCCCACACACCAAGACTACTAATCATCGTCTCCGGGTTTTAAAAGCTGAGAAAGGCTTTAGAGAGAGTGGTTGGAAGTTGATAAAAAATGCTGTCAAAAACTAAATTAATTGGCCAAGATTTTCACTGACCACAAAGTTAGAAGGGAACACGTCTCTCTCTCTCTCTCTCTCTCAACTTCTGCTTCCTCATCCTCAGTTGATCCTCTTATCCTTTTCTCGAGGTTCATCTCTGAACTTTCTCATTCTGTACCTGTCGTTCTCCACCTTCCTTCTTTTCATATCATCTTCCTTTCTCTTACCTTTATATCCCGTTCTCCATCTACATTTTTCTCATTCTCTATTTTCTGTATTTCCCATCTTTCCTCCATTTATTTTTTTCTTTCGTTCCCGTCCTCTCCTTGTTCTCATCCAGCACCTTTCTGTTCTTACCAACTCTTCTCCTTTGTCTTATATTACAGTACTCTCAATTTCTATCTTCCATATTTCCTTCCAGCTGTCTGTTCCTTCTCTCACCTTTGCCTCCCGTTCGCTACACCTTCCATTCTTTCCTTCCACCTCTTCTTTCTCCCACCTTTTTCTACTCCCCCCTCCCCCACCATTACGGTCAGCCTATCTAGCCATCGTCCTGCATATCTAAATCCTCCCCCCCTCACCATGCCCCTCCCTGTACACTTGCTTCATCTCACTTACCGTACCTTTCCCTGCCGCTCACCTCTCCTTTCTCTCCCCTGCCCCCCTCTTTCTCCCCCCTCCCCCCTTTCTCTCTCCTTACCTGGTCGCCGCCCTCCGACCCGCTGGCGCCACAGGAGTACTGGAGGATGTCTGAGTGGGAGGGAGGGAGAAGGAGAGGAGGACAGGTGTTGGAGGGGGTGGGAGGGAATATGGAGGAGGAAGACAAAAGTAGGAGAGAGGCGGACAAGGAATAGGCAGGGGGGAGTGAGAAAAGGACCGGACTGGGAGAGGTGTGAGGGAAGAGGAAAAAAAAGAGAGATTTGGAGAGTAGAGTGGAGGGACGTAGAGGAAGATGACAGGGAGGGGGAGGGAGAAGACAGGCGTGGGAGAATGTACAAAGAGGTGCAAAGAAGTACGAAGGAAAGCAAACAGCCTGATACATGTTGGTCCTTTCGTGGCTGTTAGTTATGGGGAAGGATTATAACTAACGGTACTACGCTAAGGGTTAAAGACAATGATAGAAAAATGGGGAGGGAGTGGGACCGGAACAGGAATATCATAGGCGTGAAGTGGGAAGGAGACAAAGCTGAAACGGACTGGGTTTGAAGAAGGAAACACAGAGGAGTGAAGTGGGAGAGAGAAAAAAGAGTGCAACTAGTGGAAATGGAGGAGTGAAGAGGGAAAGAAACAAGTGCAAGGGATAGATGGAAATGATATAGTTCGTCCATCTGCTCTGGCGGGGATTTCGTCAATTTGCAGCTCATCTCCCGCAGCTCAGTGGCAGAGTGTGATGGTACACGACTATAGTTTGGACTTCCTTTCCGTAACAGTCCTTGGTGACTAGCATCATATTTTAATGCTGATCTTTTGTTAAAATTGAACGGCTGAATAAGGTACTATTACGGCTCTGCATTCTTTTCGTAGCACTTTTTCGTGACTACCACCGTATTCCAGTGCTGAACTCTTTTTACAGTTCAGTGACAAATTAAGACAATATTACAGCTCTACATCCTTTTCACAGCACTTCTTCGTGACGAGTATCTTTGTACAGACCTCTGTTATTGATCAACATTCAAGATGAAGAGATGGCAATTTTAGACCAAGTTAAAGTGAACAGCGTGTAGTGAATGTGGGATGGCAGAGGGAGTGGGAAAGGTAGTGATGTGGAAGGAAACAGAGTGAGGAATTAACCCCTGATGAGAAGCTGGTGGAAGACGCGACTGGTGTAAGGACGGGGGAATGGATATTGACGGGTAAGTAGTATGTGTGTATGGGAAAGTGTATGTATTTGATGGAGCGCCAATATCTGTTCCCCGGCCTTTCTCCATCCTTGTCCTCCACATCCCTCTCGTTAGCGGGGGAGAGTAAAGAAACAAGAGACCGTGATCGTACTTGCTCTTTTATTCTCGAGACCCAGCAGACGCTTTTCTTTCATTTCGTTTCTTTTTAAAAGTTCAGAGAACATCCCAAATGCTTATTAAAGGTGAATAATGGCTACACTTAACCCTTGCAGTTCCAAAAGCCTCTCCTAACCTCAGAAAAAAATCGTTTGAAGACAACAAGAACAAACTAATATAAGACGTCATCGCGCTAAAAGGACTGGAAGCAGACACAGGAATAGCAGTGGTCCGGTTGGGGTCACGAGATCAATGTATGCACTTCCTTATCACGACTTTTCTTCCTTCATGCTACCACCAGGAGATTCTATTCAACTCAGCAACAAACTTCCGTACACAAGAAATGAATGAATCTTACATGCCTCCCCTACAGTTCAAATGTCTCCCTCAGGCTGAATAAAATCGTCTGGAGGCAGCAAGAACACAATAAAGACATCGTAGCAAGTGGACCTGCCTTGAAACACTGTAAAAACTCCAAAAGTCCGGTAAAATTTTCTTTATAGTTTAATGCAGTTCTTACTAGACGATTTTATTCAGCTTAGAAAAGTTCCCTGGTAATGAAGAAACTTAAATAGAGTACTGTCTAACCCCTCCATATTAAAAACCGTCCTAAGCTGAATAAAATCGTCGAGGTTCAAATAAAACAATAAAAACTGCCTCGGACTGAAGAGGTTAATGAATCATAATCAAAGGGGTTAGAATCTAGCTTTATAGGATCGAAACCCCTTAACTGTAAAGGAATTTTTGACCGGGGCTGTGCTGTAAAAGAGTTGGACGAAAAGAGAGTGGGAGAGGATGTAGCCGGGATAGACGTGACGGAAATACGAAGGGCAGAAAGGAGAGAGAGAGAGAGAGAGAGAGAGAGAGAGAGAGAGAGAGTATGGGTGGGAAGGCGTGGGAGAACATACTATTACAGGCGGTGGGAAAGGAAGAAGGAATGGGAGTGTGGGAAACATGGAAGGACGTGAGAAGAAATGAGAGAGAGAGAGAGAGAGAGAGAGAGAGAGAGAAAGATGAAGTAAATTGCAATAAAAAGCTTCCGCTGTCGCAGAATCAAGATAATTGACATGCCGAAGAGTGGGAGTGGCAGGGTGGTGAGAGGAAGTGAGAGAGTGAGAGACAAAGAGAGCAAGAGGGAAAGAGGGAGAGGGAGGGGGCGAGAGGGAGTGAGAGGTGACTGGGAAAGGGAAAAGTGAGAGACAGGGAGAGGGAGGGCGAGAGGAGTAGGAGTTGACTCGGAAAAGGAAGAGTGAGAGAGAGAGTAGGCGGTTATGCAAGTGAGAAATGAGTGTGAGAGAATGAGAGAGAATGGTAAGTAGGGGAGGAAAATGGAAGGTGGGAGAGAGGTGTGGGTGAGATGGAAGGAAGGAGAGGGAAGAAAGGAATCCTGGTCAGAAGAAAGGAAGGAAGAAAAGAAAGAGGAAGGAAGGTCAGGAGGAAAGAAAGGAGTGAGAGATGAGAAGGGAGGGAGGGAGGGAGGGAGGGAGGAAGGAAGGAAGGGAGAGTATGGTGCCCTCCCCCTCCTCCTCAGCTGGAATTCCCTGACACCAGATACATTTTTTCTATGTTAACGGGTCTGAACTCGGGGTCATGTGTGTGTGTGTGTGTGTGTGTGTGTGTGTGTGTGTGTGTGTGTGTGTGTGTGTGTGTGTGTGTGTGTGTGTGTGTGTGTGTTGGTCGCCACACACACACACACACACACACACACACACACACACACACACACACACACACACACACACACACACACACACACACACACACCAATAACCATAATAAGCAACACATGATCCACGTAGCACCATCACACACAATTCATGCTACACCACAAGTAACACACACGATTCCAGTAGCACTATACTGTAACACACGATTCCAGTATTACCACAAGTAGCACACACGATCCAACTACCATAAGTAACAGACGATCCAAGTTGCACTCTACGTAAAAACACCCCAAGCAGTAGACACCCAAGTAACAGAAGTATCTACGGTATCACCCCAATAACGAAACACGACCCAAGTAACACTTCAAGTAACAAAGCATGTGAGAGCGTAGGTGTCCTTGGGTGTAAGAAGGGAAGATACATGCTCTAAATAACACACTCGCTTTAAGTAACACAAAAGGATCCAAGTAACATCCATCCATTCATCATCCAATCCTACATTGCCCCATGAGGAGCGTAGGAGCCCGGGGTTAGGCAGTTGGTCCTGACATTTAAGATGAGAGTGACCAGCCTCACTCATCCCTGAGTGGCATTACATGGGCAATCAACCCCAACCACCCACTGGATATAAACCTTCACCGGCTTAATCCGACTGGAGCACAATAATTACCCACTAAACCACCTGGCGCCAAAATTTGGTTATATGGTTACCACCCAGCGTAGTAAATGGTTTCCTGGTGTACAGGAAACCATTTGGCTTGTCACTCAGTGCAGAGTCACCAACAGGCAGAAGGAAGAGGAAAGAATGAAGGAAAGAAAGACAGAAGAGGGAGTGTAAAGTCACCCGCAGGCAGAAGGACATGGAAAGAATGAAGGAAAGAAATACAGAAGAGGATAGAAGGAAAGAAAGATGGAGGAAAGGAAAGGGCAGACATCCGACAGCAGCACTACATCGAGTGAGTGGATGGTGAGCGGCCCCACCTACCACACAGTGCCCTCACCTACCACAAAAGGAATAAGAGGGATGCTCCCAGTAAGAGAATGGACTCAAGAAAACAACTGCTGGAGAGAGAGAGAGAGAGAGAGAGAGAGAGAGAGAGAGAGAGGAAGGGGGCGGCAAATAAAAGTGCAAGTAATACTTGTAAGACATATAAGAGAAACAGACTTCAAGCAAGAGAAGAGTATCCCCACGTAACGGAGAAGAGGGAGACCCAAATAAGAAAGAAAAGATGTAAGAAAGAGAGAGATCCAAGAGAAACGACAAGTAAGAGAGAGAGAGAGAGAGAGAGAGAGAGAGAGAGAGAGAGAGAGAGAGAGAGAGAGAGAGAGAGAGAGAGAGAGAGAGAGAGAGAGAGAGAGAGAGAGAGAGAGAGAGAGAGAGAGAGAGAATAATAATAAGACAAGTAAGAGCGAGGAGGAGCCAGGTGGGTCAGAGGGACGTGTTGCATTGATTATTAAATTGCACTGATGCCACCACTCCCTTCCCCCCACCTCCGCCCTCTGATATTACCACCCCTCTCCCCCTCCTCCCCTCAAGCTCCCCCTTCCCTCCCCTGTCCCTCCCCTTTGCTTCCCGTTCCCTCCGCCGTCCCTCCCCCTCATGCTCCCCGTCCCTCCCTTCCTCTCCAAGATGTTAACCCTCCCCCCCAACCTCTCCTCCTGTTGCTCCATTTCCCTTCCTCCCTTCCCTGCCCCAGATTCTCTCCTTTCCTCCATCCCTCTCTCCCTCCATCTGAAGCTTCCCCTCCCTCCTGTCCTCTTCTCCATCTGCTCCCCTTCCCTCCCTCCATCCTTCCCTCCCTCCTCAAGATGCTCCTCGCCCTCCCTCCCCCTGATACTCCTCCTCCCTCCCTCCCTCCCCCAAATACCCCTCCTTCCTCCCTCCCTTCCTTGTGCTGCCTCTTTGTTTATATTTCAGGGTATTGTTGTCTATTTTCTGCCGTGTTGTGATTGTCCTTCTATGCAGTTCTCCGTATGTTCTTGTTTTTTTGTTTTCCTTTGCTTTGTGCTTGTGTGTTTATTTCCCTGTATGTTGTTCCTGTTGTTGTTGCTGCTTCTGTTTTTGTTCTGGTTGTTGTTATTGGTGTTAGCAGTGTTATTATTTTTACTCCTGCTGCTGCTGCTGCTGCTGTTGTTGTGTACTGCAGAGAAGAGCAGACTGATTTAGGTCAAGCGGCTTACAGCAGTTATCCTCTTTTCTTCAACCCTTTGGTGCTTGTTTTGCTGTGTTTCTGTAAGCTGACGTCTACATGTTGCTGTATGTCTATGTATGTAAGTGTCCGTGTGTGTGTGTGTGTGTGTGTGTGTGTGTGTGTGTGTGTGTGTGTGTGTGTGTGTGTGTGTGTGTGTGTGTGTGTGTGTGTGTGTGTGTGTGTGTGTGTGTGTGTGTGTCAGACATTGATTTAACAGTATGTTCCCCGAAGCCCAACAATCATCCCAGGTGCCACATACCTTCACAAGTCACCACCCTGACACTAATAAACACCGTCCATACTGCATACATGCCAGGGCTGATTCAAGACTGGTGTAATGATACTGGCAGGGATGTTTTTATGACGTGTCGATGGGTCTTGCGGAAAATTATTTAAGTTTGTTTTAACGAAATGTAATTAATTAGAGTGTTCCTTGTCCCAACCTATGACCAAACCCGTAAGATTTATTCTGTGGATGATTTATTTATTTATTTATTTATTTATTTATTTATTTTCTAATTTAATATCTAATGTTTTTATTCGGTGCCTCTGGTGTCTGAGTCTGTTTGTTGTTTTGTTGATTGTCTACGAGTACTTCTTATTTCTTTTTGCTTTTTTGTGTTTGTTGTGCTTCTACGGGGCGTTTGTTTGTGTTACGAGGTTTTTGTGTGTTGTGTTCGGTTAATCTGTGCCTCTGTGGATGCATTTGTTTTTATAAGTCGATGCATTCTTTGTTCGCTTGTGTGGTAAATGTTGTGTTTTTTGTACCGTATATTTGTACTGTGTGTGTGTGTGTGTGTGTGTGTGTGTGTGTGTGTGTGTGTGTGTGTGTGTGTGTGTGTGTTCAAGGCTTCTGCAGTGTCGTGCTCAATGCAGTACTGCCTCACCTGTTCCGTCTATCTGTCCTTCCTAACCTGTCTTGCTCACCTGTCCTTTCTAACCTGTCCTTCCTCACTTGTCCTGCTTCACCCGTCCTTTCTAACCTGTCTTGCTCACCTGTCCTTCCTCACTTGTCCTGCCTTACCCGTTCTACCTCACTTTTCCTGCCTCACGTATTCTTTCTCACCTGTCCTTCCTACCTGTCCTGCTTCTCCTGCCCCACCTGTCCTGCCTCTCTTGTTCTGCCTCACTTGTCCCTCCTACATGTCAAGTCTCACTTGTCCTACCTCACATGTTCTGCCACACTTTTCCTGCCTCACGTATTCTTCCTCACGTTTTCTTCCTCACCTGTCCTTCCTACCTGTCCTGCTTCTCCTGCCCTTCCTCACTTGTCCTGTCCCACCTGTCCTGCCTCTCTTGTCCTGCCTCACTTGTCCCTCCCATATGTCCCATCTCAATTGTCCTACCTCACCTGTTCTGCCACACTTGTCCCTCCTACCTGTCCTTCCTCACTTGTCCAACCTCACCTGTTTTCCTCATCTGTCCTACCTCACCAGTCCTGTATCATCTGTCCTGCCCCACCTTTCCTTCCAAATACTCCTGCTACACCTGTCCTGCTTACCTGTAAGGTCTCACTTGTCCTGCCTACCTGTCCTGTCTCACTTGTCCTGCCTACCTGTCCTGTCTCACTTGTCCTGCCTCATGTGTCCTACTTTACCAGTCCTGTCTACCTGTCCTTCCTCACTTGTTCAGTCTACCTGCCTGCCCCCTCAATCCTGTCTAGCTGTCCTACCTCACCTGTCCTGGTCACCTGTCTTTCCTAGTCCTACCTCACCTGTCCTGCCTCACTTGTCCTTCCTACCTGTCCTGCTTCACTTGTCTTGCCTCACTTGTCCTGCCTTACCCATCCTTCCTCCCCGTCTAATCACCTGTCCTGCTAACCTGTCCTGCCTCACGAACAAGGTGAAGGTATAATCAGTCCCTGTCTCGCCAACATGCTCATACACACGCACACATATATCACTGACATGCACACACATATGGCTAGTACTTACACAACCAACTACACACACACACACACACACACACATATATATATATATATATATATATATATATATATATATATATATATATATATATATATATATATATATATATATATATATATATATATATATATATATATATATATATATATATATATATATATATATATATATATATATATATATATATACAGAACATACACAGTAACACATACTTTCACATCTGTATATACAAATACATACAGTACTTGTACGGTCATATGGAAACGTTCATACACACACGGAAAAATGCTAACACACACAAAGGTATACAAACCTTACACATCTGTACGCAAAAATACAAGTATAAACATACACAAATATACAAATAAGTAATCTCTCTCTCTCTCTCTCTCTCTCTCACACACACACACACACACACACACACACACACACACACACACACACACACACACACACACACACACACACACACACACACACACACACACACACACACACACACACACACACACACACACACACACACACAATTCCCATACCATTCTCTTTTCCCAAGCTCCTGCTCACCACTATCCCTCTCTCTCCCCCTCTCTCCTTTCCTTCCGTATTTTTTGTACCCTCCCCCGTACCCCCTACACCCCCCTCCCCCCCGAAAGGTGAGGGGTCAGGCGGTGTCCTTGCGGGGTCACGGTGGCTTAACTCTGACCTCTCGTGACCTCCCTTGCCTTAAGATCACGACGTTCACAGGCAGGAGTTAGGGGAGGGGAGGAGGGGGGTATGGGCAAGGGAGAGAAGAGAGGGACTGAGAAGGGATAGGGAGGGAGAGGAGAGGGGATGAAGTGAGGGTGGAAGGGAGGGAGAGGAGAGAAGAGGAGAGAAGGGAAGGGAAGGGGAGAGACGTGAGATAAAGGTGGGAGAGGGAAGAAGTTGAGGTAAGTGAGAGAGGGGAAGGGAAAAGGCAGGAAAAGGAGTGAATATAGGAAGAGGATCGGACGAAAAAATGCAGGTAAGGGTGTACAAATTAAGGGAAGGAAGGAATGGAAGGACAAATGGGAAGAAAGATGTGCAGGAGGTAAGGAATGAATGAAAGGAGGGAGAATATGAAAGAAATTGGAAGGGGGCAAGAGTGTGAAAGGAAAGGTAAGGAATGGATGAGAGAAAAGATATAATGTGAAAAATAAAAAGAGGTAAGAGACGTGAGGATGAGGGTGGGGAGACTGAGGGAAGAAGGGAGAGAGGGGCAAAGGTAAGGAAGCAAGAGGGAGGTAGAGGGAGGGAAGGGCTGATGGGCTGGCAGATGAAGGGCTGGCATACTCACACACCTTTCCCATACCAATCCAGTTTTGCACATGGCAGGTTAATACCCCCTTGTATATATTTTTTTCCACAAACAATGTAGGGATACACTCCCCCCACACAGAGAGAGAGAGAGAGAGAGAGAGAGAGAGAGAGAGAGAGAGATGGAAGGCATAAACAATGAAGCACAGCGATGAAAATGAGGGATGGAGGCGCCAAAAATGGAAAGAGAGACAGAGGATGAGATGATGAAGTGAAGAAAGGAGGGAAATACGGGAAGGTGCGTTAGGGAGGAAGAAAAAGAGGAGAGACAAGTAGAAGTACAGGAAATGAGAGGAGGAAGAGAAGTCAAAGAGATGCCGATGAGAGAGTGAGAAAAGGGACATATGAGGCAGTGGAAGAGGACAATGGGTGGAGGGAAGAATGTAATTGCGAAGCTGGGAAATAAAGTAACCCCCTCGCTTTGTGTGTGTGTGTGTGAGTGTGTGTGTGTGTGTGTGTGTGTGTGTGTGTGTGTGTGTGTGTGTGTGTGTGTGTGTGTGTGTGTGTGTGTGTGTGTGTGTGTGTGTGTGTGTGTGTGTGTGTGTGTGTGTGTGTGTGTGTGTGTACTGGTGCAAGAGAAAGTGAAGAATGCATTTTTTTCTTCGGTATGCTTCCTCCTCAATTTCCGACGTGACTTGCTACCTGGGGAAACTGACAGGAGGTGTGATGAAGGACAGGTGAGATGGGAAGGGAACATGTACACGTGAGGCAGGAACATGGGTCTGAGATGGGCGATACAGGCAGATGGTAAGGTACGTGCAGGAGCGTGTGATGGGGATATAGGTTAGTAGGATGGGGTCAGGAGATGTGGGAAGGTGATATAGGTGTGTGTGTGTGTGTGTGTGTGTGTGTGTGTGTGTGTGTGTGTGTGTGTGTGTGTGTGTGTGTGTGTTATGGCTCAGCAGTCATTCCGCACGCAAACGATGGAGCCACACACCTTCCCTCGACACCTCTTGGGCACTAATACCAAACTGTTAATACTGAAACATACTGGGGGTAGGAAGGTGACAGGTGTGCGGTACAAATAAAAGGGCAGGTGTGGAATGGGATCAGGTGTGGGATTGTGACAGGTATGTGGTACAGAGAGGCAGGTGTGGAATGGGATCAGGTGTGGGATTGTGACAGGTATGTGGTACAGAGAGGCAGGTGTGGAATGGGATCAGGTGTGGGACTGTGACAGGTGTGTGGTACAAATAGAAGGGCAGGTGTGGAACGGGATCAGGTGTGGGACTGTGACAGTTGTGTGGTACAAACAGAAGGGCAGGTGTGGAATGGGATCTGGTGTGGGATGGTGAAAGGTGTGTGGAATGACATGGAAACAGGTATATGTAAAAGGGTTACGTCCTGCCATTAGCATATGATAAAATATTGGTCTCGTGCACTGGGCTATAGTTTAGTCATGGGTACGAAATATTTCAATACTGGGTTTGGGTACGTGACCTAATAATATAATAATAAAATAATACTGCGTGGAAAGGCTCCTTTTTTATATCTTATTTTTCACAGTATTATTTCCACGCCAGAGGTTGTGGATTATATCATTACCATGTTATAAAATGACGTGTGAGAAACTGATATGTGGAGAAAATAAGTGTATGATTACTGTATAAGTATAGGGTATAACTATACATGGTGCTGTGATGTTGTCAGAGATCAGTATTATGAAAGAAAACATTCACAAAAGAATACCGTTTTTTATATAAATGTACAATCCTCACAGTCAGAAACTATACAATATAGGGTGCTCATAAAGTCGTGTTGGGTATACACAAATTTATTCCATGTAAACAGCACAACATACTGAGTTGAAGTTTTCCCATATGAAAGAGTATCTCCTGAAGTTTCCCTCAGTGTTAAACTAAAAGCGCCCTTTTCTTTCTCCTCAGGTACTGGTGATATTTGAGTAGCTACGTCAACTGTACAGCAGGACTTTGAGGACACCGTGCACTACCAACGACAAGAACCACAATATCATCACTATCATCAACTGCGGTACGACATAAACAGTTACAGAAACATTGACATCACCGCTAATAACTACACCACAGCACCATTAACCAAAAATCCAAAATAAATATTCATTATAATGCCATCCGCCCTGTCATTACTACCATCACCTACCACAACACAAGAGTCACCTTGAATACTAAAACCCATCAGCAACAACAATGCAGGCATCATTATCATCATCATCACCATCATCATATACCATTTTCCACCTCTGCGCGCGCACACACACACACACACACACACACACACACACACACACACACACACACACACACACACACACACACACACACACACACACACACACACACACACACAACTATTACAAAAAACACCAGCACAACCATCCAAAACACAATACCAAGACAACAACTATCACCTCCATCACAGACAATGACAATGACAATGACAATAGGAACAGCATCATAACCACCACCAACAGCAACGACAACAGCAATAAGAAACGAGAAAAACAGCTACACAACTATCACTACCATCAACAATTTATAAGACACGACCATCAACAACAACAACAACAACAAATTATCATCATCATCTCCAAAACACAACAACAACTTAACGATCACACACACACACACACACACACACACCATCACCTCTGCCCCGTCACGTTATGCAATACCTGTAATGTGTACGGTACCTTCAATCTCTTGCCGTCATGCTAACCATTTATTGTCCTCGGGTAGTTGTAACGCTAATGGATTACACCACGTAACTCCGGGAGGTTACGTGGTGTTATGCTGGTATTATTTTATGATGCTATGTTGTGCTAGGGTGGTGGTGTGTAATTTTGTACTGAATGAGACTCGTGTTACTTCAGGGTGTTACAATATACTAGAGTGGTGTTACATTGAGCTAGGGTGCCGTTATTTCACGGTCTTAATGCAATGGTGATGCTATTTTGTCTGCAATGATGTTCCTTTCATTGTGTTACATTGAACTAGGATGCTACTACTTCACGCTATTTCCTGGTGTGGTGTTACTTAAATGTTACATTGTATTAAAGTGGCATTAGAGAGTGCTAGGGTATATACAGTGCTAGGGTGGTGTCGGTTTAATACACTGTGTCAGGGTGGTGTTACTCCACGTTGTTACATTGTGCTAAGGTGGTATTACGGAGGCAGGGTGCGTGATGAATGTCGAGGTGTGTGTTGGGGAAGAGGAGGGGGGCTGTGTGTGTGTGTGTATGTGTGTGTGTGTGTGTGTGTTGGGGAGGGAGGAGGGGGCAGAACTATTGTCTCGGGGGAACAAAGAGGCTGAGATGGGGTGTTGGGAAGGGGAATGGGAGGGGGGGAAGGCCGCGGGAGCACATAGTTTACCTCTTAGCCCATTGAGGTTACCGGGATTAACAAGGCCCGGGTGAAAGAGGACCAGGTGTGCGAGATCAAGCAGATGTGACGCTGGGAGTGTGGTGTGATAGTGTGTGGTTAAATGGCTATGGTGTTGGGTTAAGTGGTTTGGTGTGAGAATAAATGGTGGGGGGTGTACAGTATGGTTAAGTGATGGTGGCGTGGAGGTAAGGGTGATGGTGTGAAGTTAAATGATTATAGTGTGAGGGTAAACTGTTTTGGTGCGAAGATTACTGATGGTGTGAGGTAAAATGGATACGGTGCTAGAATAAATGGTTATGGTGTGAAGTTACATGATTATGGTGTGATACTGAATGACTACTGTGTCACGATAAATGATGATGGTGTGGGGTTAAAGGATGATGGTCTCAAGTTAAATGATGATGGCAAGGAAAGAGATGATGATGTGAAGTGAAGCAGTTATGGTATAAAGAAAATGGTTATAGTGTGAGGTTAAATAGTTATGGTGCGAGGTTAAATGACGGTGATGTACGGTTAATGTGCTAGAATAATTTAGGTTAGGCAAGGTCAGGTGGTTCTCTTCAGTGGGTATCTTCCCCATCTCACAGTCACAATGGCCACACTGTCAACATACACTATACTGGAGAAGTTGTGTATATTTAGACGCACAGACCGCTCAAACAGGCTACCTTAAGGGCAAGACCTTGACTTAAGAGGTCTGACTGGTCTCTACTCGAAGCTAAATATAAACATGAGTCTACCCAAGAGTAAGGCTTATATTCATACCTGACATTATGATCGGTTCACAACGGAAGCGATGCGGACTCAGGACTTTCTTTTCCTCAGCTGAAACGCACATTAATCCTCTGGCGTGTGGGAGGACGATGATGCGTGCGGGCGTGGGTACGTTCCTCTGTGAGCATGATATATATTTTTCAGCAAAAGGAAAAATACTTGATCACATATTTCATTTTACACAATAAACTTCAGTTCATTCATGAAAATTCGTCTATTCTAAGGGTCGGAAACATATACAATGAAGTAAGGAATCCGAGATAACACCTTCAACCAGTACTATATATCACGTTTTTACCTAGTGTATTGATCGTGTCATCTGGCTGCAGTGTGACGCGAGGAAAGCCAATAATTTTAACCACTTCACTCCAATGACGGATTTTTATGGTACCAAGTTTTAACCTAGTCACTCCATTTTTTTTTTTTTTTTTTTAACTATACTTTATTCTTGGTACGGTCACAGGATTATACTCAGTGTTGGATGGCGCTGTGGACGTGGAGGGGTTAGCTATGGCCTTCATTATGTTCAGAATTAGGAATCTTCCATAAGTTCTACAAAATCGCCTGTTTCGCTGCCAAAATAAAAGATGGCATCGTAATGAAGCAGTATATATTAAAAAATCCAGCAGGAAAAAGACAACGATGTAAAAAACCGAAGGACCTCACGTAAAGACAAGTGGACACCCTAGTTAAAGCGTTGTTAACGATATAATATCATAGGAAAATATCTACAAATTTGAGGAATATCAGAAATAAAACACCAACAATTTCTCATCGACTTTCTACTCGTTTTATGGATTACTTATCAAAAATGACTGAAACATGATGAATATGCACCAGGGTAAATAACTGAAACTTCGAGAGAGAGAGAGAGAGAGAGAGAGAGAGAGAGAGAGGCTGACCCATGTTATTGTGGGCTTACGTGTATACGGTCCGCGCGCGTGCATGTGTGTGTGTGTGTGTGTGTGTGTCTCTCTCTCTCTCTCTCTCTCTCTCTCTCTCTCTCTCTCTCTCTCTCTGTATATATGTATGTATGTATGAATGTGTGTGTGTGTGTGTGTGTGTGTGTGTGTGTGTGTGTGTGTGTGTGTGTGTGTGTGTGTGTGTGTGTGTCTCTCTCTCTCTCTCTCTCTCTCTCTGTATATATGTATGTATGTATGAATGTGTGTGTGTGTGTGTGTGTGTGTGTGTGTGTGTGTGTGTGTGTGTGTGTCTCTCTCTCTCTCTCTCTCTCTCTCTCTCTCTGTATGTATGTATGAATGTGTGTGTGTGTGTGTGTGTGTGTGTGTGTGTGTGTGTGTGTGTGTGTGTGTGTGTGTGTGTGTGTGTGTGTGTGTGTGTGTGTGTGTGTGTGTGTGTGTGTGTGTGTGTGTACAGATATCGTAAACATATAAATACAGACCCTACACATTACATCCCGGCAGTAATATGGTTGAAAGTCGTTAGTGTCACTTCACCCATTGGCCATGAGGAAATACGAGTCAGAGGGGAAAAGCCTGTGTTGGTTTAGTGGCATGTGTGTGTGTGTGTGTGTGTGTGTGTGTGTGTGTGTGTGTGTGTGTGTGTGTGTGTGTGTGTGTGTGTGTGTGTGTGTGTGTGTGTGTGTGTGTGTGCGTGTGTGTGTGTGTGTGTTTTAAGGCCTCCACACACACACACACACATCTGCGGGCCGTGTGGGATATGTTTGCACAGGACCACAAAGGAAGTGTGCGATATCCTGGAGCCGGCTGAAGATGACCTAATGTTTGATGTGTGTGTGTGTGTGTGTGTGTGTGTGTGTGTGTGTAATAAATATGTATAAGTTTGTCTGACGTATGTGTTTGTGTGTATCGGTGAGACTCATACGTGTGCACGTGTATAGGTATTTACGAGTGTGTCTTTATTTCATTACACCTTTTATCAGCTCAGCAAGAAAGCATCTACGCCTCGTCTTGTTTTTCTTGCTCTTCCCTTTGTCTCTGCTTCTCCCTTTATCAAGTGCCTGTCCGAGTCTTATTTTATTCTTGTGTGTTCTTTGTCTTCCCTCCTTTAACTGAGTGAGTGGCTTTTTCTTCGTCCCCTCTTTCTGCTCTGTGTATTTTTCCTTTTGTTCCGTCCTCAGATTTTTTTCCCACGTGTCATCTCCGCGATTTTTCCAACCTTCCTTTTACATCTTTCCTTTTGTGCTCTTCGCTTCTCTCTCTTCTTCTCCACTTGGCTGCTCCTTACAGGCAATGCAGTCCTGTTCGATTATCTCCTGTAAATTTACGGTCTTCATTTTTATTTTCATGTATTTCTTTCCTCCTATGAATACGTAGCTAGAAAATGTCGGTTGGAAAAAGACAGAGATAGGATTGAATGACAGAACAATAAACAAAGACCAACATCGAGACAGACACGAGGAAAGAGGAAGATACAGGTAAGTATGTAGTCAGACAGGTAAGTAGATGCAAATTAAACCCAGTACGCAAGCAGTTAGGTAGGCAGACAGAGGCAAATAAACAAACATGCCGAGACACACATAAAGACAGACAGGATGTTGTGAAGATTGGTGGATACTGCAGATGTAAACAAACTAGTTAAAGAAGGAGTAACACAGGCTGCGAGATGTAAATAACCAAACATACGGGGAAAGAGAAACAGCCAAAATAATTTACTAAAATACTATCAACTAAATGGACTTCCAGTTTACTCCTCCTCTGTGCAGTATTCGGATTATTAGGCTCAATGGCACCTCTAACTCAGCAGTATACAATATTATACAATCTATACCCTTGCATTCTCCTGTGTCAGGTATGCTGTTCATGCCTTCTATATATAAATCGATTTCGTCTGAATAAACATCACACACGAGAATATCAGTATCAACACTTTACAAAACTTTAACATACGAGAATTTTGACATGTCATACGTAGAAATAAAAAGTTCCCGGTACAAGGAAGAGGTGCCAAAGAACTTCCTATGCCGACAAGAATTACGGCACTTTATCCCCGTTTCTCTGTCACTGGCGAGAAAAGACAGCCGTTAAGCAAGGTCTCTGAGGCTTAAACAAGTGCATGGGGGAAACCTGGGGGGAAATTTAGACTTTTTTCCCCTCTATTTTTTTTTTTTTTTCCTGGCTGAGAGTGTGGCCAACGTGAAGGCATGCAAGGACGAAGCAGTCAAGGGAGGCGGCCACGATACAACTTAGACTCCGGGGGAATACTTTTATTAGTATTTTTATTATCTTTTATTACGAGACAGGGGGTGGGGGAATGGGGCGATAAAATATGACCAACTGTTTGATGGGAGAGGGACTGGAGGGAAGGGAAAGAGGAAAGTAGGAAGGAGGAAAAGATGGGGAAAGGAGGGAAAGATGACAGGGGGAAGGAGGGTAAAGGGGGAAGGGAGGAGAAAATGGGTGGAGAGGAGGAAGGAACGATGGATAAAAGATAATGTGGAAAGATATTGGGGGAAAGTATGGATGAGGGAAAAGAATATGGATGATGGAGAGAGGGATTATGAGGAAGAAAAGAGTAAATAGTATGTGAAATGAAAAGAGGATATGGCAAAGAGGAGTGGAATATGGGAAGGGAAATGGAGGGGAAAAATGTGAGATGACAGGAAGGAAAAGGGATGCAAAGGAGGGTGAGTGGTAGGAGGAAGAGGACTGTGCTTGGTGGTAAGGAGGAGGAAACGGTAGTGATGGGAACATAAAATATATGAGAGGGACAGAGTAGAGGGGGAACGGAGAGGATAGGGGAAATGAACTGAAAGGAAACTGGAGAGGGTTAGGGAAAAAAGGGTGAGAACAGAGAAAGGAAGGAAGAAATAAAGGGAGGAAAGAACTAAAATCACAAGGTACCTATTAGGAAAAGGAAAAAGGGGGTTGGTGAGGGTAAAGGGAATGAGAATGAGATAGGGATGGAAAGGAAGAGGAAAGAAACGGGTAAAGGGCGTCGAGAAAGAGATTCTAAAGAAGAAGAATTAGGTGCAGCAGAAGGAAAGACAGGAAATGAGAACTGGAAGAAGGGAATAACGGAAAAGGGAGAAAAATGGAGGGGAAATAAGGAAGAGGTAAGAGAAGTTGTAAGAACAGACAGACAGACAGACAGACAGACAGACAGACAGACAGACAGACAGACACAGACAGACAGACAGACAGACAGACAGACAGACACGTGGCTTATGGCAAACGTTTCTCTCTAACCAAGTAACACCTGACTGAAGTTTTCCTGGTAACCACATGGCTTCACAGTAAAATGGCCGAGACTGAAGAAACGCCTCACTGATAAAAATAACGATTTATCTTTAATGTTTTGTCAGAAATATTTGCCTACATTCCATCACACACAGGCACAAGCGAATATATTTCCTGAGTTGAAAAGAAGTTATATTTAAACACCTTAAAAGTAGAGTCAATGAACACTAATTTATACAAAAATAAAGCGTATATACACCTATATATATACATATATATATATATATATATATATATATATATATATAAAGTAAACAGCTTTGAAATTTGGACAGAAGAGTCGAGATTTAAGTAACCGGAAAAGAGGGAATGTAGGCTACACCAATAAGTAAATAATTATGTAAATAAATAACCAGTTACTTTCCTTCTTTACCTCCTCAGTACGATGACGAGCTTTTTAAGTCTAATTCTTATGATCTACATACGATCTGTCTCGGTCTAGTGGAAATCTCTTGGACTGAAAGGGCTAAAGGGATACAGTTACATCCCCACTCAGTCCGGAAATTAATTATTAGGATGAATAAAATCGTCTGATGACATCTAACAAGTGCCATCGCAGTGAAGAGGAGATCTCTAAAGTAGCTGACGGGTGACTCTCTCTCTCTCTCTCATACACCCAGCTGACGCACTCATAACCGACTATCGTACCATGCCTCTGTTCTGTTGTTGTTGTTGTTGTTGTTGTTGTTGTTGTTGTTGGTGTAGGTAGTGAAGGGGAAGATACGCGCGTAATTGTGTAACGCAGCCCCCTCCTCCCCCGCCTCGACCCCAGCAACCCCCTGACCTCTCGTGTGTGGCTGACGCACTGACGCAACCAGGCGTCAGTGTTGCTGTTGTTGTTGTTTGTAGTGGTGGTGACATGTTGTTGTTGCTCTTGTTTTGTTGTTGACAGTGTATTGCGGAATCATTCACTGGTATTGTTACTCTTGTTCTGCTGTTCTCTCCGACAAGGACAATACAGTACAGTATGTTTTCATTCCTATTTGTTTGTTTGTCTGTTAGCATGATTACTTTCACTAAAAGTGAGATTGGACCAAATTCGGTGGGTAGATAGTCCATGTTCCAGGGAACAATCGATTAACTTTAAGGACTGATCCGGATCGTATTACAGACTCTGGATCCGAAAATCACTTTTTGCGAAACCCTAAACAATGATGAGAAACCCTAACCCATTATGAAGAGTGGTTTGAAAATTATGTTGCCCTTGTCGGAGAGATGCGCTCCAGTGAGTGCCCCTCTAGTTGTTTTTGTTTTTGTTGTTGGTGGCGGTGGTAGCAATGGGTTAATTTCGTTGTTGTTACTGATATAGATATCGTAAAATCATTCACTGTTTATCTTCTTCTGTTGCCGTTTTTGTTATCGATTATTTTATCGTTGCCTCTGATGGTGGTGTAGGTGGTGGTGGTATTGGTGGTGATGACGCATGCTACTTGTGTTGCTTTTGTTCGGTAAAAAAAAAAAAATCACTGGTATTGTTTTTATTCTTGGTGTTATTGTTGCTATTGTTGTTGTGTCACAGCAGAAGCTATTGGCAGTTAATATAAGTGTAGTTGTTGTTATTATTGTTGTTATTGTTCATGTCACAGCTGCATTGACTGGTATTGTTATTATCGTTTGCCTATTGTGCTGGCTATTGTTATTGTCGCTATTGTTACTGTTATTTTACCCATGTGTACGATCCTCTGGCAGGTAAATAAAATGGAATGAAAAAATGGTTTGTTGTGTGCTGTCATGCTTTTGTATATTTGCGTTTAGTTATTCTTGTGTGTGTGTGTGTGTGTGTGTGTGTGTGTGTGTGTGTGTGTGTGTGTGTGTGTGTGTGTGTGTGTGTGTGTGTGTGTGTAATATATGATGATAGTTTAATATATCTTCTATTCATCCTCATAAAATTTCACTTCTAGTTTAATATATCTTCTATTCATCCTCAAAAAATTTCACTTCTCTACAATTTCTTTCCATTATCCCATCTTGCCTGAATTAGCTTCGTATTTTTCATATTTAATATTCTTCTTGCTGCTTGTCTGATAATTACTGGACTGCGTATCTTGCTGATAGTTGCTTACTTTACTTAACCCTTTCATGGTCAAGAACTCTAGATTTTATTCGAGGTAATGCCAAGCGATTTTACTCAGTTGATGAGTCGAAGGACCCTGGAAATCAATACTGTTACCATTAACCCTCTCCTGGTCGGGATAACTCTAGCACTTTATGTCTGGTAACAACAGTGATTACTATTACCTGGGTGACCATAGCGCCTTGAATGCTACATCCCTTCGCACATCCTTCCTTTTTAATAATAATTCTACATTTGCAGAACATTTAGTGGTGCATAAAATTATTTACCGACCTTTATTATAAAGCTGCAGCCAAATCACCATAAGCCACACTTTTTTTTTTTTTTTTCACATTTGCTTGTCTGCCAATGGAAAATGTCATCCTCAGTCATAGATGTTTCAAAAAAAAAAAAAAAAAATATATATATATATATATATATATATATATATATATATATATATATATATATATATATATATATATATATATATATATATATATATATATATATATATATATATATATATATATATATATATATATATATATATATGCATGCAAGAACACAATTCAGTGCTACAATCTTTTGAGCGTAGTTCGGCATCGTAAAACAGAAACATGGCAGCATTATTGCGATATACAAACAACCACTAAATTTTACCCCTCTGTCCCCAGTTACTCAATTTCCAGTGTCTTCTTGCTGCCTCTCCATCACTTAATTAAACCTGAGGACAAAAAATTTCACTATTACTATTTGTCATAAGAATTATCAAGAAATACGTATGCCACA
>NC_136975.1:32461808-32496808 GCF_032717465.1 Coenobita brevimanus | reverse complement strand
AGCAGGTCAGTGAACCTATTAATAAGTTAGGCGGGGGGTCAAAGTGGTTATTATTGAGTGATGGGTGAGGGTAACCACCATTCACTCACTCGATGTAGTGTCACCTTCAGATGACTAAAATGAGAGACATGCCAAATGGTTTCCTGTAATCCAGGAAACCATTTCCTTAAGTAAAGTGGTAACCCTAAACGAACATATGGACGCCTTGTGGTTTAGTGGGTTAAGGTGGTCCAACCGGATGTGGTCCTAATGGAGCTGTGTCCAAGGCAATGGTAGCAGCAGCAGTGTGGTGGTGGCGGTAGTAGTAGTAGTAGTAATGGTGGTGGTGGTGGTAGTAGAAGTAGTAGAAGTAGTAGTAGTAGTAGTAGTAGTAGTAGTAGTAGTAAATGGCAGTGGTGTTATTACTGCTGTTGTTGTTGTTGTTGTTATTGTTGTTGCTGTAAACCCATTGTTATCTGAATGTGAACCCAGAAGACTGCAGGCTTAAGTTTCCCCCGTACTGCAGTCCACCATCCCCTTTCAGAGGATAGGAAGGAAGTTCAGGAGCTTTTGCCTATTCAGGTTAGGTTATGGTAACGTAACGTAACGTAACGTAACGTAACGTAACCAAACCTCACCTCACCTCACCTACTATACCTGCCCACATAAGAAGCAAGTTACCCGTAAAATTAGTTTTCTTTACTTGTGCGAGGATACCTGACTAGACCCCCCCCCCACCCTACATCCCCGCACTCACTGTGTGCGGTGATCGGTAAGGTTTTAATTTCTCCGAGTGCCGAATAGCAACAGACATCATGAATATGCCCCGCGGCCTCTACGCTCCTGAAAGATGGGGGGGGGGGGAATAGATGGATGGGTCTGTCAGTTAGTTGTCATCATTCAGTCAGCCAGCCAGTCATAACGTTCGTCATGTCATCAATCAGTCATTCAAAGGGGTCATCCGGCATTACGACAGTCAGTCAGCCTGTCAGTTATTCAGTCACCCAGTCAATTATTCAGTCAGCCAATCAGTCAGTATTCAACTTACGTTCATCCGCACGTCATCAGTCAGTCAACAGGATTAAGAGCCAGTCAGTCTGAGGGGTCAACAGACAGTTATTCAGTGGAATCAATACGTCAGTCACCCAGTCAATACGTTTATCACCAAACCATCAATCAGTCAATGGGGTCATCAGGTATTACGTTAACCAGTCCATGCTATCATCAATCAGTCAGTGGAGTCATCAAAGAGTAACTTCTTTCAGAAGATAACGAGTGGGATCATAACAATTAGTGAGTCAGTCAGTTAATCAATCATTCAGTCAACCAGTCAGTCAGTCACTGATTTATGTCAGTCAGCCAGTAACTGGGTCATCAGTCAATATATCAGTCTGCCAGTCAGTTCCCTGCAGCAGGCAAGTCAGCTGAGAACCGAATGTCAGTCTTAATAACAAGCTGCCAATCTTCCTCATATTTCGTCCTCCTCTTACTTCCTCCTTCCTTTCCTCTCCATCTCTCCAAGCACCTTCCAACCCTGCTCTTACTACCTTCTCCCCATCCTTTTCCCTCCATCTCTCCAAGCTCCTTTCTATCTCCACTGATTCCCATCTCTCCTTTTCTCCCCATCTCTCAAAGAGCTTCTCCCCCCTCCCCCCCTTTCTTTCTTTCTACTCTTTCGATCCTACTCATTCTTTTTGTTTCTTCTTATTCTCTTTGTTTCCCTTCACGATGCATGCTATCATTCCCCCCCCCCACCTCTCTCTCTCTCTCTCTCTTTATATTATATATATATATATATATATATATATATATATATATATATATATATATATATATATATGTATACGGTATTCATTTTTCCCTCTGAACCTTCTTCCCAGATTTCTACTTTCCATCCTTTCCACAGTAATTCTTTCTTAGCTGTATCCCTATCTTTGTTTTTCCCTCTCCTCTTCCTTTTTTCCTTCCTCTCTTTCCTTCCATCGCATTCCTTGTTTTTATTTTAGCACTTCCCTCTTCTCAGTCCTCCTTCCCTTACCTTCCATTACTTTTCCTCTTTGTCCTTCCCTTACTCCAATCCCACCTTCCTTCGTATTCATATTCTACCCTGCCTTCACCCTTTTACCTTACCCTCCTTTCTACTCGTATATTGTTCCCTTACGTTCGAATCCATATTTCTCTTACGTTCCTTTCCCTCCCTCCCTTCCTCTCTCCTTTCACCCGTCCCTTCCTCCAGTTTCTCTCCTTCATTTCACCCCTTCAATACGATGGCTTAATATCATGTTTATTCTTGATACCTTTAGACGACTTTATCCAATTATGAGATATATTTATATAAGAGAAGTTAGACACAACCTCTTGTAAGATACGGCCACCATTACCGCTACTATATGCAATGCCTTTCCACGGTTGCATAAAACCGCTGTGAGGTTGCAAGAAAAAATACAATAATGCATACTAAGGAGGTCAACTTCGATCAACCCCTTTCCTCCTCTCTCCCCCTCCCTCCCTCCCTCCACCCCCTGACTCCCCGTGCAACACCAAGAAGGCTGGGAAAGGTTGTGGTGCGGGAAGTGAGTGGGGGTAGGGGGTAGGGGTAAGGGTTGAGTGAGGATGGGTGGAACTGGGTAGGGTGGGATGGGGTGTGAGTAGAGAGGGGGTGTGAGTGGTGGGTGTAGAGTTGGAGTAGGATGTGTGTGGGTGGGGGGGGAGTGTGTGTGTTTGTGTCAGTAGGATGTGTGTGGGTGGGGAAGGTGTGTGTGTGTGGGGGGGGGGTGAAGGTCGAGGTAATCAACCTGCTCCTCCACAACAAGTTACTTTATCCAGGGGTTGATGTATAACCAGCCACGGAGAGGGAACAGCCAAAAATATTGATGACCTGCTTAAAAATAAAGATGACCAGTGTTGACAGAATGACCAACGAAAAATATGATACAGCTTTTCAGTCAGAAGCCCTGGCAAGACAGTCTACCTTTCCTAATAAAAATAAGCTTTAAAAGAATCACCAAGATTCAAGTCCTCATAACTAATATAAAACTTAATACATTTCAGCAATGAATAAAAGTAAGCTTAATTTTTACAATAAACATAAGCAAACATAGAAGCCACCCAAACACAATCAGAATAACTAATGCAGGAGCAGAAATGACTTATGTAATTTTATACAGTATGCAGCCGTTCTATAGACAGGTAAGACAACGACCCCAACAAACATATCCAGCAAAAGTGCTCTTTGTGAGAGCGTGACGAACGAGCAAGCGATTGTACATACGACCATCATCATAATTTCATCTTGGTGTAAACTTTCAACATTTCTGGTGGGGTAGGTGAACAATAACAGATTAATAATTAAGCTAAAATATTTACTTTTTCACGTTTTCTCTCTAGTTATGCATATAGCCAGGCGCCGTAGCATTTGTCACACGCGCAATGTTCGATTCTCTGCTGTCGACTTGCCGTGTCAACGAACTACATCAATAAATGCTTGGCTATTGATCGAGTGATACATATGTAAAATTATGAGCGTAACATCCGATATTTAATTATTAGAATTCATTGAAGAAAACATAGTGTTACAACAGAAAATCTTTTTTAATTCGATTTCATAGTGGGGTATGTCAACTGAAGTCCTCCATACATTCCCTTGGAAAGCTGGGACTCAAAGAAGTTTCTTTGGTCTCAAGAGTAGATATACAGCTAAAAACAAAGTTTATTGAATATATCTACTACCTGCTCAAAGAATCTCTTCTCTATCTCACAACGCATAAAAGTTATTAACCTCCAAAAACCAACGAGGTTGGGCCATGTCGTGTCAGCCCAGGCCGGGTCGTGTCAGGCCGCTCATTTCTCAGCTGAACATAAACATCGCTTTGTTCGCTGCGCTCGCTCGCTCGCTCGTAACTACCAATCATATAGGTAATTATATTAAACCTTCGCATACCTGACTCCTGCTTTCACCTGACCTCTTAACCCTTTCAGCACAATGACGTATATGTTAGTTTATTCTTGATGACACCAAGCAATTTTTTTTTAAATCGAGAAAACTCAGTGAGACAAATACGAAACACAATTAACCCTTTGAATACTATGACGACATTATATTTAACTAATGCTTGCCCACAAAAATATGCGGGACTAACACATAGTATTTCCACAACAAAATGTTTCCAAATGCCATTATCTTCCTTTCCATTCCGTTACTGAGCCCACAATGACCAGTTCGGACCAATGGGTCGTAAAAATTATTTTCGCATATTTTCGCGGGTCGCAGTTTCCAACAATTTCGCACCGTCGCGTCGCTTGCGATCATCAAAATTTATGTTTGGTATTTTTCAGACCTTCCTTAGACGTACCCCGACCTAATGCAAAAAGAATTAGGTCGATATCTATTACAGTACTCGTGAAATGAACGAAAAAACGCACAGACAGACACATACATATACACAGCTTGACTTTATTATCTAAATTACCGACAGGGTTAGCTCGAGGGACGTTACAGTAGTGAAAGAGTTAACCAACGTAGGTGCATCAATGACATAAGTACACTGGGAAATATACAGGTAGAGAAATATTAGTAATTAAATCCGTAAGGCAAACAGCTGTAATAACCAAAGTAATGCAATAACGAGCAAATAAATAACAGGATCGGGTAATTTACAGTAAGTGATTAAGTGACATAAAGGAGGATGGAATGTAATCAACTGTGTAAGGAAGCAGCCGGGGCAGATGACACCCCTCCACCCTCCTCCCGTAGTAAAAGGAGTGAGGGTGATTGTCCTGGTTGATTGCGTGTGTGTGTGTGTGTGTGTGTGTGTGTGTGTGTGTGTGTGTGTGTGTGTGTGTGTGTGTGTGTGTGTGTGTGTGTGTGTGTGTGTGTGTGTGTGTGTGTGTGTGTGTGTACTTCTATGCGCGCATGTACTCCGATGAGTCCATGTTATTATGTAAGGCTATCTGTGTGTGTGTGTGTGTGTGTGTGTGTGTGTGTGTACAAGTATATTTTATATATATATATATATATATATATATATATATATATATATATATATATATATATATTTATATATATATAAAGTGCATGTGTATGGTTGCATTGTATCAATGTGGTTGTTACTGTTCGCTTTGATTTTTTGTGTTACTGACACTGTTAATGGCTACGGTATGTTATAACGGCAGCGACGATTATACCAGGATCTATTGTTGCTGATGATGGAAGCAGCATTTAATTAGAGGCAGGGCTCTTGTTTGGCGAGCCACAGCTCGCAAAGCGAGTATTTTTTCCTTTCGGCGAACAAATTTTACATGCAAGTCGTCTTTTGGCGAGTAGACAATACATCCACTTCAAAACCTAGTAAACAACAAAATAAGTAAATCTCACTTAAATGAACAAAAGATCGATTATTAAGTCTTTCCTTGTCGCCACTGTGAATGTTTAAAAATAGACAGTGTGTAAATAAATAAATAATTCTATTTATTGCTCGTAAAATATTTCGGCTTGTAGTCAGTTCGGCTACTAAAATGTATTGGGCTTGTAAATCTGAAACCTTAGGAGCCAAATGGCTCGCAACCATCGGCAGTTAGCAAGAGCCGTGAGAGGTTGTCTTTATCACGATATATATATATATATATATATATATATATATATATATATATATATATATATATATATATATATATATATATATATATATATATATATATATATATATATATGTATGTGTGTGTGTGTGTGTGTGTGTGTGTGTGTGTGTGTGGCTCCGTCAAGGCCGCGACCTCCAGGTAGAGGCCATCCACCCTGAGCCTGTCGTCTCCTTTGTCCCCGCCCCCCGTCTGTCTACCGCCGCCCCTCCCCGCCCCGCTTTGCCTGTTCGCCCGTCGCCCTGCCCCGCCTGTCTCTTCCCCTTCTGTCTCACCTCTGCCAAGCCCCGTCCCTCCTGTCTATCCCCTGCCACTCCCCACCCCTCCTCTCTCGCTTGCCCGCCCCGCCTCTCCTGTCTCTCTCCTGCCCCGATCTGCCTATCTCGCCCCGCCCCGTCCTGCCTCATCACTGACTCGCCTCATTCCATCACTTCTTTTCTCCTCCTCAGTCACAACCCATCTGTTTCTCTTACTGTCCCGCTCACCTGCTTCACCCTATCCTGTCTGTCCCGTTTCATTCCTTCTGTCTCGCCTGCCTGCTCCCCCCCCCCCACTTCTCTCTCTCTCTCTCTCTCTCTCTCTTTCTCCAGGAATCCCGTGTAACCTCAGCAGTGTCGGTAAATCAACAGAGGGCCTTGGTGTAATAAGGGAGCCTCCCCTCTCCACCTCATCTCCCCTCCCCTCTCTCCCTTATCTTCCCTCCCCTCTCCTTCCCCCTTTTCGTTTTCCCTCCTGCCCTCCATCCCTATTCTTCCCTTCTTTCTCTCCGCCTCCGTACTCTCAGTTCTTCTCTCTATCCCTCTTCCCCTCATCCACCTTCTCTTTCCTCTCTCCTCTCGCTTCCTCTTCTTCCCCTCAGCCACCTCTTCCCCTCTCCTCTCCCTCCCTCCTCTCCTTCTCCTCCCCTTCCCTCCTCCCATCCCCCTCCCACTCCTCCTCTCCACCTTACCCTCAAACTCAATTTCCTCATTACTTCCGCTCATATACCTCGACCCTCCCCACCACATTAGTACGATGACGGCTTCTATTTATTGACTCTTGCAACCTCCGGACTCGTTTTTTTTTTATCTCCTCAGGCCTTCCTATAGTAAAGAGGTTATCAGGAATCTCCAGCAACTCCTTCTTTAGGTCGTAATTAGCAGGATAAACGGCCGAGAAAGAAGAGTTAGGCTAAAACGTTCTCCTCCAAGCAACCTTATTCTCGTTTACGTATTACTTTCCTGTCTTTTAATGGCTTCTTCGTCTCATTTCCGCTCTCATTTTTTCCTCTCCTCGCCTTGCCTCTCTCCTGCGTGCTTATAACTGCCCCTCATTACCTTTTATTACCTTACTCTCCTCGCTTATGCTCTCTCACTAGGAAGTGAGGCTGTTGTTGATCTCGACTTTGCCCTTCTTGTATTTTATTGTACAGTACCGGTATATTATCTCAATTCCATCTTTTATAATATTATTATTATTCTCCCCATTAGCTTTGTCTTTTGTTGATTTTTTTTCTGCATCTTACGACACAAGGTGTAGAAATGGCGCAACTTACTATACTTCTTGTTCTTGTTTCTGCATTTATACTGTCATTGCAAGTTGTCCAGTATAAAAAAGTGCAGCGTATACTTATTTTCTTCTTCTAACAGAAGTATTTTGATACACTCGTACACCTTAACCACGCCTTTACCTTGCAACCTACAACGCTCATATCACAGGGTGTACTGTCCCCACCCTGTCCCACCAATTATCATTATCCCAGCTCATATGCTCTCCACCACCCCACCCCTTTCCGCTCCCTACATCTAGTATCTGGGGGAAAATGGTAAACTGAAGTTTCTTACTGCCAGTTTCACCGCACATGCCATACCTACGTTAAAAGGGGGAGCTCCTCAAGCCCTGGTCCATCACCCATGCAGTACCTCAGTCCATCCCGCTCACTGCACCAGTACTTTACCTCCTATTGTATTTCGAGGGAAAATCTCTGACTTAAACCTCAACTGCCGATTTATACCGCCCATTTTCACAGGGTATACACCTCCCCTATCATCATGCCACACCACCCATCACCATTTTAGTCCATCCAGTCCATGACTCCGTTTTCTCTCTTCTTCCGCCCTCAACACACACACACACACACACACACACACACACACACACACACACACACACACATAAATATTAAAAATTCATAGTTCATGCTCCACTAGCGGGATACTGCTGATTTATTGCAAACTGGGTTACAACGACTCAGCCTCAACAGACCTCATTTGATCTGAATGGATCTGACAGACACAGAGTGACTGCAGGTGAATTAAATTCAGCAAAGGTTTAGCTGACATTGGCTAAATAACACTGAAACGTAACTATACTCGTCTACTCCATCTTGGCCTAAAATTGCCATCTCTCCATCTTGAATGCTAAGCTGTAACATTAAATTAACACTAGAATTAAATACCAGTCACAAAAAAGTGTTAAGAAAAGGACGCAGAGCCGGAGCATTGCCTTTTTCTGCCACTGGGCTCCGTGAAATACGCTGGAAAAGGACGCAAATCTGGGCCAAGTTAAAGTAAAAGGGTATAGGTGTCGCTGATCCAAATTTGATTTATTAATGAACCTGAACTGATCTTGATGTACTTAAGTGACCTAATTAGACATGAATGAGCCAGAACGGATTTCAATGGAACTAAAAGGATTTCAGTGGATAAAAGATAATTCACCACTGGACATGAGATAATTCACCACTAAATATGAAATAATTCATCACTGGATATGAGATAATTCGACACCGGATATAATTCACCACTGGACACGAGATAATTCACCACTGGATATAATTAACCACTGGACATGAGATAATTCATCACTGGACATGAGATAATTCGACACTGGATATAATTCACCACTTTAAACATGATTCACACCTGGACTAATCTACTTATTTGTTGACTGTTAAATCAGTGAAATAAAAAAAAAAAAGGTCTATTTCGAACTGTTCTTTTAAGAGCTTCACGCCCCGATGCAACTTTGGTGTCGAGAAAATCACTATTTCTTTTTTTATACTGCAGCTTCCCTACCTCTACTTCAGTTACCCTTCGTTACGTTTTCTTCGACATCTGTACTTTCCGCTGTCTCATTCCTTTCGTCTTCTGTCATTATTTAGTTTGCTGTTCTTCGTATTGTATTTTATGGTTAATTTTCAAGTGTCTTTCCCTGATATGTCAATATTTTACATGCACTTGTGCATCGTGTCTTAGCTTTCGTTTTGCCTGTTTAATTTGCATGTGAGACGCCAGAGAGATTCTGTCGCTAATCCGAATCAGTCATCCTTCCATACTTACTCCTTTTCAACTTTTCAGTTCTTCATCAACTCTATACCCTTTACGCCATGTGTGTGTGTATGTGTGTGTGTGTGTGTGTGTGTGTGTGTGTGTGTGTGTGTGAATTCCTCCTTCATCTCTTTTCTTTCCCATCCTCTGCCGACCCTTGCTACTTGTATCTCTCGTCACCATTATCCACCCATTATCTCGTTTTCTTTCACTTATCACCTGCTGATCCTTGTTATTTCCATTTATCATCTCACCATCATTCACCCTTTATCACTTCTTCATCGCCTACCTGTCCCTGTCATCCCTATTGTCCCGCTCAACCACCCTGTATATCTTCACGTCCACTTCCCCCAACAGCCTATCCGTGTCATCAACTCATCTGCATCTCTCGTCCCCTTGATCAACACCATTTCCCCTCCAATTCCCCATCACCTGCCCATCCTCTTCATCTCTATTTCTAGCTTATTTCGACCATCTTTTGCCACTTCTCCTCCAATTCCTCATCATACTCCTACCCTTATCATTCCCACTTCTCGTATTTATCACAGTTCCACTTCTCGTATTCATCACAGTTAATCCCTCCTCCATCATCTCACCTCCTCTACTTCCCCGCCATCTTCTACATTTTCCTCCACTACTTCGCTTTTTCTCTCTTTCATTTCCCTTTCCTTAGAACCATTCCTCGTGTTGTGTCAGCTAATTCTTCCTTCATCTCTTCTCTACATTCCCATTATTTTGCTACCGCTGTCACCTCCTCTCGCCCATGTCCATCGCTTATCACTTGTCCCCCACCACCTCCTCATCGGCCTATCCTTGTCGTTACTCTCTCTCGTTTACTCTCCATAATTTCCCTACCCTCGTTATCACCGTTTCTCTATCAATTAATGCCTCCTTCATCTCTTGTTCACTTCCCCATCACCCACCTAGCCTGTCCTTGTTATCATCTCTCGCCCTCCTCGTCCACCCTTATCCGTGTGTGAGTGTCTGCCTCAGCGATTAGCATGGCTGTGAAACTTTTATAACCCTATGAATAATGAATGCAAATTACATGGTGTGGTGGTTGGGGGTGGTATGGTGTGTTGGTGTGGTGGTTGGGTTGGTATGTGGTGTGGTGTGGTTTGTAGTGGTGAGGTGTGGTCTTGTGTGGTTTGTGTTGGTGTGGTGTGACGTAGTTTGGTGTGGTGTGATGTGAGGTGTGTGTGTTGGTGTGGTGTGGTGTGGTGTGGTGTGGTGTGGTTTGTAGTGGTGAGGTGTGGTCTTGTGTGGTTTGTGTTGGTGTGGTGTGACGTAGTTTGGTGTGGTGTGATGTGAGGTGTGTGTGTTGGTGTGGTGTAATGTGGCTTGGTGTGGTGTGGTGTGGTTTGGTGTGGTGTGGTGTGGTTTGGTGTGGTGGAGAGGTGTAGTGCTGCGGTGTAATGTGATGTTTGTGTTAGTGTGGTGTGTGCAGTATGATTTATGTTGCTATACTGTTTGTTGATGTGGTGGTTGTGCTTGTGTAGTGTTTCTTAATGTTGTGTGTGATGACATGGTTTGTGTTAGTGTGGTGTGGCGTGTGGTAGTGTGCTTTGTGTTGGTGTAGTGTGGTGTCTATGTTGGTGTGATGATTAGTGTAGCCTGTATTGGTGCAGGGCGGGGTGGTTTGTACGGCGTAAAATGGTGGACTGGGGTTGTGTTGTCGGGTGGTATGGTGTGGCACTGTGATGTGGTAAGGTGACGTGGTGTGGTATGATGGGGTGAGGAGGTACAGTAGAATGGTTTGGTGTGGAGTGATATGGTGGGGCGGCGAGGTGGCGGTGTGATGTCGTGTTGTGTGGGGGACTGGAGACGTGTAATTTTGGTGCAGAGTGTGTGTGATTGTGAAGGGACTTGGTGTGGTGATGTGTGGTGTGGCGTCTTTGTGTGTAATATGTAGTAGTGCGGTGTGACGTGTGTTCGTGGTGTTGTATGGTGTGGGGGATAGTGTAGTGTGAAGTGTGTTGGTGGGGTGGGGTGTGGGGCGTTGAGTGCGGTGTGGTAGTGTAGTGGTGGGATGAGGTGTGTGGTGAGATGAGGTGTGTGGTGGGGTGAGGTGTGTGGTGGGGTGTGGTCTACAGGCGTGAGGGTGGAGGGGAGGGAATCAAGACACAACCGGCTGACGCCTGGAGTAAAAATTGGTTGACGGTCTCCATATAGCCAGCTGACGGGCTGTAAAGAGGCAATTTGTGTTCTTTCTATTGCCAGGTGACGGAGGGGGGGGGGGGAGAGAGAGAGAGAGAGAGAGAGAGAGAGAGAGAGAGAGGGGGGGGGTTTCTGCACAGTGAATTATATAAGCCATATAGAGTAGAGCAGAGGGTGTTGCGATGGTTTGGGCATATGGAGAGAATGGATAATGAGCGATTGGTGAAAAAGATAACTAGATCTGATGTGAGAGGTGTAAGGCTGAGAGGAAGACTACGAATAGGATGGATGGACAGTGTGAAGAGAGCGCTGGATGCGAGAGGGATGTCTGTTGAGCAGGTAAGAGTGGCTGTGCGTGACAGAAATAAATGGAGAGAAATTATGAATAAATAAGTGATGACGCAGCCCTGAGGGGATATTCTCCCGCATTTGGTCTGATCAGCTAGTCAGGTCAGGTGCGGGTAAGGGGATGGGTATGTTATGATGTGGCAGGGGTAAACCAGTTCTGCTGTCGGGCCCTGCTGCGGATGTCACTGATTGCATTGCGCAGTTGACCCTTGTGCGGTGTGGTGCGGTGAGGATCTGTCCGTTCTCCCCTTTGGGGCTAAGATGTGAATGAATGTGTTTGAATGGATGAGTAAATGGAGAGTGTGTCGTCCTGTCTCGGCTACCTCCCTTTCCTTGGGGGAAGCAGCCTAGGTATATAGATAGATATATATATAAAGTGAGTGTGTGTGTGTGTGTGTGTGTGTGTGTGTGTGTGTGTGTGTGTGTGTGTGTGTGTGTGTGTGTGTGTGTGTGTGTGTGTGTGTGTACCCGGTAGATGGTCATGTGTAGGAATTTTACGATCATGTGAACCCGGATGGCTGTGTGCGTGTGTACATCTTTACGAGCATGTGAACCTGAGTGACTGGCTATGTGCACGTATAGGCTATGTACAATCTTTACGACCATGTGTGTGTTTCTTTGTACGTGAAAAAATACTAATGACTGTGTCTGTATATGTACTGTACTGCCCTGTGTATGTGAGATTTCTAGGACTCTTTGTGTATGGACATGAGTGTAAAAATTTAATAACCCTGTGTGTGTGTGTGTGTGTGTGTGTGTGTGTGTGTGTGTGTGTGTGTGTGTGTGTGTGTGTGTGTGTATTTTGCTGTAACTCAAGATAATGAATGGACAGACATAGATAAACGCATGCTTACATAATGCTAGCGAGGGACTGGCCGTAAACCATAAATGCGTCGAGTGAGATGCCTTACCCCGGGACCCTACGCCGCTGATGGGACAATAAATGATTGGGTAATGAATAGGTAGAAAGATACATAGACAGACAGAATGACAGACAGATAGAAATATAGATAGAGAGACAGATATTGATATTTAAACAGACATAGACAGATAGATAAATAATGTATGCGAGCATGTGTATGTATGTATGCATGTACAGTGTGTATGTATGTGCGCATGTAGTTACTGTTCAAGTGCAACTGTGTGTGTGTGTGTGTGTGTGTGTGTGTGTGTGTGTGTGTGTGTGTGTGTGTGTGTGTGTGTGTGTGTGTGTGTGTGTGTGTGTGTGTGTGTGTGTGTGAGTGTGATGACCCCGCTAGGGCCAGAGGCGAGGTCTGACTGGCGGTGCAACACTCCCGGGACACACCTGGGGCTGGGGGATAGGGCGAGGGAAGGGATAGGGGGTAGAAGGAACAGGGGAGGAGAAGGAGGATAAGGAGAGGGAAGGGGTCGAGAGAAACACACAAACAAAGAACACAACGCTCCTGGTATGCCGGGGTAACTGAAATAAGGCAACAAAATAACGACCCAGTACGAGTATAATGTAATCCTCCCCATACGTCTTTTCTTCATCACTTGCATCTTTTTCATCCATGGTATCTTCTTGAACAAACCTCTTCCCTTCCTACCAGCCACCATAATGAAAAACAGGGGCGAGGCGGGACAGTGCGGCGAGGGAGGGGCGGGGCGGGGCGGGGCGGAGATGTGGCTGTGAAAGGATAGCCACGAGAGGGAGGAGCAGAGGGAAGACAGGCGAGGCAGGACAGAGATGGCGAGGTGGATGAAGGAATGGGAAGGGGTGTGAGGGGGAGAAGGAGGAGTTGGGCAGAAGGGGGGGTGAGGAAGAGGAGTTGAGCAGAAGGGGGGGGAGAAAGAGGAGTTGGGCGGCAGAGGAGGGGAGGAAGAGGAGTTGGGCAAAAGGGGGAGGGGGAGGAAGAGGGGTGTGGGGAGGAGAAAAAAAGATGCGGCAGGACGGAAGTAAAAGAGGGGACTAGTCAAGACCGGAAGGTAAGAGTGGAGCAGAGAAGAATGAAGCTTAAGAAAAGTGATGTGGATGAGACGTGGACAGGACGGGGCGGCCGGGACGAGGTGACAAGAGAGGGGAAGTGGAGTGGAGAAGGGGCCGGATGGGAGAGGAAGAGGGAGGAGAGGAAAAAGAGGGGGTGGCCCGGGAGAGGAAAGAGGAGTAGGGCGGGAGAAGAAAGACATGGGTGAGGCGATAAACGAAAAACTGGGGTGAGGCGGGAGAGGAAAAAGGGGGAGGGAGATGGGAGGAGACATAAGAGAGGTGGCGCGTGAAAGGAAAGAGGAGCAAAATGGTTTAAGAAAGAATTAGTGCGACAAGCTGGGAGGAAGAAGACGGATGGGGAATAAAGGGAGAAGCTGGGGCGGGGAGAAGCAAAAATGGTTGGGGACTAGATTAGGTGGACAGAAGTAGGGTAGAGGGGAGGGGAGGTTGGATGCAGTGGATAGGTGTGATGTAGGTGTTGTTAGATGAAGTGAGGGTAGGATGGAATGAAGGGGTCCAAGATCAGGGAAGGAAGGAGGTGCTGGACGGAAGAAGAGGAATGGTGGTGGGTAAGGTGGGAAGGGGAGAAAATGTGATGAAGGGTAAGGAAGGGGACAAACTGGAAGGAAATGGTTAGGAGGGAAGGGAAGAGGAAGATATGGGAAAAAGGTATGAGAAACGAGCAGGGATGAAGTAGGAGATAAGGGGTGAGAGCTGGGGAGTACTGGAATGGAGAGAAAGTGAGGGTGGAGTGGGGTGAGGATGATTAAAGGAGGGAAGGACACACGATACCAAAAGAAACGGTGAAACAAAATGACAAAAAAAAAAGGACAGAAGCACCAGGAAATCTGTTGAAAGAAAGGGATACAAGAGGCATAAAGAAAAAGAAAAAAGAAGGAAAAGATAAACGGAGGATGCAAAATAAGGAAAGACAAAAGAAGGAATAAAGGAACGAGACGGAAGATCTATACGAGAGGCGAGAAAGGGGGGAAGGGGAGAACTAGCAGAGGGTACGAGTATTATAGCAGCAGAGATATAAAGAATGCACAGAAGAAAGATAACAGAGACGAGGGATTCAGGCAGATGTGTGTGTGTGTGTGTGTGTGTGTGTGTGTGTGTGTGTGTGTGTGTGTGTGTGTGTGTGTGTGTGTGTGTGTGTGTGTGTGTGTGTGTGTGTGTGTGTGTGAGAGAGAGAGAGAGAGATCCAAGGACTGAAGGTGTAAAAGAAGCTCATATGTAGGTAAGGTAAGAGGTTGAGCTGGTAGAGGAGTAAATAATTCATGTGGCATACAAAAGTAGTTAGGCAGGGAGAATTGCATACTGGAGCTTCACTGTGACGAAGGTAGTAATGAAGTTAGGAGGGAGGGGTGGCAAAGCTGGGAGGGAGGGAGGAAATAGGGAGAGGATGAGAAGGGGAGGAAAAGATGAAGACTAAAAGGGAGAATGCAGGGAGGAGGGAGCGATAAGGAAAACAGAGGAAGGAAGGACAATGAGGAAGAGAAAATGATGAAGGAGAGAGGGAGGAAGGACAGTGAGGAAGGGATGGGGAGGAAAACAGAGAGAGAGAGGAAAGAGTAGATACCAGAAAGGAGGAAGGAGGGAAGGGAGAGGATGGCAAAGAAGGTCGGTAGGGGTAAAGGGAGGGACGGATAGGAAGCCAGTGAAGGAGGAAGGGAGGGAAGGAAAGGAAGGAAGAAGCAGGAACAGAGAGGGGTGACAGGGAGGGAAGATGAAGCAGTCGGGGAGGACGGAGACAGTGATAAGGGAGGAGAAAGAGAACAGAGGGAGAGGGGATGCGAAGACAGAGGCAGGAAGAAAAGAGAAACAGACAGAGGGAGGGAGGGTGAGAGAGGCAGGCAGAGGAAGAAAGGGAGGAGGGACAGGGGTGGGCTGGGAGAGTGGGGGCAGGAGGAAGAGAAAAGTCTGGACACAAGCCCATAAAAGCAAGTGATGATGACTCACGCTGTTTTATATGAACAACTACAGTAAATGCAGCACAGACAAGGTGCACAAAAAGCACAGCACCAGCGCCCATCAGATAGTCTAGCAGTCGCGCATTTGTCTGCCGTGTGATCATTATCTTTCACTGACTGCTCTCAAGATCAAATGAATTCATTCTTGCCATATCCTTAACACTTTCTCTAAGTCTGGTTAAAATCATACTGAGTTGTTTTTGCTAGGCAGATGTAGACCTAGCCCTGTGACACTGACCATCGACCTACTGTTTTAAAAAAACAATACCTTTGCTCATTGGCTGACCCTCAACCCTTCAACTAAGCTTGGCTAATACTGGATGAAAAGTGTTTGAGCAACTTTGCTCACACACACACACACACACACACACACACACACACACACACACACACACACACACACACCGATAAAAACGTAACACCTGAACGAGTGTAACTAGAAAGGGTTACGATTATGGTGGTTGTGGTGACAGAAGGTCGGCCACCAAGCACTACACATAACTCCGCCACAAAGAGAAATTTATACTTTCTTATTTATCGAAAGTACGACAGTGTCTTTTTCCTCTGACGGACTCTCACCTAAATTTGATTGCCTCATTTCTCTGAGTCAACAGGAACATCCCCATAAATCTTAATCAAAATCTCTAATTTAGTGTGTGTGTGTGTGTGTGTGTGTGTGTGTGTGTGTGTGTGTGTGTGTGTGTGTGTGTGTGTGTGTGTGTGTGTGTGTGTGTGTGTGTGTGTGTGTGTGTGTGCGTGTGTGTGTGTGTGTGTGTGTGTGTGTGTGTTCAGCCGATGGCAGATAATAAGACAAACGGAGGTAAAAACAGCCTAATGCAGCTTTCATTGAAGGATATATTATTTTGTAACATTTGGATGACAAGAAGAAACACTCACAGCGTGCAACACCCGCGCCCACCAACCGGTCTAAGAACCTAATATATGACTGCCCACTGACGCTGACCTTTGACTGTTCTCAAATGTGATTTTGCTTTTGCTTGTCATATCTTCAACTCTTCCACAAAGTTTGATCTAAATCAGATATAAACTGTTGACGTTGACCTTGTCCTGTTACCTCAACCTTTGACCTATTATTCTAAAAAATAATCGTTTTACTCCTTGGATGGCTTCCAATCCTTTCCCCGAGTTTGGTAAGAATCGAATCATAACGGAGTTACTTTGTCAATAATAACACACAGGTCGAACTTTTGATCTTTTCCTGTGACTCTGATCTGTGGCTGAGTGTCCTCAAACCTGAATCACTTCATTCTTGCCTTACCTCAACCCTCCCTCCAAAGTTTGGTCTAAAGTGGATCAAAACTGTTTAAGTTGATTTTGCAAGGTCAACGTTTGACCTAGCCCAGTGATCTTGACCGTTCACCCTACTGTAAAAAAAAAAAAAAAAAAAAAAAAAAAAAAAAAAAAGCTTCCGTATGGCTCTCTTTCAACCCTGGTTAAACTCAGATAAAAACTTAAGCTATTTTGTTCACTGACGCACAAAGACGCGTGTGCGCCACTCAAAACATAACACTGCAATCAACAAACAAGTATTGTGAGATGGAGAAGGAAAATGTTGAAGCAGCGACAAACGCGGTAAGGTAAGGTGAGGAGGCAAGAGGTAAATATTTCTGAGGTAAGGATAGGAACAGAGATGAAGCCAGAAAGAAGGTAAATGTTGGTGAGGCAGCGATAGCAATGGCAAGGTTAGGTTAGGTGAAGTGAAAGAGGAACATATCAGCTAAATAAGGTAGGAAGGATGTACTGGTCAGGTAATGGAGGAACATGTTGGTGAGGTAAGGAAAGAGACAAATGCTGGTGAGGTAAGAACGGAGGCAAACGCTGAGGTAGCGACAGGAGTGGTGAGGTAAGGCGAGATGAAGGGGAGGGGACACTCAACCCTCCGCTGGTGTTGCTGAGTCAAGGCACGCTGAACAGAATATTTTGATATTTCGTTGGCCTTTGTTTTGGACTTACACTGGTTTCCTTTGTCGTTTTTTTATGTATTTAGCATTTTTTCTATATCAATTGTGGTTTTCTTTTGGTCTTATTTTAGTACATCTTTCACCTAACTTTCGCATTTCTTTCTATTTTTCCTATGTATTTTTCTAAATATTTTTTTCTGGATTTTCTTTGGTCTTTCTTTTAGTTTTCCAGCATTTCTCTTATCCATATTCTGACTCTCCTGTGGTTTACTTTTGAGGTTTCTTTTGTCGCAATTTTGTTATTACAGTATTTCTTACTTTCTCACAACTCATCCTTTTTTATAATAATTTGTATTGTCTTTTCTGCATTTACCGAGCCTTTCCTATGCTTAACATTACTTCTCTTAGTTTCTGTTTGTCTTGTTTTTGTGTCCTCTCGCCTTTTAAAATTTTGCATATCCTTATTTTTTTTTCTCATTATCGGTCCCTCTATTATCTTTCCTTGCTTTCCCTATATTTACTCTTACTGTTAACCTGTCTGATAAATCTTTCTCCTTTTACTTGTCTACCTTTTACGACTCTTTTCTCCGCTTTACTCTCTGTCTACTACATTTATCGTTTCGTTATGTTTCTGTTTTATATTTACGGGGCTTTGTCTTGCTCTCTAATTTTTTCTGTTGTCATTGTTTTCTTTTCGTTCCTTTGTATCTCGTTCCTTTATTATGTGTCTGTATTCCTTTTTTGTTCTACTATTTATGTTTGTCCTTTCTATATATTTTCGTCTTTGGCTTTTTTTTCCTTTCTTTTTGTATTTCTTGTTTATCTTTCCTTAAGTCGTACTTTTGGCCTGCGTTCAAACTCACGTCTGTCTCAAGTATTTATTCTTTACATTATCTTTTTTTTTTTCCCCCTCTTTAACCGCCCGACTCATCCATCTCTCCTGCCATTTCTTTCTCCGCTCCTGCTTGAGTCCACCTCCTCCTCTACTTTTTTTTTTTTTTTTTTTTTTCACTGTCACTGGCTGTCTGTCAACTACTCCTTGCTTTCTTTCTTTCCCTCTTTTTCTTTTCCTTTCTGTCTTCACATCTCCACTTCAATGTATCTGTCTGTCTATTTTCTGTGTATCTCCTTCCCTTACTCCTTTACTCACTCTACCTGTCTGTTATGTTTGCTTTATTTCCCTTCCCTCCTCACTCCTTGTTCCCACTTTACTTTTCAGCCTGGTTGTTTATGGTTCCTGTTTTATCCTTTCTTCACTTACATTTTCTTTCCCCTCGGTTCTTGCTATCTGCCTGTTTATTGTTTTCTTTCTTTTCTTCTTTTTCTTATTTCTCTTACCTCTCGTAGAATACAAAACAAGTTGGTATTTCTTATTAGTCTCTCTCTCTCTCTCTCTCTCTCTCTCTCTCTCTCTCTCTCTCTCTCTTAATTTGTCTTTCTTTGTCTGTTCCGTACCGTACATATTTTTTCCATGTTTCTCCAGTTTGTTTCTTTTGTCTTTTCTTTTTTCTTTCATTCGTTTCTCTTGTGTTTGTCTTTCCTACGGTCCTTCATTTCTCTTATTTTTCTTGTTTTTTGCCTTTCTTTTCTCTTCCTGTCTCTTCTTTTTTAGTCTCTCCCTCTCTTTCATTTCTCTTACGGTTTCTTTTCTTTTCATTCCTTTGTTCCTTTGTTTTTCTTGTATTTCTGTATTTTGTCCTCTTTAATGTCTGTTTCTTAAACTCCAAACACGTACAGCAAATTTATCCCTTTCACTACGAGGATTCCCCTAAGCTGAATAAATATGAAATAACCTTAATATTCAGAAAATGTCACCGTACTGAAGGGGTAGATGGAAAATTTTTAACCACTTCGCCACGAGGGGTCTCTTCAAAGCTAAAAAAAAAAAAAATAAAAATAAAACCGATTGGCAGTAGTAATAATATAGTAAAACAAGCATTATCGTCCTGAAGGGGCCAGTAAATTCCTAACCTAATAATAATGAGGCGAAAGTAGTGAAAGCAGACAACCGCTAATTTGCTGGACGAGCAGACAGCCGCCAATTTACAGTAAAGCAGACAGCCGCTTATTTACAAAGAGGTGAAATTTCAACGTTGTAATGAAGGAAAACAGCCTCCATATCCTGCTTATAAGAGCTTGTCGGCCTTCGCGTCTGACCGTCACATAATTATATATTCCTTTACTATGCCTCTATATTTAACACCTTCTATACTAGGAAATACTGATTGGTGGTATACGGTAATTTTAAAACACGGTAAAGCTTCGATGTCTCTAGTATACTTTGGTAGTTGACATTTTTGTATCGTTAGAATATATATATTTTTTTTTTGTTCCCACGTTTGTGAAGCAAGAGTGAGTGTCATGTTTTGCTCGCCGTGTGTGTGTGTGTGTGTGTGTGTGTGTGTGTGTGTGTGTGTGTGTGTGTGTGTGTGTGTGTGTGTGTGTGTGTGTGTGTGTGTGTGTGTGTGTGTGTGTGTGTGTGTGTGTGTGTGTGTGTGTGTGTGTGTGTGTGTGGTGTGTGAAGAAAATAACTCACACACTTTTTATCCAATTTTAACCAAACTTGGTGTAAGGGTTGAAGGTTGGCCAAAGGATTTCCGTACTGACTTTTAGAACAAAAAGTCAAAAGTCAAGATGACAGTCTGACCACGCAAAATCAACCTGGACAGATTTCATCCGATTTGAACAAACTTAGGGGAAATGTTGAGGGTAATGCAAAAACGAAGTTACTCCATTTCGAGAACAAGTCGTCCCAGGTCAAGGTCAAAGTTCGAACCGCGTGTCTGTGCGTGAATAAATCTAAAACAGTTTTAGTCTGATCTGAACTAAACCTGGTGTAAGTGTCAAGGATCAGCCAAGAGGGTAACCAATTATTTTTTATAACATGTCAAAAGTCAAGGTCACACGGTAAAATCAACTTAAACAGTCTTTATCTCATTCGGACTGGTGTTTGTGTGAGGGTTCAGGATTAAGGAAAGACAAAGAATTCACTTTTAAGAGCAGTCAAAGGTCAAGGGCACAGGAAAAGGTCGTGTCAAGTTCACAGGATAAGGACAGATCCGATCTGAATCAAAACTGGCGGAAGAGTGAAGGGTCTGGGGAGAATGAAATAAGTCGATCTTAAGAGCAATCGGTCAAAGGTCAAGGACACAGGGCAAGAACAAATGTTCGGCCGTCAGACCACTTTGCACGGCGCAGGTATTGCACTCTCAGTGATAATAAACTTATTCTTTTTTTAACCTCTGCTATGATGAAGTACTTTCATTTGTATCAGGCCACGTCTAGATGATTTTATTCAAAACAGAAAGGATATCTTTTAGTGAAGGAGTAAGGTAAGGCTACGGTGGACTTTTCCCACCCAGTCCGAAGAGTCTCCCAGAAATCAAATGATATTATCCGGCAATGTTAAGAATAATCCTTTAAAAGGTGTCATCGGATACAAAAGAACTGATGTTCGGGGTCCTACAACTCACCTCCAGCAAAATAAAATCGTATGACTTTAAATGGAAGGAAACACAAGGGTAGCCCCAACTATGAGAAGCTAACAGTGGCAATATCAAACTCTTGTTACTCTCAGCTGAATCTGCCATTAGCTGGAACAGAATAATAGCGTTACCTCGACCATGAGAGAGTTCAGAAAGAAAAAGTAAAAATAATGTAAAGGGTGGAAGTGGTTAATTTGGTTGTATCCACGTCGGAATGTTTATGTTTCCAGCAGTCCCCACTCGGAATCCTAATGAGTGGTGTTGTGACCGCACCGGAATCTTTGTTCGCTGTTATTAGGACCAGAATTTTATCCCAGGAAATGACAGTGGTGCCGGGTGGGGGCCAGGTGAGGCAGAGAGGTGTGAGGCCAGGTGAGGTAATGAGGTGTGAGGCCAGATGAGGTAATGAGGTGTGGGGTCAAGCGAGGTAATGAGGTGTGGGGCCAGGTGAGGTAATGAGATGTGAGGCCAGGTGAGGTAATCAGAGATTGATGACGTAATGAGAGGTCTGATGAAGTTATGAGACAGAGGCTGAGTGAGATAATGTGGTGCAATGCCAGGTGAAGTGATGGGGTGAGGTGTCAGATGGAGGTTAAATGAGGTAATGAGCTATGAGGTCAGGTGAGAGGAAATGTTCAGCATTCTTTGTAGGACGGTGAACAGGTTGAAGTCCGTCTGCCCTTCCCTGCCCTTCCCCCTCCCTCACCCTGCTCTGCCCTGCCCTTTCACCTGCCCTGCATCTCACCCACACCGCCCCCTAGCTCTCTCTCTCTCCCCGCCCTTCCTCCTCCATTCCCCCGCCTTAGTACTCTTGTCGTGTAACACCAATAGTACCATTCACTTGAAGACTTACCACAGCTACAATCATTCCTTCCAACTGTATCAATACTAATCCTTCAACCATTAAACATATCAATACCATACCTGCAAACATTAATCTTATCAATGCCATAACTACAAATATTAAATATATCAATACCATAATCACAAACATTAATCATATTAATACCACAACTAAAGTGATTCCTCAAGCAGGCCCACACAAACACCTACATCCACCACCCCACTTCCACTTTGCTTTTCGTTACATTTTCATCGTTTCACCAGTAACCCTCAACACACCCCATCCACCCACTTCTACATTATTCTACCGCAAAATCTACACTGAAACTAAGCTAGTGTTTACTCTTTTGTAATTCAGCACCCCACAAGTGTTGCATCCACCAGCACTCACACTTGACCTGATTCCGAAAACACCCACATGTCCTCAGCCCTCAATCATCTTTCAACTTTCACTATACAACACAACAATCGGATACGTTTATGTGAAGCTACAGAACGTGCTGAATGTTTTTGGCGTATCCGATAGAGTCAGGATTCCGGGGGCTTGAGTGATGAGTGAATGGAAGCGTGGCCCATTGGATTGGGCAAATTTGGACTGTCTGGACATTGCTACTCCTCACCCTGCCCTTGGGTGAGAAAGGAGGTCCGGATGATGATGATGATGATGATGATGACAACACAACAAAACAAAACACAACACCAAACACACACACACACACACACACACACACACACACACACACACACACACACACACACATTTACCTAGCGAATCTCTCCATGTCCGTCATTCATCAGGTTTACCTATCAAACCCTAGCACATCTACAAAAACTTCCCTTCCGAGCACCACCCACGCTCACATTTACACATTATTTCCATTTCTTCATGCATCCAGCAGCCTTCTCCATTCTCTCCACCCATCACCGTAACCTGTCAAACTATACCCTATCTACAGTACACACACTTCCTATTCCAATACTACCTACTCCCACCGATACATACTTCCTCCGTACCCTCGTCCCCCCCTCACATTCACTCGCCTACCCACGTATTCTAACCTATACCACCTTCTCGCACCTCCCCTCCCTCTTTTATCGTGGCAATCACATCCCTCAACTCGCACTCATATACCACCGTACCCTCCCAGCACCAAACCATCCTCGATTTTATACACTCTACAATCCCTAACCCTTTCAACCAATTTTTTTTTATTCTTGTTGTTTCCAGACAATTATATTTAGCTTGGGAAAGACCTCTCTTGAAGAGATCTATGAAGGGTGTATCTAATCCTTCCTGTTCGGAAAATAAATCGCTTGGAGATGGGAAGAACTCAAAGGGACATGATCCAAGTGAAAAGGCCAACACCATCCCAATTCTCACACTACTCTACCCCCACAACCTCCCATCGTCACACCATCCCCACCCACACATACTCATTCCCACTTACACCCTTCCCCCACCCTCAACCTCATCACTTCCACCCACACCACACTCATCCCTCCCCCGCCCCAGCCCGATTGCTCCCATTTACGGCTCTCCACACCATCTTTAAATTCTCACCCAACCTCTTTCTTACCTCTAACCCAATCAACCCTTCCCATGCACACCCTCCTATCCCCACCACACTCACCTCATCCCCTGCCCCAACCAAAGCACTCCCACCCCCATCCCTCCACATTTTCACCCAGCCCCCATTACACTCACCCCCTCCCCTTGCCTCAACCCCACCTCTCACTCCACTAACTTCGTAACCCACACCAACCCCCTGCCATCCCCGGCAAGGACCCTAGGGAGGTGTTTGTGATGCAGTAGGGCGCATTGAAGCTGCCTGTCTGGCCTCTCAATTGTCTCATTACCTGCCTCACTGCCAGACTGTCATTCCCTGGAGTGGCTGACACCTGATTGGCGCTGGCACGTGACTCACTCTGATTATGTCGCTGACTGGGTAACTGGCTATCAAACTACCTGTGACTGGGTAATTGGTCTGGAAGATATGCTTGGGCGCTTGACTAACTGGGTGCTGGAAGGTGTCTGACTACCTATGAATGGGTGAATAACTCACTGGGTGTTGGGAGGTGTGTCAGTCTGTGGTCGGATGAATGTGACTAAATGACTGACTAGGTGAATTAATGATTGGCTGATTGACCGACTGCCTGCCTGTAACTGGATGCATGACTGGATGGCAAATTGTTAGGTGTCTTAACCGTTAAAAAAAAAAAAAAAAAAAACTTAGTTATAACAGACCATTGATTATAAGATATATTTTTTTTTTTTTGTGAATCTTGGACCTGTTATTCACATGACTGGCTGATCCGTAACTGAAGTGGTTGACCTAGAATCCGTGTGACTGGCTAATCCCCTCCTTCCTAATTAACCTTTCTCCCTCCCTCTAATCAGATTATCGGTCCACTTTGAAGGATTATAATTATTTTAAAGGTTAGCTGGCGGACATCCTAATTGATTATTCTAGTGTAGGATAATTTTACCACCTAATTATATTCGCTCTGAATGGGAGACTCGATCCCTTCACTACGATAACGTATTTTAATCTTGCTACTGTCCGACGACGTAATTCAGCTTGGGAAGAATGACGCAGTAGTGAAGGGGTAAATGAAGGTTACGTTTCATCCCTCATAACAAAGAGTCTATCCAAGCAGAATAAAACTGTGTATCGGTGACGATAATATAATAAAAAAATCACTTGGTTGAAAGGGTTAAGCAGTTACATGACTTAACCTAGTAGTTAGGCGATAATAATTCCACTTCTGATCACCTTGAGTGGCAGAATAACTGGATCAGTATATGTTAGTAGCGTACAATCTAATATGCAACTCAGCACGGTCCTATATACTTAAGTGTAAGAACATAAGAACATAAGAACATAAGAAGAGAGGATAACTGCAGTAGGCCGGTTGGCCCATGCTAGGCAGCTCCTAGAAGAGTAACTGAACTACTAGAATGAGATAAGGACAGCAAAGAAGAAGGCTCTCCCCCGCCCTCCAAACCCTCCAGCCGAAGCCGGCAGGAAAAAGTCAGAAAGAACACCACGCCGTATAGAAAAACTGGCGTGGACATTTTACAGGAAAGTGTGAAAGGAGAATAGAGACTATCATAGTGTAACCTGAAAAGAAAAATTTTTTGATTAGTATTGGTTATAAGGTTTTCTTTATTCTATATCCACCCCTAATTTGTCATATGCTTATCTAGCCTATGCTTGAAACTCTCAATGGAAGAGGCAGCAACTACTTTACTAGGTAGCTTATTCCATTCGTCTACTACTCTATTACCAAACCAATTTCTACCGATTTCCTTACTGAAACGGAATTTTTCTAGTTTGAAACCATTATTTCTAGTTCTATCCTGTATGCTCACTTTAAGTACCTTGCTAATATCTCCCTTATTTATACCATTCATCCACTTAAACACCTCAATTAAGTCTCCCCTTACTCTACGCCTCTCTAGCGAATGCAGACTTAGTCTTTTCAGTCTGTCTTCATATGACAGGTTCCGGACGTCATGTATCATTTTAGTCATTCTTCTCTGTACATTTTCTAACGAATTAATATCCATTCTATAGTAAGGACACCAGAATTGTACTGCGTAGTCTAAATGTGGCCTTACTAATGCTAGATAAAGTTTTAGTATTACTTTAGATGATCTATTGCTCACGCTTCTCGAAATAAATCCTAGGACCCTATTTGCTTTATTTCTCTCATTAATACACTGTTGCCTAGGTTTAAGGTCGTTACTAATCATAACTCCTAGATCTCTCTCGCATTCCGATTTGCTAATTTCTTTGTTATCTAAGCTGTATTTAGTATCTCCAATGGTCTTGCCTACGTTAAGTACTTTACATTTTTCAACGTTAAATTCCATTTGCCAAGTTTTAGACCATTTGGACAATGTATCGAGGTCTTTCTGTAAGTTATGGCAATCGTCAGTCGAGTTAATGATACGCCCTATTTTTGTATCGTCGGCAAATTTGCTGATGCTGCTATTGACTCCTAAGTCTAGATCATTTATATATATGATAAATAATAAGGGACCGAGTACTGAACCCTGTGGTACACCGCTAGTTACTAATCCCCAGTCCGACTTAGTTCCATTTATTAATACTCTCTGCTTTCGTCCTTTCAGCCAGGATTCTATCCATTTTAAGATATCGCCGTCTATACCGTGTGCTCGAACCTTTCTAACTAACCTTTCGTGTGGGACCCTATCAAAAGCTTTACTAAAGTCCAGATAAATAACATCGTAAGCTTTATCGCTATCTACTGCCTCATAGACCTCCGAGTAGAATGACAACAAATTTGTGAGGCAGGATCGTCCTTGCCTGAATCCGTGCTGACTTTCGTTTATAAGATTAAATCTTTCTAAGTGTTCTCTAATCTTATTTGCCAAAATTGACTCTAACATTTTTCCTACTATTGACGTTAGACTTATCGGACGATAATTCGACGCAGCTGATTTATCACCCTTTTTAAAGATGGGCACTACGTTTGCGGTTTTCCACGCCTCTGGAACTTCTCCTGAACTTAAAGAGTCATTAAATAACGTTAAAAGTGGCTGACATAATTCTTCTTTGGTTTCTTTTATAATTTTTGCATATATATCGTCCGGACCTGGCGATTTTTGAGGTTTTAACTTATTAATTTCTTTCAATACGTCCTCCTTACTAATGGTTATTTTACTAAGAATATTTTCCGTATTCTCATGGTAAATATTTGCTGCTTGAGGGACCAGGCTTAGATTTTCCTTGGTGAATACTGATATGAAATAATTATTTAGGATGGAGCACATTTCTTTATCTTCACTGGTAATGTCACCTGATTCTGTTCTGAGTGGTCCTATCCTGTCTTTATTTTTCGTTCGGTACATTTGATAAAAACCCTTTGGGTTTTCTTTTGATTCACTGGCAACCTTAATTTCATAACTTCTCTTTGCTTTTCTTATCTCCCTCTTTACTTCTCTATTTAAAATTGTGTACCGGTTACGTAAGTGTTCCTTTCCACGTTTTATTTTTCTATATATTCCTTTCCTTTGGCCTATGAGAGATTTTAATCTGTTGTTTAACCATCTAGGTTCCGAATTATTAGTTCTAAACGGCTTTGAAGGAATATATCTATCTTGGCCTCCGTGTATTATATTTATTAACTCGTTATACTTCTCACTGGTTGAACGTCTGCTTGGTACTGTAGCTGAGTTAATTTCCGTCACCTGGACTACATTCCTATCCCCAGGTGTTTCCTGCGCCTGACCTATGACCTGGGATTCCACACTAACCTGACATTCCCTCAAATAGCTAATCTCCCTGTGGACTACCACTGTGCATTGTTATATAAGTAGTGAATAATATAATGAATATTACGGCCGTCGCCGTCACCGCCACTGTTGCTGCTACTGATGGTGCTGATGATTTGATGGCGTTGTGATAATGATGATGATGATGATGATGATGATGATACCTATTAATTTTATTCTCTTTCGGGCAAGTGATGAGGCAGATCAAGAAGTACAATTATCTGCAGAATGAAATTACTCGACGAGAGACTGATCCCAAGCTGGGGCGGGGAATACTCTGAGAATTAAAATTTGGCTAAAACTCTCTTGACTAATTTTCCCCGTGAACAACGTACACTTCATAAAAATAAACCCCCGCTAACACCATCACACCAGTCGTGAATGACAGCCCTAGCATGTATACATTATGGACGGGGCGTACTAGAGTCGAAGCGGTGACTTGTGAAGGCATGCAACACACAGATGGACAACTAGGTCTCAAGGAACGGACGTACTGTCTTGTATAAGAGCGCGCGCGCACACACACACACACACACACACACACACACACACACACACACACACACACACAAGCATCAAAATGATCACATCTCAAAGAGAGATCATCAAGCACTAAGTAATGTAATATTTCTGAGGACAAAATCGCATCCTAACATAAGTCTTGTGCCAAAATTATCCCAGCGTCATCGAAGTTTAGTAAATGCCGAATAATCTGGGCTTAAAACAGTCCAGCTTCCCTCCTAATGCCATTATTCCAGAGTTCGCAGTGGAATTAGGCGGATTATATCAAACTTGACGAAAAGATTAAGACTGAGAGTGGATGCTTCGGCTGTTTTGTTAATGTGTCTCTTCTTTCTCTTGCAGGTACGAGGCGGTGATTTTAAGTTCCTCTCTCTCTTTCTCTCTCTCTCTCTCTCTCTCTCTCTCTCTCTCTCTCTCTCTCTCTCCGTGATCACAGTCTGGCCGGTCGACAGTTCGTGACATTCCTAAGGTGAGTTTCCTGGCAATTTACATCCCCCCTCCTCCTCACCCCTTCTTACCCCCCTCCTTACCTCTTCCTCCTCCTCCTCCCTCTTAATTTCTTTCTTATTTCACTTAGTTTTCCTCCTTAGTTTCCTCCTCTCTGCATCCTTCTCTTTCTCCTCTTCCTCCACTTCCTCCTTCCTTCCTTCTTTTTTTTCTTTTTTCATTCTCCGTCTCCAAACTTCTACCACATCATCTCTCTCTCTCTCTCTCTCTCTCTCTCTCTCTCTCTCTCTCTCTCTCTCCTTTTCTGTCATTGTTACTTCATTTTTCCTCTTCACACTTCCCTTTTCCCTCTTATCTCTCCTCTGTGGCCCCTTTTATCCTTCTTATCTTCCTTCTTTCCTCCCACTTCTTCCTTACCTTTGTCGTGTAACTTCTCTCCATCTTCAGTCTTCTCTTAAACTTACAATATTACAATTCTTTACTGAGTTTCTTAAGACTTGAACATTTCCCCCTTTCCTCCTGCATCTCTCCTTCATTTCTTCATCCTTCATCTTAATAAACCCTCTCCTCGTCCGTCTATTTACCTCATCCATCTCTCTTCTTTTCCTCCTCTTTGTTTTGCCTCCATCTTCATTCTCTCTCTTCTCTTCCTCATCTCTCTTTTGCCTTCATCACCATTTGTACATTATATACAGTATATACTGTACTGTATATATATATATATATATATATATATATATATATATATATATATATATATATATATATGTACACACACACACACACACACACACACACATATAGATAGATAGATAAAGAGATAGATAGATAGATACAGATATAGATATAGATACAGATATAATATAGATGGATAGATAGATAGATGTGTGTGTGTGTGTGTGTGTGTGTGTGTGTGTGTGTGTGTGTGTGTGTGTGTGTGTGTGTGTGTGTGTGTGTGTGTGTGTGTGTGTGTGTGTGTGTGTGTGGTACAGTGGTAAAGTGTGCGGTTTCGTACACTGAAGAACCAAGGTTCGTGCCCCTCCAGGGTAATAAACTTTGAGAGCGTTCTTCTGGCCACGTATTGCTTGGCGGACATAAGGGGTGCTGTGGTTGAACCAGTGCCGCATACTATAAAGTATGCTTGCACCCAGTCGGCTTGCGCGGGCCGATTACACTTGGTTCACAGACTACTCGTACACACACATCCGAAGCCACTCCAACGCAACAATTACACTTACAAGCACTTCCCACCCTACATACAATCTCTACCAGACAGCCTAAGCCACTTGGTAGAGATACATTGGCTGTATCGTCCCGACTTCGGTCGGGATAGGCCGGTCCTGCAGTGGATACTCAAGCGGCTGATGATATATATATATATATATATATATATATATATATATATATATATATATATATATATATATATATATAATCTAATTTCATCATCTTTTTCCTCATTCTGCCTTCGTTCCTCTTTCCTCTCCCATCCCCCTTTACCCGTTTCCTCCTCTCTTCTTAAACCTCTCCTTCACATCCATACTTGTTCTTTCCTCCCCTCTCCTAGCCTCACCTCCTCTCTATCGTTTCTTCTCTTTTCCTTCAGTCCTTCTTCCTTGTCATAAATCTTTCCCATTTCCTCCCTTATTCCTCCTTCCTTTTTCCCTAATTCTCCTCTACCTACCCTCCTCATCCCCTCGAACCTTACTCAACCTTCTCTCTTTCCTCCCCCCTCTACGTTTTGGCTTCATCTCTTACATTTCTTCTCATTTTCCTTATTCCACATTCTTTCCTGTTTCCTCCTTCATCCTTATTTCTTCCCACCTAACCTTCTAACTCATTCTTACCTCTTCTCTTCTCCATCTTTAGTCTCCTGGTTTCTTCTTTATATGGTCACTTCTCCACCCTAGTGTCCCATATTTTTCCGACCTCATTCCTCTTTCCCGCCTCCTCCACCGTCCCTCTCACCTAACCCATCTCACCCTCTCCCTCTCCCGGTTACCTGCCTTTTGTCCCTAATCACCCTCCCTTTGCATTCCCACATCCATTCTCTTGACCTCTCACTTCTTGGTAAACATCTCGCCTATCCATCTCGTTCTCTCATCTCAAACCCTCTCATGGCCGTAGCAGCTCTACTATTCTATTCCAGACAGCGATACGTGATTTTGTTAAACTGACAGTGAGTCTTAGGGCCTGAGAGTGCTAATACTGTCACCATTAACCTTCCCATGGTCGAAACAGTTTTAAGGCCAGACTTACATATCCAGTAAGTATTAAGTTACTGCAGCCTTAATCAGCAATGGTAGACACTATGTGGGGATGGCGGCAACCCACCCATAAGTCTTAACAAACATAAGCCTTCGTAACTCCCAAACACGGAAGTATTAATTTTTTATTCATCTACCCTTCATCCTCATGACTGTCATTTACTAAAACATCTCCGAAAGTAAGTAAAACATAACGCTAACACGCTAAAAAAAAAAAAAAAAAAAAAAAGATTTCTGCATCATCTTCCTTCTCAGACCCCTCTAGCACTAAAATTGTTAAACAGATCACCTTGTTTTTGCACAGAGGGGTGTCACTCTGCACTGGGTATATATTGCCTGATAAAGGTCGGATGTAATAAGTCGGGAATAGGTCAGCTTTTACAGTTTTGATCCGATTTAGGCAAACCCTTGGTAGATGGGTAAAGGGTGTGCAAAGAGTGTGTTTCAGTTTTGAGATCTATCGGTCAGAATTTCAGGTTACTGGACAATGTCAAACTTTCGGACTTTTCACTAAAAAAGTTGTAGTTCAATATGGATTAAACGTGATGGAACCATTACGGGTCAGACACCGAATAAATTGTTATAGTTTGAATACAATAGGTCAAAGTCACAAAAACACTTTTGATCCAGTTTGAACTGACCTTAGCGGAGGGGTTCATGGTCACCGAAAGATGAAGTATTTCATGTTTGAGAACAATCGGTCAAAGGTCAAGGTCACAGAACCAGGTCAAAGTTCGGTCATAGACCGATCGCAAGACGTGGGTGTTGTGCTCTCTCTTAGTGTTCCTTTTCGTTATTTTCTCCAGAAAATTATATTCAGCTCAAGAGAGACTTTCCGAACTGGAGCGGGTTAGTCGGAGCCTTCATTAATCCCTTCACTGCTACGATACTCTTAAAGTTGAAAAACTCATTAAAAAAAAAAAAAAAAAACTTTTGGAGCTTTCTTACACAGTCTTTATAAAATCAGTAAAAGAGCCAAAGTATAAAAAATATTTACTAAAATGTACGACGATGCAGATATGATAATGCACCCAAAACCAAAGGTCGCGGCAGTAAAGCAAGTAATTCCATCCTTACAGCTTTTTTTCTCTCTCTCTCTTCTGTACATGCCATTATGGTGCTGCATCAGTGCACCTAATAAATGCCACGATAATAGTATAACTGTTGACCAACAATATAGGCTAGTACACAGAAATATGCCATAAAAAAAAATAATAATGTAAGGATGGGATTGCTTGTCGTTTTACTGCCTCGGTCTTTTTTCCGATGGCCTTGGGAACACTGCCATTCCTACATCTTCACATTATTATTTTTTTATTTGTACAGTCATCATTCATGGTGCGAAACAACTGTGGTATTCCATTCTACAGTAGATAATGCTAGATAACTGTATTCACCTAACAGAGAATCACACAAGCCTGGCTTACTTCCCCTTGTTTTTCCTACATATCTCTTCATTTAGGCTTTAGTGGACATCTTCCCTGCATCTTCTTTCCCTTCACCACCTCCTGTCATTCACAACTCTCCCTTCTTTCATTTCCTTCTCCTTCCTTCCTTTTTGTGTGTATATCTCTCTCGCTTTCTATCTCATCTTTATTCTGCAAATATCTTCCTTTGTCACACTGGCCCTCAACACTGCAGCTTCCTTCCCTCCATTCACAAATTCTTCTCCTTTATCTGGCTCCTTCCCTTCACCATTTCTCCTTTACCTCGCTCCCTTCCTCCTTTCCTTCCCTTTCTCCACCTTTATGTGCATCTCTCGCTTTTTCTCATATCTCGTACCCTCCTTTCTGTGCTGAATCTTCCGTTTCATATTGTGTATACTGTTTCCTTCATTTCTCTACTGCCCTTATTATCACTTCCGTTCTTGCTCCCTTTTCTCTCCCTCCCCTTCATTACTCCCCTTCGTTTACCCTTTTTTGTTTCTTCCCCTTCCCTTTCCCTTTATTTTCCCCCCTTTCTGTATCTTCTGTCGTCCTCCCTCCCCTTCCCCATCCCTTCCTTTTATGTATGTGTCTTTAGTCTTCCATCATCTACGGCTCTTCCCTCTACTGCTCTCCCCTCCCCATCCTTCCTTCCCGTCCCCTTGAACCTTTCCCGTCCCATCCCATCAGTTTTTCTTTTACCAATCCTTATTTTTTCCCTTCAGCATCCTATTATCATTCCACCCTTTCACATTTTCCCTTCCTTTTCCTCCTCTTCACCTTTTTTCCTCCGTTCACATTTTTTCCTTCCATCCTTCCTTCCCTCCTCACCCCTTATAGTTTTCTTTCCGTCCTTCCATCTCTCTCCACTCCTGTAAATTTCCCTTCTCTTTCCTTCCCTTCACTTTTCCCTTCTCATTCCACCACTACTCTTTTCTCTTCCGTCCCTCATTCCCTGCCCACCCTTTACACTTCCCTACCTTAAGTTCTATCCTTACTATCCCTCTCCTTTTGTGTCCCCCACCCCCGTCCTCTAATTTCGACCGCCCACAGCTGCACCGACCCACCTCATCATCCTTTCCCTTTTTTCCTTCCATCCTTTCCCAACCCTTCATCCTTTCCCATACCTCTCCTTTCCCCTTCCCCTCCTACCCCTTCATCTTCTCCCTTCCCTTCCCACATCTTACGTTTTTCTATTGCGTCACTCCTTCCCTTCCCACACTTTATTCTTTTTCTTCCATCCCTCCTCCTTTTCCATCCCTTCACTTTTCCCTTTCCATTCCTTATCTCTCCCCTTAAATCCCCCCTTCCCTTCCCACGCCTTCATCCCTCCTTTCCCTTTCCTCCACCCTCCTTTGTACCTCCCTCCTCCACCTCTCCCTTCCCTTCCCTTCCCTCCACCCTCCTTTCCCTCTCCTTTGTGGCCTCCCTGCCCTAATCTGGACCTCCCACAGTGGCACGAAGGCCTATTCATCCCTCACTTGGCAACCACTGATAAGGTAGTCAGTCCCTTTCTCCCTCTCTCACGCTCTATCTTGCTTCTTTCCCCTACAGACCTTCTATTTTCCTCTCCCTCTATCAGTATTTTCTTCTCGCTTCCATTCTTCATCCCATACCCATTCTTTACTACTCTCTCTGTCCGTACTTTCTTCTTTCCTCCATTCTTCTTACCATACCCTATCTTTCCTTCTCTGTCTGTACTTTCTTTCTCCTCTTTTTCAGTCCCTTCCTTCCATCTTCTTTCTTACCTCCCTTTCTACCCCGGCTTATTCTCAGCCATCTTCTCCTCTTCTTCTATTCCATTTTCTCCTGTATCTTCTTTCAGTTTTTCATATCTTCTGTCCTCCTTTCTCCTTCCGTTCCATCAGTTCTTTTTCCATATCATCCCTAGTTTCTTCTTTCTTTCCTTACCTCTTCTTCCCCTCCTTCACCTCTCTACTCCCCGTTATATTCCTTTTGTCCCCTTTCCTTTCCTCATCTTCCCTTCATCTTTTTTTTTCCGTTACTCGTACCTTGAATCTCCCGCTCCTCTTTTTTCCCTTCTCCTCTTCTTTTCTTTCTTCCCATCATCTTCTTTCTCATCCTTCCCTGCATCTCTGCTGTCTTTCCCCCCCCCCTCTCTCTCTCCTCCCTTGCTTCTCCAACCCACAGACATCCTCCTTCCATCTTTTCCATTGTATTCTCTTATCTCCCTATCAGAAACTTTTCCTCGTCTTCATTATTTCATCAAGAGATTTTCTTGGTCTCTTCTCCCCTTTTGTCTCCCTTTCACCCTCGCTTCTTCTTTCCCACGTCGAGGCTTCCTTCCCGATCCAAGCCCTTTTCCTTCATTTACACTCCTTTATACCTTTCAACAACTTTTCCCAATTTCCTTCATTTCACCAAACCAACTCTCCTTCTCTTCCCATTCCCTGCTGTGTCTCTTTCACCCTCTCCTCTCTATTCCTCCATCGCTCCTTCCTCCCTTACTTCATCCCACAACCATCCTTCCTCCTCCTGTTCCATTATACTCTCTCTTCAACTTTTCCTCATCTCCATAACTTCATCAATACATTACCATACTCACTTCCCCCCACCATTCTTTGTCTCCTTTTCATCCTCCTCCCTCTCTCTATTCCGTTACACTCTCCTCTCCCCTTTAATGCCTTCACTACGATTATGTGTTCTTAAAAACTATTCCTGCTGTCTCCAAACGATGATATTTCTACTTACGGGAGACTTTTAGCACTGGAGGGATAGATACTGTCTTCATTAACCCCTTCTCAAATTAGGGTACTCTCCTACGCTGAATATAATCGTGTACTAACAGCAAAAAATAAACAAATAAATAAATAAAGGAGAATAACTAGAAATATAAAAAGAAGTACTCACGTCCATTATTTACTGAACACCTTCTCTTATTCTCTTCCCCCTGTCACCTCTTCCTCCTTCCCTTCTCTTCGTCGCCCCTTCCTTCCCTACCTTCCCTCCCTTTACTTCGTTACAGTCTCTTCTCATTAACATCTTTTCCTCATCTCCATTATTACACTAATACCTCTTTTCTTTTCTTCCCTCTTCGTGCTCCGTCTATCCTTTCACTTCCTCCTCCCCTCCCTTCGGCACCCCTTCCCTCTCTGTTCTCCTTTCCTCACGCTATCCCCCTACACTCTTTTCTCCCCCTCGACAACCTCCCTTCATCTCTATTATGTTATTTTACCTACACATTACCTTATTTTCTTCCCTTTTATTATTCTCCCGCTTTCACCTCCTTCTCCCCTTCTTCCTCCTCCTCCTCCTCCGTCTCCCCTTCTCCCCGTCGTCCCTCCCTTCCCCATTTCGCTCCACCGACCTCTTCCTTTCTTCTCTTCCATTACGGTTGTCTTCTCTCCTCGTGTCCATTATAATCTACACACTCTTTTCTTCTCTTCTTTTTTCTTCCTCAAACCTTTCATCAACATATTT
>NC_136975.1:32341808-32456808 GCF_032717465.1 Coenobita brevimanus | reverse complement strand
ATTATTATTATTATTATTATTATTATTGTTGTTGTTGTTGTTGTTACATTATTATTATTATTACTATTGGTGCATCTCACTTGTAATCCTAATAAAGGTGTTGGATGTGAGGGGGGGGGAGGACAGGGCGTTCGGAGAAAGGAGAGGCAGAGCGAAGAGAGAGGAGAGAGGGAGTAATGGAGAAGGGAGGAAGGAGTGAGGAAGAGAGAGGGAGGGAGGGAACAGGAAAGAGGGAGGGTGATGGGGAGAAGAGGAGAAGAAAGGAAATAAAGGTAAAGGAAAGGTGGACTGTGGAGAGAATACGGGGGGAAAAGAAGTAAGAAAAGACGAAAGAGTAACGAGGGAGAAAAGAGTAACGAGGGAGAAAAGAGTACGGAGGAAGGAGTATAGAGGGAGGAAAGAGCGGTGAGGGAGGAGAGAGTATGGAGGGAGGAAAAAGACAAGAGGGAGGAAAATGCAACAAAGAGGAACAGAGTGCAGAGGTAAAGGAAACGAGGGGGAAGCAAATGTATAGACAGACAGGTATAGATAGGTAGATCGATAAATTGACAGACAGACAGACAGAAAGACAGACAGGTAAACAGTCAGGTAGGTAGGTAGGCAGGTAGGTAGGTACAACAGACAGACAAACAGACAGACAGACAAAGATAGGTAGAAGAAAAGATAGACAAACTGACAGAAACACAGATGGACAGATAGACAAATAGAGATGGATAAATATTTTACTGAAAATTAAATTGCGTCGATTACTACTTACATGGGCTGGGGTGTCAGGTAGAGTGGGGGGGGGGAGGGAGGACTGTGAGGCGGGAGGGAAGGAAGGAGGAAAGGGGGAGAAGAGGGAATGTGAGGAAAGAAGAGGAGGAGAGGATGACGTGAGGGAGAGGAAGCTGAGGTAATTGAAGGAGATAAGGATAGAAACAAGGATGTGAAGGAAGGATAAGGAGACGGACGTAGGCGAAGGAAGGAAAGGAGGAGTATGAGGGCTGAAGGAAGTTGGGGATAACTGGAAGGTAGGAAGGAAGTACGAGGAGAATGGAAGAAAGGGAGGGAAAGGAGAAATGTGAAGTCGGAATGAGAATGGGTATTTGAGAGAGTTGGGGATGGAGGAGAAGGATGGAGAGATGAACGTGAGAGAGGGAAGGATGGAAGGAATGTGGGACAGGGATGAAAGTGGGAGAGATGAAGATGAGCTGAGGGAGTTAGAGATGGGGAGGAAGGAAAGGAAGATGAGTTGAGGGAGTTAGCGATGGAGAGGAGGGAAAGGTAGGGATGAAGAGCGAGAGAGGGGAGGGAGGGGTATGGGGGATGAAAGTGAGAAGCTGTTGGAGTTTTGGATGGAGGGGAGGGAGGAATGTGAGAGAGGGATGAAAGTGAGGAGTTGTGGGGGTTTGGGAAGGGAGGAGAGGGAAGGGGAGGGGAGGGGAGGGAGGGATGAGACAGGGAGATGAAAGTGAGGAGTTGTGGGTGTTTACAACGGAGGGGAGGGGAGGGGAGAGGGAATGGACACGGAGTTCAGAAGGCGACCTTGTGCTCCTTACCCAAGGTGGTCCCTCACCCCGTCCACCTCCTCCTCCTCCTCCTCCTCCTCCTGTTACTCCCCTCTCCGTCACCCACTCCTCCATCACCCCTTGCTGCCTCTTCCCACAACAGTCTATCCAGTAGCAAACAACCTCGAAAGAACCATTAGATCTCTTGTTGTTTGCTTGCCTCTGTATTCCTTTGTATCTACTCCCCTGCTTCCCTCCTGCCTCACCTCCTCCCATGGTACTCCCTCGCCTGCTCCCTTCCCCCTCCCTCTTCCACCCCTATTCCTCCCTCACCTATTTCTCTCGTCCGTCATCTACTATCTTCCTTCCCTTCAGATTCTCCCTCCCTCTCCTTCCTCTTTCCCCCTTCCTATTCCTTCATCTGCTCCTCCCCTTCTCTTCTTTCTTTCTCTCTCTCTCTCTCTCTCTCTCTCTCTCTCTCTCTCTCTCTCTCTCTCTCTCCGCGTCAATAATTCTACCAAATCCCTTATCTACCTCCATCCAGTAATCGTAAACGGTAGACTTGGTACTAGGGTGCCTTCCCGTTTGTACATGACTTCGTAGCAGCCGTTCTTTTGCGACTTATTTAGCACACTATATCTTAGAGAGAGAGACAGACAGACAGACACAGACAGAACTATCAGCAACATGTCCAGTGAGGGGAAATAAAGGTGAAATATGCAAAATCAATTACCGAAATCTACCTAACTAATAAGGTTACGTGAATATCGACCTTATTATTACAACTCATAGGGCGAAGTAGAAGACAAGAACATTATTATTATTTATTATTATTATTATTATTATTTACTACTGATATTTTTCTGAAGCACCTGACGAAGATGCAAGGTACGTGGTGTCCCGACATCATACCTGACTGCACTCTGTATTCTGGGATGCAGGCTGATCAGATCTAACAATCACAAACATCCTATTAATGACCGTCAAAAATCAGGTATGGTATTAGATCTGAGAAAGAGAGGGGCAAGGCACGCTTCCACCTTCTGACAGTCATTTGTTAGCTCCCAATTTCTGAGTCATCTGTTAAATCTATAAAGAAATTAAGTTTACTAGACGGCTCCACTTGGCCTGACGAATGCGCTCAAAATTGTGGCATGCAGGCTAACCACGTCTAATGATCACCAAGCTACAAAAAATCACCATCAGAAGTTTGGAAATTTATATACACATTCGTTATCTCAGGTATTTTATATCTTTTTGAATTTCACAAAAAATAATATGACCATGTGAAACAGACTTTCTTAAAAATCACCAAATAAAAAACATGCCAAAAGTATTCTTGTAAGTGTCTTGGCGCTACTTCCTGGAGATTTTTTTTTTTTTTTTTTTTTTTACCAGTCCATATGATGGGGCATCCTTTAGAACACTGGATTTGCCACTTAAATTCTAAAAATTCGTTCGAGGATATCAGCTCCATAAGAGTTTATGTGACCGTTTATGTCTGGTAATGTCTGGTACCGCTGTCGCCAAACGTAAAGACAGCGAATTTGAGCTTTGGTTTGAGTCATAAAACGTGACGTGCTTATCTGATTTTTGCAGAAAAAAATACTACTTCAACCAAAGCAAAGGTAAAACTACAGCGTAAAATAGTGATTCTGAATAACGTCGGTGTTTAACATTATTTTCATCAAAAGACTGACGACTAAAACACGTTCCACGCCTTGCTGTGGACACCTATTACAAAGCAATATGACCGTGAGACCCCTAGGACGATGCGGACGAGGCGGCGGCAACAGGGCCGAAATCGTAACCTTCTCCCGGCCACAGCAGCCCGGCTTATCCCCCATCGATTCCCCGTAACTCGTGAAGTGGGGCGGGCATGTTTCCTCCTTGCTGCTGGTCCATATTTGCCGTCTTGCTCCACCACCACCACCGCCTCCTCGTTCTGTATGCGTGCCGGCCACCTTCCTAGCTTCCTCGCAGCTCAACTCCTCCCCCCGCCCTTCCCTCCTGGAAATGCTCCCCCCACGCCCCTCCCCCCCTCCACCCAACAACTCCAGACCGTCGATCCTCCTCTCTCCTTCCTTATTTTCATTTTTTCCTTCACTTCCCTTCCTTCTCTTCTCCCTTATCCTTTCTTTCTCTTTCTTACTTACTCATTCCTTGCAGTTCACCGTCCTCTTGAAAATGCTCCCTCACGCCCCCTCCCTTCTTACTCCCCCCCCCCCTCGCCGCCGACCGATCTTCGCTCATTCCCTCTCTTCCTTGTTTCATTACTTCTCTTTTTCTTCCTCCTTATCCCTCCCTCCCTCCCTCCTCTATTTTACTTTCTTCCTCGGTCTTCTCCTCCCTGTATGCCCTTCATGCCCCCTCCTCCCTTCTTTCCTTCATTCCTTCCCACGTCTTTCTTCTTCCTTCGCCTTATTTCCTTTCATTCCTCTTTATTCCTCCATTTCTTCTTTCCTTAGCTCCTAGAAAATCTTCCACATGCCTCTCTAACCTCAACCCGCCCCTTACTCTCATCTCTCATTCCCTCGCTTAATTTTTTTTTTTTTCAATCTCATCTCTTTCCTTCTTCTGTATCCCTTTCACTCTTGCCCCAACTCCCCTCTCTCTCCCTCACATCCTTTCATTTCTTCATTCCCTTCCTTCAGTCCTATTTCTCCTTCCTGATTCCTCACTCCCTCCCCCGCTCCCTAACCCTCCTTTCTCCTTCCCTTCTTCTTTATCCTCCCTTTCCTTTCTCACCTTCAAGGTCTTCTCCTCACACCCTCTCCAACCCTGTCTCCTTCCTCCCTTCCTTCCTTCACTGCCTTTCTTTCCCCTCGTTATCCCTCTTTTCCTCTTTGATTTCTTCCTCCCCTCCTCATCTCAAGAAAGTGCTCTTAAACCCCTCACAATCTTCTCTCCCTTCTTTCATTTTTCTCTTTTTCTTTCACCTTCTTCCTTATTCCTCTTTCTTTTTTTATTTCTTCCCTTCTCACCTTCCCATAACTGCACCTCAGTGTCCTTCCCTTCTTTCTTCTTTCGGAAGCTCCTTCCCTGCCTTCAGCTCCCTTCCCCTCCGCTTACCCCTCCCGTCCTTTCTTCCTTCTGTCCTTCTCCTCCCCTCCCTACCTTTTTCCTTCACTTTACTTCCCTTCTCCGTCCTTCTCCCCCCTCCCTCCTCTCCATTATCCTTGCTTCATCCCTCCTTCCTTACCTCCGGGAACAATCCCTCACCCCCATCCTCCCTTCCATCCCTTCTTCATCCACTCTCTCCATCCTTCCATCCTTCTCTCCTTTTTTTATATATTTTTTTCCACTCCTCCCTTCTCGTTCCGCCAAGTCCTGCAGTCTCTACCACACACACTTCATTTCATTTTTTTCCCTTCCTCCTCCCTCTCTTCCTTCCTCCATTCCCTCCTTCCCTCCCTCACGTTTCCCTTCTCTCTATTTCTTTTGCACACTCACAGATCCGCCACGTCCTCCACTCTCCGCCATACCCACTTCATTCCTCTTTCCCTCTATCCTCCTTCCCTTCCTTCTCTCCCTCCTTCCTCCTTTCCTTCTCTAGTATATCAACGTTCATTCATCTCTCTTTCCTTCTCTCCCTCCTTCACTCGCCAAGCCCTTCACTCCCTCCCACTCCCAGCTCAACATCCCCTCCCTCCTTCCTTCTCCTTCAACTAAATCCTTCCTTTCCTTCCTTATGTTTCTATCCATTTCTCTTCCCCCCTCCCCTTCTCTCTCTCTCTCTCTCTCTCTCTCTCTCCTTCCTCACCCTCCATATCTCCCCTACCTTCCCTATCTCCCTCCCCCTCCACTTCCCCTACCTTTACCTCCTCCCTCACCCACCGCTTCCACATAACTTCCCCATTTCCCTCACCCACACCTCCTTCTCTTCCCTCCCCAACTCCCTTATTCACCAAATCCTCCCTTACCTTCCCCACCTCCTACAATTCCTCCTTCCATCATCACAGTCTTCTTACCCAATCCTCAGCTCCTGTATTCCCCTCCCTCTAACACCACCTGCCTTACCTACACTTCCCTCTAACAACTACATTGCTTCTCCTTCCTTCATAATTCTTCTGCTTCCTCTCATTCTCTCCAATAACTATATTCTCACTTTTCCCCCTCTACAACATCTTTACTTCCCCTACCTTCAGTATCACTCTCCTCTTCCCTCGCCAATTTCTCTTCCCTTACTTCTCCATTCCTCACTCTAATTAAACAGATACCACAGTCATATGTATCCGTCCATCATCATCAGTTCCTTTTATTGTCCCATCAGGAGCTAAGGGCCCCGGGGCTAGGCAGTTCAATCAAGACACTGAAGGCAAGATCAATTCCAGTTAAACCTACCCCATAAAACACGGCTGTATAAGGACTGTTATATATGTTGCCGTTCACGCTCCGTATTCTCAGCAATTTGTAACCAACACTTCTCTCTCCTACCTGTTTTGTATTCCTTGTGTGTGTGGGGGGGGGGGCAAAAGATACAGCCAAGCACGAATTAATAAGTGTGTTGCTATCTGCTTTCCACTGCACCCCTCAGTATATATGTTGCTATCTGATTTCTTTTCCACTCCCTTATACTTTCTGTGCCCATCCCTCCTTTACCTCATCCCTCGCCGGTACTTCCCCGTCTTCCAGCACCTCTCCACTCACCCCTCTTCCCTCTCCCATACCCTCCACCATCTCCAGGAACTGCCCCCTCCTTCAGTTCTCCACCTCCGCCCACCCTCCTTATCACCTCCTGGAAGCTAAATGACGCAACACTTCCAATGTGCTGACGTACAGGGCCGAGCCGAGAGGGAGTGCATACCTCCTCCCCCTCCCCTGCCCTGCACATCTCCCCCCTCTTCCCTGCATCCCTCCTCCCTCCACCCTTCTCCTCGGCTTCACCTCCCTTTTTTGCAATTCTCCAGTCCTCTTCAGATTCCTCCAGTTCTTTACCTCCCTTTCTTCTTCAGTTTCCTTCGACCCTTTAGCTACACTTCCTCTTCACTTCCTCCTACTCTTTACCTCCCCTTCCTCTCCACTTTCCGCCCGCTCTTTACCTTTCCTTCCTCTTCATATTCCTCCCACACTTTACCTCTCCTTTTCGCCTCCTCCTCCTCCTCCTACTCTTCACCTTTCTCCCTATTCTTCATCTCCTTCTCTTCACCTCTTGTCTCTGCATCACCCTCCCTCTCTTCACCTCACCCTTCTTTAAACCTTCCCCTCCCCCTTCTTCCTGCTCATCTTTTCTCCTTCCTCCTCGTCTGTTTTCATCATATTCCTCGTTCTCTTCACTTTCCCTCTTCTGCACCTTCCCTCTCCCTCAACATCTTCCATTTTATACCCTTCCCAACCTCTTACATCATCTGCTCTATCTTTTCTATCCCTCTCCTTTCCTCCCCTTTCTTCCCTCCACCCCTCCCTTCCTCCCTACACACACTCACCGATTCTCTTCTTATATTGCTCCTGTTTTTCTTCACTCTTGCCTGTATATCCCGATATTCCATTTGCCCACCCTCACTCTCAAACGCAGATTACACACACACACACACACACACACACACACACACACACACACACACACAGGGTGTGGTGTATATATATATATATATATATATATATATATATATATATATATATATATATACACTCAATATCCTCCACCTTCTTTCTTGCTCTTCTTCCCTTACTTTCCTTATCTTCTTCAGGCTCAAGCTTTCATCCAAAACTCTCACACTTTCTCCTATAAAGTTTCTCTTCTTTCCTTTCCTCCTTTCCTCCATCTCTCTCGATTCCTCCCTCCCTCCACCTCCCCCGATTCCTTCTTTCCTCCTCTCTCTCTCCTTGCCTTCTTACGTATTCCCAGGCCAGCACCTTCTCAGTGGCTTTTACCTCCATCCACATTAAACCACTTCCCTCTCCTTGCTCCTAAAATCTTGCCTCGTCCTAACAGCTCCTTGCCCTGCTTACCTCTTGCTAACCTCGCCCACCTGTTTCCTCCCTTACACTATAGTCTTCTTCCCTCTGTACTCGTAACTCTCTCTCTCTCTCTCTCTCTCTCTCTCTCTCTCTCTCTCTCACTCTCTCTTGCTCCTAACTTTCTTCTCCTTCCCGTCGTTATTTTTATCCTCCTTCCCTTCTCTCAAACTATATATCTGTCTGTATCGCTCTTATTTTCTCCCTCCCTTCTAAAATTACTTTCTCTTTCCTTTTCTCCTTCTTTCCATTCTTCCCCCTTCCTAAGTCTTTCCCCCTTCTCTCAACTCTTCTTCATTTCCTCTAACTCCTCGAATTCTTCTACCTTCCTTCAATTCCCTTTTATAACTCTCATTCTTCTCTCTTTCTTCTCCTCCCTCTCCCTCCACCTATTTCCTTCCATCCCTCCTTTTTAAACATTCTCATTTCGTCTTCATCTTTCTTCCTTATCCATCATTCTTTTATTTTCACATCCCTAGTCTTCATTTTTCATTCATTATTTCTTTTTCCTCCTTCCAGCCCTCCTGCTTTCTTTCATTTTCCATTTCCTCCATCTCTCTTTCCCTTCCTTATTTATCCAATTCTTTATCCCCTCCTCCTATTTCTGTATGTTCCCCCTTTGGTTTCCCTTTCTCTCCAAATCATTTATTTTCGCCGTTCTCCTTCCATGCTTTCTTTCTTTCTTTTTTTTTTAATATTCCCGTTCTGTTTCCGTTCCTCTGCCATTTTTTCCTCTGTTTTTCGTTCCTTCATTATGTCCTCTCCCTATGCCTTTCTCTACTACCCGTTCTCCTTAACCCTTTTTTCTTCCTGCTCTTTTATTTATTTACTGCTGTTCTCCTTCATCCATCTCACCATCCTTCCCTCTTCTTCTCCAATTCCTTTACTTTCCCCCCGTTCTTGTTTCCTTCTTTTTCTTTTCCAGTTCTTTTATTTTTCGTATGTTTTCCCTCTCTACCCACAACTTTCTTTTCCCTCCCTTCTTTCTCCCTTCCTCTTCTTCCATTATTTCTCACTTCCCCTTCCTCCATTATTTCTCCTTCATCTCCTTTTCTTCTCTCTCTTTTCCTATCCCTCCCTTCATTCTCCCCTCCTCTCAATTCCTCCTTTCTTCTTTCCTCTCCCTCCTTTCATTCTCCCCTCCTTCAAACTCTATATTTTCCTGCCATTCTGCCTGCCTCCATCCCTCTTTCCGTCCTTCCTGTGCCCGCCTGGCCTCTCCCTGACTGGCGGGAAGTGTGTTAGGCTGGCCCAGGGTGCCTCTAAGTAAGTTTACCTCCTTCCTCCGGTGCTCACTTTAACACTCCTTTCAACACTGTACATTTTGCTTTTACTACTGCCAGTTCTTCATTTCTTTAGAGTTCTCAGGTTTCTAGTTTTATCTAAGTCGGCGCTAAAAGATCACCTACTAATGTACATCACCTTTTCTACTTTTCACTTTCTCACTTAACCAGCCCATCTAACCTATACAACAGATTTCAGATTTCCTGCTGCCTGGTTTTTAGTTACTGTATGGAGTCAGGGACAACAGTTCGCCTAAAAGTTTATCTCTTCTATGACTCACTTTCCTCTAGTGGTTTATTTTCACGTCACCTCCTCTACTTAACATTTTCCTATGGTGGATTATATTTCTAAGTCACCACTTCTTCTCACTTTCCAGTGCAGGCAAATATTTCGACGCTGAGAGAGGCTTGACGTGAACCTCTGACCATAGATGATCTTCTCTAATACAATGCATCGTGGAGGAAAGTGAGGGATATGCTCTAAGTATGAAGTAGTTGCAGTGGAACCAACGTCGAATTTTTGTCATTAACAGCACATGTATATACGGTATGACGAGGTTACACTTATAAACCCACTATTATTAACTATATTTGTGCCACCGACCCGGGAAATAGGTTAGGAAGCCGTTTCTGAAGCCTATGAGTCCACCCTTAAGCCAACAAACGGCGACATATATCTTCCCAGCATCACCGCTACGGCATTTACAGGTACCGTACCTTCTAAGTTGTGATAATTATATGAATACCTAAATCAAGACGAATGTACTTATAATACTGGAGAGAAATTTTTTTATATAAATTTAAGTACGTATGTTTTTTTAATTTAGGCTACCCTTTATTTATTTATTTATCACGGATCAGTCAGTCACCTATTCTGCCTCCTGTAACGAGTGCTATAAACCTGAATGATCACAACTCCTGCTCACACAAAGCAATAATCATACACACATTGACCACCTCCGATCCAGCGACCAAAGGGTTAACTCTAAACTATTAACCCTTCATCTTCCAGGAGTGTCTCTCTGCCAAATAAAACTGCTTGACGGTAGCCAGAATAAAATAGGAATTGGCTTCACTGCCTGGGATTTTTTTTTTTTTTTACGGTTATTTCTCGACCCTGTTTATAATGACAACATTTTTATATTCGTATTTGCATTATACAAGGTAAGGCAGAGTTGTATAATTTTTATTGTCTACATTTTATTTTATTATTATTATTATTATTATTATTATTATTATCACTAATACATGTTTTATTAATAAATACCTGCCTCTCGTTCTCCAGCTCAGTCGTACCTGTGCCAAGCTTTGTATCAGTTGTTCTCCCCTTTGACCTCTCACACCACCACCACTCACACCTCACCACTCACCCCTCACACCATCACCACTACTCACCCCTCACACCACCACCACTACTCACCCCTCACACCACCACCACTCACACCTCACCACTCACCCCTCACACCACCACCACTACTCACCCCTCACCATTCACCCCTCACACCACCACCACTACCCACCCTTCCACTATTCCCCCTTCACATCACCACCACTACTCACCCCTCACCATTCACCCCTCACACCACCACCACTACTCACCCCTCCACTAGTTACCCCTCATACCACCACCACTATTCACCCCTCACACCACCACCACTATTCACCCTTCACACCACCAACACTACTACTCACCCCTCCACTATTTACCCTTCACACCACCACCACTACTACTCACCCCTCCACTATTTACCCTTCACACCACCACCACTACTACTCACCCCTCCACTATTTACCCTTCACACCACCACCACTACTACTCACCCCTCCACTATTCACCCTTCACTACTCACCCCTCCACTATTCACCCTTCACTACTCACCCCTCCACTATTCACCCTTCACTACTCACCCCTCCACTATTCACCCTTCACACCACCAACACTACTCACCACCAACACTACTCACCCCTCCACTATTCATCCCTCACACCACCACCACTATTCACCCTTCACACCACAACCACTACTCACCCCTCCACCATTCACTCCTCACACCACCGACACTACTCACCCCTCCACTACTCGCCCTTCACACCACCACCACGACTCACCCCTCCACTATTCGCCCTTCACACCACCACCACTACTCACCCCTCCACCACTCACCTCTCACACCACCGTCACACTCACCACCACACTCACTCCAGATATCATCGTCACGTTATATAGCTACCTCATTTCCTGATAATCTCTTATAAACCCATATAATCCCAATGACCAGTTTTGTGTTACCATACCTCAATTGCCTTGGCCACAAACTCAAAAGTTGCCAATGCTCACCTGATAACTGAAGTTGGTCATCTCCTCCCGGCTCTCACAGTCGCGTAGCTTTTAAATCCCTTCCATGATCATTATTAGTGAGCAGTACAGTAATTTGTAATAATGTAATCATTGGTTATTATACCAGTTTTCTAGACATGACTTAGTTAAAGAAAAATATTACAGAAGTTACCAAAATACACCAGTGGTGCCATAGCCTTCATCACATAATATTACAAGTCTCACTGCATGTTTATTGGAAACGCCTATCACGTAGTTTTCAAACATAATGCATCTGGCAAATGCTGAAGTGCATGTACTGAATGTTACATATGAAAAAAGTATAATTTCCAAAACCGAAAACATGGGAAGACGAAACCGCCTTCCGAAATTGCGGGCGCTGAATAAGCCTAACTCATGGTGTACAATGATAAAGGAATATAAAGACAGTTCAGTGAAACGTCATAATTATTGTGACGTCATGAATTCTGTGACGTCACAGCAGTGCTGACAACGCTGGGACCCAGTGCCCTCGCCCAACCACACTCGCTCTGCTCGACGTTCACTGCTCATTCTCTAGTTGTTAGCCAAGATTTACAAATTATATGGGATGTAGTGTTCTATACAATGTTAATGTTTAGTTTTATGGTTAATTTTCACTTTATTCGTGAAAATCAGCGATTCCTCTTTATCATTAAATAACAAGAGTAAAATTGCTCAGAGAGCTGCGGCGGCCGTCCTGGCAGAAGCGAGGGTGTAAATTAAACTCAGTTTTTTTATTTCATTTCCGTGTACGGGAATTTTTTATATTAGCAACACAAAGTGCAATCCTTCCCCTTAAAAATGAGTCCAAATTCAGCTCTCTACAACGAGTTGTAATCTGAGAGAGAGAGAGAGAGAGAGAGAGAGAGAGAGAGAGATTGTATCAGTATAGGACAGGACTACTACATGGTCTTAAATTTGTGCTGGCATCCGTTTGCCATCCCTGTTTTCATGCAAAGCAAGTTAGCCTATTGCACCATTATGTTGTGATGTATTCCCCCATCCACCTCACTGACATACACCCTCCTAGATAGTCTTTTATTCTCCATTCTCTCCATATCATCAAAACACCTCAGCGTATTTCTCTTAATTTTCCCAATCATATCCACCTCAACACCACAGCACTCCTTTACTTCTTCATTTGTCAGTCTTCTTGCACACTCTCCCAAATTCATTCACCAAGTACTGCAACATTCATCTTCACTTAACAATACAGTATCATCTGCAAACAACAAAACTGGCTTCCAAACCACATCCACTCTCATTAGAGCCACTCCTACATCCACTACCATGTATTTCCTTTATAACACCATCCCTGTATTTTTCAAATAGTCATGGAGACATAATACATTCCTGTTTCAGTCCTACATTCAAATGAAAGAACTCAGTTCACTATCCACTCGCATTGCAGTCCTGGCTCCCTCGTACATACTCCTCACAGTATTGAATAACTTCCCATCCACTCCATATATTCTAAATACCTTTCACATTCCCTGCCTACCCACTCTGTCGAGTCCAATATACGGTACCTACTCTTTCCAGTTTGGGGAGATGCAGAGTAGAAACAGCATTTAGTGATCATCTTGCTTGTGGTGATTTGTTGAAGAGCTCCATCTTGATAATATATTCTTGTGTAGAGTCTGTAGCCTTAAAGTGACAAAAACAAACTCTTGCATTCTTTATATTTAGTGTATCAGACCGACGACAGGCATGAATCCACTTTTAGTAATGTCACTGGAAACCTGTATACCTTGAATTTGTCGCGCATTTCTGCCATGGCTACTACAACCAAACACTGCACATAGTGTCATAGTTCAAGAAATACTGTGGAATATACCGCGCAGAATTATCAAACATCAACGTAAGCAGACAGCGTGCGTGCGTGTCGGGGTCCGAGATGACGTATGTTTACAGATGGCGTGCACTGCAGAGAGATAGCAGACGACACTGTAAGTCCCTCAATCGTGGAGCAGGCGCGTCATTGCATACGGTCTTCACCTGAGGTCCACTAACATCTTGCAATCAAATTACCTTATATCAGTTTCATATTTACTGTAGATAAATGGATATGAATTTTTCGTTTCATGCAAATGAGAACATGACATCGTTGGACTGAGCCATGAACAAGGGTGGTCCCGGAAATGAGACGGAATGCTAACGTACATAAACAACAAATTTTGGTTCCTTTTACTTATCATAATGGAGTGTATTTTCCTTACTGTAGTGAGTAAATGTTAATAATATTTTATTTTGGACTACAGTGATACTTGAAGCACACACAAAAAAAATAGTTATAACTGACATACTTTTAATGTATTCAATCCATTACCAGGTGAGAATTGACAACTTTTGGGAGTTTGTGGCCAAGGAGATACGCTATATATTTACATGGTAGTGTGTGTGTGTGTGTGGAAACAATAAGTATTGTTTATAAATCCGATTATGGCATTTGTATAGTAGCTTCACCAGCATGGCAATCCTCCTTAAATATCAGTCATAGCTATAAAAAAAAAATAATAATAATAATAAATAAACAGGTAAAGAAATGCACTTAAATTTCTAGTGGCATCATCGTTTCACCATTTTAAGCCAGCATCGTGTGTGTGCAGTGCCTTCAAAATTACCCAGGTGATCAATGGCTCTACAATATGCACTCTTGATATCCGCTTCACCCCATTTCCGTTTGCGCAGTGAACTTAGCATGTTTATAATGTTCTATCTAAATGCACTCCAAGCAGAAAAGCAGGCATATACAGTACATCAATGAGAAGTTAGGGAAGAAATTACAGAAAGCTTCATCGAAATTCAAAATTTTACAGACGAAAATTATAAGGGTAATTTATGCAGGCACTGTAAAATTTAAGTTGTTAACTTCTTTGTACACATAAATCAGAGAGGAAAGGGGTCCCACTGACACTCCCCTTTTGCTGCATCACAAAAGCTACGAGGCAATTTACCTCAACACTTAAGTGAGGGATTGTTTCCAGTCTCTGACATCCACTCCTCAGTCATCTTTTACGACACGCAGAGAACATTTGGCAGGATTCTGTCCCATGCTTCCCAAGCTTCATCTGTAATAATCATATAATTTATAATGCAGAAATACAGCATTCTTTCAGTGATTCATCTAATGCAGAAATACAGCATTCTTTCAGTGATTCATCTAATGCAGAAATACAGCATTCTTTTATTGATTCATATAAGAAACACAGGTACCTAATTCTTCTAGAAATGTTTCCGAATGCTAATAGATATTTCCCTTTCCCTCTCCCCTCCCCCCCAAAAAAAAAATACTAAATGATATCCTAACCTCCACTGCAAATACTTTCTCTCAGTCCCACTGCAAAACATATTTACCTCTCCCCGCCCCGGAGGGGCTCGGGTACAGGTATTGTTTTCACTCGGTTTGTCTGTTTATTTGTCTGTCTGTCTGTCTGTTAACAACTTTATGCGAAAACTACTGGTGCGATTTTCACTAAAATTATATGGATGATTGGCTATGACCTTCCGATCACCTGATGAAATTTGGGGGCAAATTGGGCCAAGGCCCAGGCTGGAGGCCCGAAAATGTTAAAAAATAATAATAATAATAATAATCGTTTTTTCGCCATAACTCCTTTCAAATTCGTCATATCGATATGAAACCAACACCTAAAGGTGCATCTTTCAAGTCTGCATCCTATAACATGCCCCATTACATCAGATGGGGTCGCCCCCCGGTTAGCGGCAGGGGGGTCAATGTCAGGTGAGTCGGGCCTAAAATTTCAAATGGGCATAAAATCGTCAATATTCACCAGATTTACTCCAAATTTTGTATATGACAACTTTGACTAGATATACTGTTGTGATTATACGCCTGCACTAAAATGACTGCCGGGGACGGGTTTGCTATGCCTTGGCACCGCTTCTTGTTACATATTTATGCAGCTTTCGAAAAATAATAATGGAAACACCATTTATCTAATTATATATATATATATATATATATATATATATATATATATATATATATATATATGACCACAAAGAAAACACGAAAATCACCACACAGCACGACCACAAAAGACGAAAACTACCGCTGATGTATGACCACGACCACAAGGTACGAAAAAGAACACAAATACGAAAATACGAAATCGATTAGCCAACAAGACGTACACTGACCACACACAAATCCGGACAAAACGAACGAATACGCATGAACGACAATAAACAAAACACCACACACACACACACACACACACACACACACACACACTAACCATACTCTCCTTGGTTTAGATTTCTTATGGTATACCCCGTTCCGTTGCGATACATTTTGCATATTACACCCGATATCTTCTGTTATTTTACATACCGGTACTCAAATTTATATCTATGTTCAAAAAGATGTTAAGGGTAAATTCCCCGTGCCAGGTCCTACTGGCCATACACCCCTGCCGGCAAGGAGAGGTCCTTGGAGAGACGCTACATCTCTCACCAGAAATACGCTACCCAGGTGCGGGCTCGAACTGCCATCCCCATGGTCGTGACGCGCGAGCGTTATATTCATTCCTGCAATCCATAAGAAGTTTCGAAGTGAATGAGTTAGAGGTAACCTCCATTAACCCCTTCAATACAAGTTTATTCAGTAGTTAATATAATCGTTTCTAGAGGCATCAATATCTTAAACTAATACGTCATCCTGCTGAGGTGGTTAAAACACTCACATACACTGAGAGAGAGAGAGAGAGAGAGAGCGCACACACACACACACACACACACACACACACACACACACACACACACACACACACACACACACACACACACAGGACCAAAGGCAAATACATATAAGACGACCACCAAACAAAAAACACAAAGAACATGAAGACCAGCACAAAATAAAAACAAGCGACAAGGGCGACGACATGAGTAACTTGTGGACGTGCAGGTGACAGGCGGGACTTGTGCAATAAGTGGGCCCGTCCTGCCCCCGGGATGGTCCTCAACTTTCACAACAACAAGGGTACGATCCCGCTTTTTGTAGGCTGTTTCGCTGGCCAAGAACCGCAAGATTACCTATTATAATTTTTTCGTGCGAGCGGGAGAATAACACAAGGCTATTATTTTACGGCACGGCATTTTTTATTCGCCAAAACAAAACAGAATAGTAAAATCATGATTTTTGTGAACGCTGACATCATTACAAATTACAAGAGTACCTTTCATATATTTTTCATGTCATTTTCTACTGTCAGTAAATTGCTGAAACGTAAAACGCATTATGCCACATAAAATACTGTGTAAATAATAAGCAACTTCAATATTCTGGCAGTGTAATGAAGAAAGGGACTATCTTTCATAAGCCCCTTTCATTACTAAGATGGAGATGAAACAAAAGCATTCATAAGCCGAATGCTGATCACCAGCCATATTATGCTGTTGACTCAGGTACAAGCTACCTACAAAGTAGCCTAAAAACCAAACTTGAAGAAAATTCGCAGAATTCTACGGAATTCAGTCGCCGTTTTTAAAAAAATCAATATTAAAAAATATATGGCGACTAACAATCGATCGTCTTTGATCATATCCTCACCAAAAGTAACTGGCTTCTGTACATCCATATAGTTGCTATTTCCTGAAGGTTTGGAGAAAATTCGTCAACAATTTTTCCAGATATTCTAGCTACAGATACATACTCGTACACACACACACACACACAGACACACACACACACACACACACACACACACACACACACACACACACTATATTGCCTCACCTTGCTAACGGCGGGCGATAAAAATCGGCTCATGGCCTTTGGTTCCTTCTTCCTCGCATTAAAAAAAAAAAAAAAAAAAAGTCGTCTGACGATTGCAAGTGTACAACCTAAACAGACCATCATCCTTCAAAGCAGGTAAATTGCAATAGTTTGTTGCCACTTCAGTATGGCTGAGCTATCATGAACTACAAGCAATAATCTGGAGTAGCAAAAATACAATAAATGGACGTCATCTATTCGTCGGCAAAGGCATCCTACGCAATCCAATATCATTTTCTCTTACGTCTCTCTCTCTCTCTCTCTCTCTCTCTCTCTCTCTCTCTCTCTCTCTCTCACACACACACACACACACACACACACACACACACACACACACACACCAGCAGGACTAAATCCCTTAAAGTTTCCGATATACTTTCTTCACAGAATAAACAAGTAAAAAATATTATAAGGTTCTTCAGATTGGATACCCGAGAAGCAGATCCGAATTATCTTGTACTGTATATTATTTCTTACCGCGTCAAGCTGGAGCCATGGCAAGTTTGAGTGCCAAGAGAGAGAGAGAGAGAGAGAGTCCGATTATTTTTATACGTATGGATGTCCTTGCGTTCGTATGTCTTTGTCTGCATATGTTCGTGTATTCTCATCCATGTGTGTAAATATACCTGTATGTAGCGGTGCGTGAAAGTGTGTGTGTGTGTGTGTGTGTGTGTGTGTGTATCAGACCGTGTTTTAAATGCATCCATGTGGAGGATCACCGTAAAAATTGTATGACGGGTTAATTGCACTGGCGTGTGTGTGTGTGTGTGTGTGTGTGTGTGTGTGTGTGTGTGTGTGTGTGTGTGTGTGTGTGTGTGTGTGTGTGTTAAAGAGAAGCACATGTGTGTGGGTGAAGCCAGAGGGAGAGTATGTGTATTTATATTCTTTGTTATCAGTATCAGTTGTGTGTGTGTGTGTGTGTGTGTGTGTGTGTGTGTGTGTGTGTGTGTGTGTGTGTGTGTGTAGCATTTAAGATGCAAATTATCATGATAAGGAGGCTATAAAGACACAGGAACCTAAATTTCGTGTTTGTATGATTTAACATTTGATCCACAAATATCTTTAAAAGATAAAGAGAGAGAGAGAGAGAGAGAGAGAGAGAGACAGAGAGCGTCTGGAGCTATTTTTCCAAGGATGAGGTGTACAGTGTTTGAAGTGAACTGATGAAGGAATGGCACAGTACTGAAAAATGTCTGAATAAAAGAAACTGAGAAAACACAATAAGTCTCCATCATATTGTGGATACCTACTGAGAGAGAGAGAGAGAGAGGAGGAGGAGGGAGAACAAGCGGAAAAAAAGGTACATGTAAAAGAAGATATATCAGAGGAGTGACCTGCTGCAGGAAATAGTGAACTGAATAACAAAGACGCATCAATCTTACCAGGTGACGGGAGCGGGAAGATGCAGATGATACAACACACACACACACACACACACACACACACACACACACACACACACACACACACACACACACACACACACACACACACACACACACACACAGCTGAAAAGGCTGTGTGTGTGTGTGATGTGTTATATCGTCATTACTGTAACCACAATAATACACCAAAGCGGTATAAGAAGGATGGAACTGCTGGGAACCTGAATGATGAGAACAGAAGAATAGGTAATAGCTAGTCTTGTTAAAGAGGGTATTTCTTGATGTTATTATGGTGATAGTGTTGGTAGTAGTTGCAGTAGTAGTAACAGTAGTAGTCGTAGTAGTAGTAGTAGTAGTTGTTGTTGTTGTTGTTGTTGTCGAGGTCGTAGTAATGGCATTAGCTGTTGCTGTTGTTGTTGTCGTATTAGTATTACCACTACTACTAGCAGCAGTAGTAGCAATAGTAAAAGCAACAATTGTTGTTATTTTGCTGTGGTTCTTTTTGCAGCACACGATGGCAGTTGTGGTAGTTACTGTTCTTGCTATTGTGTTTGCTGTTGCTGTTAGGCCAACCAAATTACTCACTATTAATAACTAGATGGGTAGGATCATGAAACAGGCCAACATAAACAATTTCAGAATATCAATGGAGTACCCATGACAGAAACCACACTTTTTTTTTTTTCCTTCACTGTTTAAGGCTTCCAAATTTTCAGCTCCCACCCACAGGCGAAACGAACCCCCACAATCATGCTTAGGCTCGTACTCTAGGTGGCACAGGAATCTTCGTAGGCCCTCTTCCTTAGCGATTTATTCTGTATATTACACCGGAACATTCTCTTATCTGCCATTTATATCACCTTAGTACAGACCTAATCTGCTTCAATAACATACAAGAGGATACTGATGTGTAATGGGGTGAATAAATCGCTAAGGAAGAGAGGTTACGAAAATTCCAAAGCCACTTCAGTATGTTCATTAGTCTAATCACGTCGCTCTCGCATCACCTGTAGGCCAGAGTCACGCCGCTGATTACCACATTAACTTCTACATTACTGACACATTTTTAACTGTGCTCTTGCAGGATACATATGACTATTCAGCTTAGGGGATATTTCTGGAGGTGGAGGGACTAACGAAGGACACCACTAACCCCTGTCATTAGAAGTCTCTCCTGAGATAAATATAAATGTCTATAGAGGGCATGAATATGATGAAAAATACGTCAGAAAGAATCCAATCCTTCATATACACATTTCCATATAAACTTCGCCTGTCCTTTTCTACCTCATTAATTCTTTTCCTTCCTCAACGTCCACACTTGGCCCTGTCACACACCTACGTATTGTATCACGCAAGCTTCCTTACTTTCCTCCATGTACTACATCTTATACTCCTTCTCCTCCTCCTCCTTCTCTTTCCCCTCTTTGTTTTAGTCATTCTTCTTCTTCACATTTATTTTCAGACACAATGTTGCGAGCCCCATCAGCAAGGGTAATTGTGTAAGGCAGCATCCTGTTCTTTGTTACCCTCTACCCACTCACACACACACACACACACACACACACACACACACACACACACACACATCATGCTTAACGTTTACCTTCAAGGCCGCTCCCCGACCCCTTCTCCCCACTCCCCCTCTCCCTCTCCAACTCTTCTCACTCCATTCCATCCCTTCCCTCCTCCCCCTTTAGTTATTTATTTCCCTTCTTCCTCCAACGTCTTTACTCTCCACCCATCTTTCTCAACACATTCCTACTTTCCTTCTCTCTCTCTCTCTCTCTCTCTCTCTCTCAAAAATTATCTCCCTTCCCTTTTCTTTCCAGACCAGTCTCCACACCATTCTCTTCATACTGTCTTCTTTAAACTCTTTCTCCCTACTCTTCTTTCTCCAAATCCTTAATTCTCATTCTTCTCTCCCCAGCTTCTCACATTCTACCACATCCTTTTCAACTCCCTGCTTCCCACCACCCTCGCTTTCCAACCCTTTACTCCCCACCACCCCTCCCCAGTTCCTCTCTCTCCCCAAATTTTAATTCCTCATTACTCTCTTCCTCTTGCCACTTTTCTACTCATCTCTCCCCACCTTACTCCCCATATGCTCCCTCGCCTTGCCTTTTTCTTTTTTCTCTCCTCTCTCACCCTCTCTGCTCCTCTCTCCCCACACATCCTCTCTGCTCTTTTCTCCACACACACACACACACACACACACACACACACACACACACACACACACACACACACACACACACACCCTCTCTGCTCTTTTTCTTTCTGCACACACAATCTCTCTTCCTTTTCATTTTCTCTTTCTCTCTTCCCACAAACCCTCCCATCTCTCCCTTTTCCTCTCCCCATTTATTCTCTCTTTCCTTTTTGTTTATCATTCCCAGTCTCTTCTCTCTTTTTCCCTCCCCCCCACGTACAAAACTTTCCCTCCTTTCCTTTCAGCCCTTCTCCATCCGCTCTCCTCACCCTCCCTCCATTCCCTTCCCCCTCCCCCCGCCACATCAGCGCATAACATGACACAAGATAACATTACCTCGACTACCAGGAGCCATCAAGGAGGTAATGCAGGTTATTCGAGTGAGCTGTTGCTACAACCCTCCTTTATTTACAAGTTGCGCTCTATATTTCCTTTATGGGTGCCAGGCGTCTTGTTATTGTTATCCGTTGTCATATATGTGTGTGTGTGTGTGTGTGTATATATATATATATATATATATATATATATATATATATATATATATATATATATATATATATAAAACTTGTGCTTCCCAGCAGAAATTTGAGAGACTAATAGCCTTCCCATCACAATATGTTTGCAAATACCATTATCTTTGTTTCCATCCCGTTACTGAGGCTAAAATAACCAATTCTGACCAAAAAGTCGAAAAAAAAACTATTTTCTCTTATTTCTGCGTGTCCCAATTTCAATAATTTCGCACCGGCGCGTCGCGCGCGATCGCCAAGATAACTGGTATACATCTGACACTACCTGGACTTACCCCGACCTAATGTAAAAAAAAAATTATGTTGATATCTATTACCTTTCTCGTGAAAGAAACGAACTAACGCACAGACAGACACACACACACACACACACATACACATCATGACTTTATCAGATAGATATATATATAGACAGATACAGATTTAGACTGATAGATAAAGATGTTCATTATTAACACTAGCATCATCAACAGCAATACATTATCATTATCATCACTTTTCATCGTCCTGGTCATCGTGTTTCTTTTCAGGAGGATTTGAGCCTAGTTTCTCTTATTCTGTCTCATTGATGATGATGATGATGATGATGATGATGATGATTACTAATAACTGCAGATTCTGTGGAGTTCTTACTGATACTGTAGATATTTTTAGGGGGGGAGGGGGGAAGATTTAAAAGACTGGCATTCCAAGACCATTCGAGATAGAGATTTGAAATTTTCAAAAGTGATGTGTCTTGGTTGCAGGCTCCTTTTGGCACATTTTTTTTTCCTCTAGTACTAGCGCTGCACTAGGGCCGTCTGTTATTTTTCAATTTTTGCTCTCCTGCGCAGCAAAAACTACTGAACCGATTGCCTTGCAAATGTTCCAATATGTAGTCATCAACATATACTAGTGCAACTAGTATTGATACTGAGCTCCAACAAATACTGTCCTTTCTGAAATATTGAGGATTGTCAAATTGGCTGTCTCATGCCTAAAAGTGCTACGATGGAAAGTATCTGGCAGATTTTGACTTAACTCGGTGAAAATGTACTGGGTCATGAGTGAACATGATCTGCATAGTATGAATGACCTCGACCTTGATCTCAAGGTCACAGGTTAATATCCGTAAAATATTCTGAGACCCTTAATATAAAGGTCTGCAAGTGATAACAAAAGTATTTTCATCTGAAATGTGGAAATCATTAAATATTGCTTCAGCAATTTCAGAATTCTAGTTATTATTATTATTATTAGTATTATTATTATTATTATTATTAATATTATTATTATCATTATTATTATACAGGAGAGCAGCTGTAAACATGATTGGTTTTGGGGGTGTGCAGAGAAGGAATGCAGTGCCAGGAGACGTGACACTCGCACAGGTAAAGACTGCTGTGAAGCGGCTGAAAAATGGGAAAGCAGCTGGGGTTGATGAGGTGTATGCAGAGATGCTTAAATGTAGTGGAGAGAATGGAATGAAATGCTTGTTGGAGATATGTAAGAAGGCATGGATGAGTGAAACTGCCTGCAGAATGGAAGAAGGCTGTGATTGTACCTCTGTACAAAAATAAAGGTGAACGAAGTGAGTGCAAGAATTATCGTGGCATAAGTTCATTGAGTGTGGTAGGGGAGGTGTATGGAAGAATTATTATAGAGAAAGTAAGAGAGATGTCAGAAATCCTAGTGAGTGATGAACAGGGTGGCTTTAGGAGTGGCAGAGGATGTGTGGACGAAATATTTGCAGTGAGACAGAGAGTAGAGAAGATTTGTGAGAAGGACCATAAGGTGTTTATGGTATTCATGGATCTGGAAAAAGCATATGACAAAGTGGACAGAGAAGGATTGTGGAAAGTTCTGCGCATGTACGGTGTAGAGGGTATGCTGCTGGGTGCCGTCAAGAGTTTTTATGATGGTAGTGAAGCATGTGTCAGGGTTAATGGGCATCTAAATGAATGGTTCACAAACAGTGTGGGCGTGCGACAAGGTTGTGTGATGTTCCCATGGTTGTTCAATGTATATATGGATGGGGTGATGAGAGAAGTGAAAACACGAGTAATGGAGAGAGGGATGGCACTGGTAATGAATGGTGATGGATGGAATATCTCAAATTTGTTGTATGCTGATGACGCAGTACTGCTTGCAAATACCGGACAAGAACTTGGTAGGCTAATGCAGAGTTTGCTGATGTCTGTAAGCGTCGTTCCTTGAGAGTAAATGTAGAAAAGAGTAAAGTGATGGCTATTGAGAGAGAAGGTGACTCCCAGTGCAATGTAACAGTGAATGGAGAGAGACTGGAATTGGTGAGAGACTTCAAATACCTGGGTACAGTGATAAAAAAGAGAGGAAAATGTGCAAAAGAAGTTGAAAGTAGAGTGACACAAAGAAGAAAAGTAGCTGGTGCAATGAAGGCCTTTTTAAGAAACAGAGGCTTAAGTGTTGCAGCTGCACGAGGCTTACATGAAGGAGTGTTAGTGCCAACTTTAACATATGGATGTGAGACTATGGTGTGGCATGAAAATGAAAAGTCAAGAGTAAGAGCAGTGGAAATGGGACTGCTGAGGAATGTATGTGGAGTACAGAGGGTGGTTAGGATACGAAATAATGTGATTTGTGAAAGGTGCGGAGTAGGGAAGTCGGTGGACACCAGAACTGAAGAGAGTGTACTGAGATGGTATGGTCATGTGGAGAGAATGGATAACACTAGAGTGATGAGGAAGGTATATCTGAGCGAATTCGAAGGAGAGAGGAGGCGAGGTAGGCCAAGGAGAAGGTGGAGAGATATGGTGGATGAATGTGTGAGGAAGAGAGGTTTGGAAGTCGGTGAGGCTAGGGAACTGACAGGAGATCGAGCTGGCTGGATGAATTTTGTGAGAAGTGCATGATCAGGGATTTTTGGCACCCCTTTTTAACGTGGCAGCGTCTGGATTGACTCTGTCGGATACGATTATGTGAAGCTACAGAACGTGGTGAATGTTTTTGGCGTATCCGATAGCGCCAGGATTCCGGGGGCTTGAATGATGAGTGAACGGAAGCATGGCCCATTGGATTGGGCAATTTTGGGCTGTCTGGACATTGCTACTCCTCACCCTGCCCTTGGGTGGGAAAGGAGGTCCGGATGATGATGATGATGATGATGATGATGATGATTATACGCAGCAGCAATAACAGTAGTCATTGCTCTCACGATAACCATTATTATCATCATCATCATCATCGTCGTCGTCGTCGTCATTACTATCTCTAGTCCTCCTCTTTTTTTGCACAGCCTATTTCTACTCCACTTCATCCACCTCTCATATTTTCTGCCGTCTCATTATCCTTCCTTTTCCTTGGTTGCGACTCACATCTTCCTCCTCCCTCCCCTTCCCTCACGCCGCCGCCATTAATTCCACCTCCTGTGATTCATGGCACCCACTCCACCATCTCCATCAGCCAAGCCAGTGTGGATGTCAGGGTTAAGCCTCTCCACTCACTCCACCTAACCACTGGGCCACTTCACTCACTCCACCATAAACCTTCACTCACTCCACCATAAACCATTCAGTTACTTCATTCACTCCTCTAGGCGTTGATGAGAAGCCTACACGCGGTGGCGCTGTGCACCGTGGGTGGAGCACCTGCGGCGCCCTCCTGGGAATCAAACCTCCATATTTCCCTGCACCTCGCCGTAGGAGGGACGCTGGTCCGACCCGCATGAGGTGCTGTCTACCACAAGGGGGCGCCAGATCCCTACACGCTGTACGTACCACTCTACCTGTAAGACGACCCGGCAGAAGCAACTGCCCACCTGTGGTCGATGGGTTTGCTCGTTCAGATATACGGTACCGGGATTAAACAAAAACAAATCACTCCATCATTTACCACTCGTCTACTTCACTCACTCCACAATCAGTCATTAATGGCGCGTTTTTTCTGTTGCCATTTAAGCGGTCACAACCAGCTGTAACCAGTACAAGTTTTTTTTTTTTTTTTTTTTTTCTGTGGCTGTTTTTTAAACCGCCCAAAACCGCTTGAGAGTGGTGAGGCTCCGTGAGTATGTCCACCCTTGATCAGTGTGTCAACCGACGTGCGCACTGGACCTAGGCATAAAGAAACGAGTTTGAACGTCGCACCAACATCAAATCAATAGTAAACTTAGTACGAGTTGAACGAGAACTATATATTACAGAAATAAAATATGTGAACGAGAATTATATATTACAGAAATAAAATCATACATCTAAGACATGCGATGATACTGATGGTTAATATCAAACAATATGTATGCTATGAACTGTTATGTTGGTTTTAAAATGAGTATGAAAGGACGATTTCTGATAAATAAGCAAGCATAAGTGGACACTTATTAGGACTACGGGATGGCCGTTAATATTCCATATTGGTGCACGAATTAGCATAAATCGACAGTGCCTAGTGGGATAAATAACCCACATATTGTTGCTGAAAATGATTTTAGAATAAAATATATCGTGCTTAAGGTATACTATATATCTACAAACTTTGACACGGGCTGACGTTCGCGTATGCGCACTTAGCATTCAGCATTGATGAATAAGGTGGCGTTATGGCTACCACCACCACCACCACAGCTACTGCCACCACCGTCGCCACCGCCACCATCCCAGCTACCACCATTTTCTGCTGAATCAAATCGTCTCCTCGTAGCGTTAAAGAAGTGATAGAAATGTGACTGTAGATGTGCTACTATTCTCTCTCTCTCTCTCTCTCTCTCTCTCTATTTATCTATCTGGATATATACATGAAACTCCATGGAAATGCCTCGTCGTATTTTTCCTCTTTTCGATGGAATATAGTCGAAGTATAATCGCATATTTTATGGTATGCACGAGTTGTACACTGAAATTCATACCCGGACCCTTTACAAATATGCATTAATCATTCTTCGAAGTGCTCAGCCCCTGCACTAAAGAGTAGAATCCTACTATAGCAATCACCCAAAAGTGCAGAATACAATATTACATACATACATACATACATACATAATCTAATCCTGTGTTGCCCCATGAGGAGCGTAGGAGGCCGGGGCTAGGCAATTTGGTTCTGACATTTAAGATGAGTGACCAGCTTCACTCATCCCTGAGTGGCATTAAACAAGCAATAAACCCCAACCATTCCTTGGATATACACCGACACAGGCTCAATCGGGTTGGAGCGCCTTCATTACCCACTAAACCACCAGACGCCATAATTTGGTTATATGGTTACCACCCAGCATACTACGTGGTTTCTGGTGTACAGGAAACAATTTGGCTTGTCACTCAGTGTAGAGTCACCCGTAGACAGACGGATGAGGAAAGATAGAATGAAGGAAAGAAAGAAGGAAGGGCGAATATAGTACTGATATCATATATTATATATAGTATATATATTACCTATGTGGAGAGGATGGAGGATGGAGGATGGAGGGTGAAAGACTGACGAAGAGAGTGTATGTGAGTGAGGTGGAGGGGGGAAGAGGGAGGTGGAGGCCGAGGATGAGATGGAGGGATGGGGTGGAGAGGTATATGAGAGAGGGGGATGTGAGTTGGGAGCAGGGCAGTGAAATGGCGGGGGACAGGGCGACTTGGAGGCGATTTGTTTGTGACCACCCCAAACAGGATTGAGGCGTCTGGCAATAGATAGATAGAGATAGATTACCTATACATATATAGATAGGTAGGCAGGTAGAGACAGATAGATAAGCAGGTACATAAGAGTGCTGAGAAGGCTCATGCTATATGAGGTATGTGAAACAGGATCCAATTAAAAGATCATGTAAGAGGTCAAGAGAACATTTTGAATACTTCTGTTATAAATGCATACCGGTAGAAGGCTGTGTACTACTCGGACCTCCAGCCCAGTGTTTACATTTCGTCACTGCTTCGCCAACTCTACTGCCAACCAACAGCAAGTGAGGAAGGAATACCGCCAACCAACAGCAAGTGAGGAAGGAATACCGCCAACCAACAGCAAGTGAGGAAGGAATACCGCCAACCAACAGCAAGTGAGGAAGGAATACCGCCAACCAACAGCAAGTGAGGCAGGAATACCGCCAACCAATAGCAAGTGAGGCAGGAATACCGCCAACCAACAGCAAGTGAGGAAGGAATACCGCCTACCAACATCAAGTGAGGAAGGAATACCGCAAACCAACAGCAAGTGAGGAAGGAATACCGCCAACCAACAGCAAGTGAGGAAGGAATACCGTCAACCAACAGCAAGTGAGGAAGGAATACCGCCAACCAACAGCAAGTGAGGAGGGAAACGGGTCACAGTCAGTTTTCCTGTTGCTTCTGGGAACGTGATGGCTGAAGTAATTTCTTGACCAGTCAAATTGGCACCAGGAAAATGAGTCATAAGCTACTTCACTCACTCCACCACCAACCACACCAAACATGCACAAGGGGACCTCATTAAAACTGAGTGAGTGTGAACAACCCCCCCCCCCGCCCCCATTTTTTTTTTTAACGATTATTCTGACGCATGTGATGATAACAACATGTCTGATCTTTGTGTATCGTTGCTGACTACACTCTGTAATGCAAAATGAAGGCTGACTACATATAAAAATTATTGGTGTTCTATTAATGACAATCAAAAATTAAGGGCCCAGCTACTCCACTCACGACGCTTCCCCATTCCCCCCCCCCCATCTGCTCTCTGCTGTCTGGGTTGCAGCGACGATGCATAGTTGACGATTGCATTTTTGATCTGAGGTTGTTTTATATATATATATATATATGGATCCTCAGTGGTAAAGTGTGCGTTTTCGTACACTGAAGAACGAGGGTTCGCGCCCCGCCAGGGTAATAAACTTTGGAAGCGTTCTTCAGGCCACGGACTGCATTGGCGGCCACAAGGGGTGCTGTGGCTGAACCAATGTCGCATACTATAAAGTATGCTTGCACCCAGTCGGCTTGCGCGGGCCGATTACACTTGGTTCACAGACTACACACACATCCAAAGCCACTCCAACATTACAGTTAGACTTACAAGCACTTCTCGCCCTACATACTCGTACAATCTCTACTAGACAGCCTAAGCCACTTGGTAGAGATACATTGGCTGTATCGTCCCCACTTCGGTCGGGATAGGCCGGTCCTGCAGTGGACACTCAAACAGCTGATGAGATTATATATATATATATATATATATATATATATATATATATATATATATATATATATATATATATATATATATATATTACCGTTGTGTTTTTTACTTTGACGTGTGTTGTTGTTGTTGTTGTTGTTGGTGGTGGTGGTGGTGGTGGTGGTGGTGCAGTGTTCCTCTTAGTTTACTATCAAAGGTGGAAAGATATTTCGTATTCATCTCTGTTTATTTGTCTGTTTGAGTGTCCGGCTGTTTATTTGTCTGCATGACATCGAAAACTTACCATGAGACTTGAGCAAACTTTGGTAATTGCCATAATTAAGAGTCAGACTCGCGTGTTGTAACTCATGGTGAAAATTTAACAAATTCTCTCAACCCCCACTCCCCACCCAAACCAACATTTCAGGCCACCAGCAGATTATTTGATTCAGGTTAAAATAGTTAGTTCAGCTTAGAAGCAAATTTCATGACTGCTCTGTGGAACTTCTCCATCTCGAAAAGTCTCGCCAAAGTTAAATAAAATCGTCTGGAGTTGTTGTTGGTGGTGGTGGTGGATGTTTAGTCCCTGTCTGTCTAACCGAGCAGACCCGTCGACCACAGGTAAACAACTGCTACTGTGTGGGGCCGTCCTCCAGGTACAGTTGAGTGCATAAACTGTGAAGGGATAAGCCCCCCCTCCCCCTCCCTTGTGGTAAACAGCGCCTGGGCAGGGTCGGACCAGAGTTCTTCCCCACGGCAAGGTGCAGGGTAGTATGAGGAGGTTTGGCACCCTAGCAGACGCTGCAGCTGCCATGGCAAACTTCACCCAGGGTGCACAAAGCCACCACGTGGAGGCTGCACATAAGCGCCAGCGTCTGATGGTTAAAAGGAAAAAGTCTATATATTTGGGGAAGGCGGTGGCTGAATCGGTAGAGAGGCGGCCTGCAGCCCTAATGGACCCAGGATCGTATCCCGGTTGGGGAAGGGAACAGTTAAAGGATTTGAATTTCGTAAAAGGCGTACTTTGCTGATCTACCAGAAGACCCGCCGACATGTAAAAACACCCCCGCTAATACCGGTACACCAGTCCTGTATGAGACAGCCCTGGCATGTATTCAGTAAGGAGGGTGGGTGTCAGCACCGAAGTGGTTACATGCGGAGGTGTGTAGGAGGACTACTGGGCCTTGGGATAGGCCCTGAAGCCTTTGGCCAGAGTCGAACACGTAAAAAAAAAAAAAAAAAAAAGTCATCGTGACAAAGCAGTTAATGATTCTTCACAAGAACTCGCAATAACTGTATTTACACGATGACCAAGCTCGAGCTGGTGACGTATTTGATTAAGCAGAACAATGCTGAAACCACCTGGGTGTTACGGACATTCACACCATCATGGGAAGCTGTCAGTCATCGATATCAACTCCTCCAAACCAAGAACGTAGGCTATTATTTATTTTCTTCATGTTACCTTCAGACGAGTTTATTCAGCTTACGGAGAGAAATTAGGTTGTGAAGGAGTTTCTGAAGACTGTACCTAACTCTGTCAACACCAACTGTTTCTCCAGAGTTTACAGAATCGTCTGATGGTTGAAAAAAATAAAAGTTATCAGACACGGGAGGTTATTAAACAGAATTATGGCGACGATATTGTTGGTGGTGATGGCAGTGATCGTGTTATGTTTGAACTGTTATGCATTTGTGATGGTTAAAGGTGGTGTCTATTATTAACACTGTGAGTTACCAAGGAGATATATTGCAACCTGTTTACTCTCTCTCTCTCTCTCTAATAAACACTCGAACCAGGTAAAACAATGCAACAGGCTTGGGACTTCCTAAACAATGACACGATTCTAATTAGTCTCCCAAATCCAGTCACGTTCATTTTTACAAACAATTACCTTTTGTTAATTTTTTGTCTTAATTTGTTTTCACTATCAAATACAGCCCAACAAAATTTCTAATCCTTTCGTACTTTTTCAGGGAGGAGGAGGAAGGAAAGAAAGGACGAAAGAAAGGTAAGGAGAAAAGAAACGAAGAATGAAAGAGAACACATGGAGGGAAGAAGGAAGGATAAGGACGGAAGGATGGACGAACGTGTGTAAGGAAGGCAAAGGGGACAGGGAGGAGGGGGGGAGTGAAGAGGAGAGAGAAACGGCACAAGTGATGAAGGATAATATAGGAGAGAAGTGGGAGGGAAGAACAGAAGAAGGATGTAAGACAGGAAGGGGAAAAGAGGGTTAGAGGGAAGAAAATAAGGATAGAAAGACGGGAGAGAGTAAAAGACGACGGGAAAGAAAGAGGCAGTAAGGGGGGAAACCAGGAACAAGAAGGAAGTAAGAAAGGAGAAACAGAGAGGAAAGAAGGAAGTAAGAAAGGAAAAACAGGAAGGAAGGAAGGAATTAAGAAAGACAGGAAGAAAGAAAGCAAGAGTAAAAGGCGGAAGGGAGGAATAGGAGGGAAAAAAAGAGGTAAAGGACAGAAAAGAACGAACGACAGGAAAGAGGGAGGGAGAGAGGAACGACAGGAGGAAGGAAGAAGGAAAGAAGGAAGGAAGGAGGGGAGGCCAATTTGTGTGGTGAGGTGGTTGTCTGGAATGTCAAGGTTACGACTAATTATTTCCCTTATTCGCAACGCACGCACACGCACGCGCATACACACACACACACACACTCTCTCTCTCTCTCTCTCTCTCTCTCTCTCTCTCTCTCCACGGCCAGTACTTTTTCCTTGCCTCTGTAATAAGCAGTCATAACTCCCCAGGTAATAACGCAGCAGACGTTGGCATTACAAGTACATTAAGACGCACCACTTTAATCCCATACCATTTACATCACAACAGGTTTTTTAGTAGTCTTATTAGGTTGCTTTCGCTGTCGTTATTGGCTCTGATTTTATTTTCTTTTAATTGGTTTTGCTGTTATTATTGCTGCTGATCATGTTGTGGATATTATTATTGTTATTAAAACTTTCCACATCCCTGTGGGATGTTTTCTTTTTTTTCTTGTAAATATTCTTATACTTTTCGCTTAAAACTAAATGGTCATTACTCAGAGACTCTTTGGCCTACAGCTTTCAAACTTTGTCAGATTAATTGCCCAGGTGGCGGCTTCTTCTGGCCAAATATAATGGCAATCCATCAACCAATTCATCGGATATTATTCAGAATGTTAAAAAACGGATTCCGGGACGCCATCTCAGAAACCGCTTAAGCTAGCAAGCTGAAATTTTACTGCAATACAGCCTTATGGCGGTCGCACTTCGGAAAGGAGGTTGATGTCTGAGATCGCCTGGGGTCAAAAACTGGGACTTTTCCGGATATTCCGGATGTCACCTAATTTTCCATTTAGGATGAAAGCTAGAGCCACCAAACTTGGTGGACTCCTAGACTGATGACCTTAGGTGACATGCACAAGATCGACCTTTATAGCTCGGCTTCTCGTAAGCAATGGCTGTGGGAAGTTTTTCTTCATCAACGTTGTCCTTGGATAATTTCACGGTTCTAGTTATTATTATTATTATTATTAGAAGTAGTAGTAGCAGTAGTATATAGTAGTAGTTGTTGTTGTAGTAGTATGGTAGCTACAATAGTAATAGTATAGAAGAGGCGGAAGTTATAACAACTAAATTTTTATTTATTAATTTTCCTCTCACTGTGGCTAATTACACGAGCTAATGTAATTATTGGTTACGCCTTAATTTATGGCGGCAACTAGAGCGGAAATGACGTTATTATGTTTGTCCAAGGCTGAGACACTGAACGGAATGTACGAAGAAAACGTGTGGTTATTAATTGCCCTTCCGGTACGTAGAAAACGGGTCTGCAAAGGTTAAACTGAAGGGAAACTATTTGGTTCGTCTTTTTTTATTGTTTATCTATTTATTTTGTGCATTTATATTTATTCTCCTATAATGTTATGTATTATTTTTTCTGTTGTGTGCATTATTCTTCCTCTCATTTTTTTTTTCTATTGATCAACCTTTCATTATGGTTTCACACGTCCCCATATTTCCTGTTTCGTAAGACTGCTATCTCTCTCTCTCTCTCTCTCTCTCTCTCTCTCTCTCTCTCTCTCTCTCTCTCTCTCTCTCTCTCTCATAAGTAGATGCGAGGAATGAAGGATGACGGAGTGAGAACAGGAGATAAGGAAAGAGTGAGCTGAGCAAGGAAGAAAACAAAAGCAAAGTTTGCGGGAAGAGAAAGGAAAAATATAAGAAAATACGTAGGAAGAGAGAGAGAGAGAGAGAGAGAGAGAGATGAAGCAAGTGGTAATAGAGGAACATGGGGAAAGATCGCAAAAGGGCAAGGATACTGAGAGAGAGAGAGAGAGAGAGAGAGAGAGAGAGAGAGAGAGAGAGAGAGAGAGAGAGAGAGAGAGAGGCGCAAAGGGTGAGAAAAGAACATGGGAATAGGTCGCAAAACGGCAAGGAGAGATACAAAGATGGACAGATTCCGTAGAGAGAGAGAGAGAGAGAGAGAGAGAGAGAGAGAGAGAGAGAGAGAGAGAAGCAAACAGTGAGAAAAGAACATGAGGAAAGAGCAAAAGGACAGAGAGAGAGAGAGAGAGAGAGAGAGAGAGAGAGGAATTAGTTAAGGATGGTAAACGAAAGAGAAAAGAACACAATGGTATAGGCGGCGCTTACGAAATGAGGAAGAGGAAAAAACGAAAAAAAAAAGGAAGAGGAAGGGAAAAAAGGGAAGGACATGATAAGAGTACGATAAAGAAAGATAATAATAATAATAATAATAATAATATATTACTGGAAGAGAGAGTCTCAGTGAAGGGAGAGGGGGAGGAAGGTTATGTGACTGGGGAGGAGGAAGAGGAGAAACACAAATGAATGAGAAGGATAACAGGAGAGAGAGAGAGAGAGAGAGAGAGAGAGAGAGAGAGAGAGAGAGAGAGAGACAGACAGACAGACAGACAGACAGAGACAGAACAGAAGGTGAGGGAGGATCAGACTGAGGAGGGGAAGGGGAAATTAAAAAAAAAAAATGGGGAACGGGAATACAAATATGAATTGTAAATATAAAGAACTTTTGAGAAGGATGAAAAACAGTTAAAATAAAACAAACAGGAGGGAGGGGTATGATAGGGAAGGGGAGAGAAGGAGGAGAGAAAGACAAAGAAAGGGAAGAGTAAGAGCAGGGGATAATAACAGTAAGAGAGATATATAGGAATGATAAAGGGAAAAGAAGAAAAACAGAAGGGGAGGGAGGGCGCGAGAAAGGGGAGATGGGGAGAAAAACAAAACAAGTAGAGGGGAAGAAAATTAAGGTTGGAAGATAATACCTGTAATTGTAAGTGAAATAAAAGGACGATAAAGAGAAAAGCAAGGGAGGGAGGGAGGGTCTGAAGGAGTGATGGGAGAGGAGGTGGAGAAAAAGGAGGATGGGAGGGACGAAGTGAGAAAGGAAGGGGAAGGAGTGGTAGAAAAAGAGGAAGAAGGGGCCAGTGAGACAGGGAGAGGTGGAGAAAGATGAGGAAAGGAGAGAAGGAGAGGTGAGGGCGGGAGGAGAAATGCAAAGCAAAGGGAGGGAAAGAGGGAGAGAGGCGGAAGGGGAGGGAAACTAAGGGTAGAGGAGGAGGAGGAGGAAAGGGGTGATGGAGGGAGGCGGAGGGAAACTAGAGGAGAGGAGGGGAATCTAGGGAAGGGAGGTGGGGGAGAGGTAGCACAAGGAAACACAACTCATGACCATGGCTGGCCTTCTGACCCACTGATATTTACCTCATCCCCCCCTGCCCCCTTCCCTCCCCCTCCCTTCGCTTCCCATCACCCTCTTCCTTGATCTCTCCCTCTTCCCTAGATCTCCCTCTTCCTCACTGCTCTTAGCCCCTTGAGAACCAGGACGCCTTATTTAAATCTGGCTACTACAAGACTATTTAGCTGAGGGGAGGTATTACATAGCAATGAGATCAAATGAGTCTGTTATTAAACCCTTCATTACGATTCCCTCTTTGGTCATATATTCATGCTACTAACAAGCAATTCAGTTTTTTTATATTCTCTAATAGTGAAAGAGTTACAGAGAATTACCAGTAACCCAGTAAGTACCGGTACGTTTTTCATTTTTAATTTCTACTGCCACCAGACGATTTTAATTAGTTTAGGAAAGATCACTTTGGGCTGAAAGGGTTAACCTCTTGCATAACAGATGTCTCTCAGTCAGAATAAAATCGTCTGGTGGCGACAAATATAAAATATAAAATACGTGACAATACTATAGGGGTTAACTTCTCTCTCCCCTCATCTCCATCTTCCCATACTTTTTTTCTATTTACAACTCTCTCCAGTTAGGGTCAAAATTAACACGAACACCGTTAAATATCTATTCACAAACGACGTCAACTGAAAAATGGAACAGGCTCCCGGCATACGTCGTTGAAAACAAAAGCATAAAAAATCATACAAAGAAATAGGTCAGACCGCCATGAATATATCAGGCTCATCAGCCACCAACGTAACACGCCTGGTTCACCTTCTGAATACTATTTACTGTGAGCCACTCTAAGGGGAAAACCAAACTGTAAATCTGTCTATCTTCGTCTATTTATCTATCTATCGGTCTGTATGTCTGCCTGTCTATCTGTCTATCTAAATCCTGACGTTGCATTTTGTGCGGGGTTGCCTCAATAAAAAAGAACCACTAGGCGTATCTGTCCCTAATCAATAACAACTCCTCTTACAAAGACATACCTCTCCCGGTTAAACATATCATACCTTATCTCCCCACCTTGTTCTGTGATTCCCTATCCGTGAATCAAGCTGCAGTTACATATATGAACTGCTTTGGGTTCCATGACTCCGTATTCACCGATATTTCCTACCTTCTTAACCCCGCAGTTACGATAAGGTAAATTTTATTCACGATTATATTAAGATGATTTCATTCAGCTTGGAAGTGTCGCAGGGAGGGATGAATGAAGGCAGCATCTAACCCCTCCAGTTCCCAAAATCTCTCCTATACTAATTAAAAAAGGGCCGAAGGTAGCAAGAATGAAATAAAAGAAACGTTCCTCGCCCTCGTGACCTGTGTAGGGTCATTAAACCGTAAAGAAAAAGGGGGGGGGGAGAGAGAGAAAAAATGTGTGTGGTGAGTTAGGGAATGGGTGGGATGGGATGGAATGTTGTTGGGCGTTGGGGCCAGGGAGGGAAAGTATCATCTGCAAAAAACTTCTGTTGGATTAATGATATGATTGCAATGAAAGTTTATTTCAAAATACCCTCCAAGAATGAATATGTGTGTGAGGGGGTGTGGGGGATGGGACTGGGAGACATAGGTGGGATGGGGTGGAATCGTAGTGGGGGTGGAAGGGGTTATAAGAGAATACCATGTGAAAACAGGTGCTGTTGAAATAATGGTTTGAGTCCAGTGTTGGTTTATTTCAAAGTTTTTCTCCAACAACAGAATCAAAATTAGCTTGCGCTGCTGTCACAGACCTTGTGTCTTATGTCCCCTAAAAAAAAGAAAAAAAAAAGAAAGAAAGAAAAAAGAAAAGGATCAACGCACAGAAGGGAATAGTCCCAAGTGTAGGTTTGGGTTATCAGCTGCATCTCTTTCCCTCTATTTCACTGAGGCAGATACAGATAAACAATGTATTTTTAGCCCAGAGACCAGAACACCTTGAAGAGAATGTTAAGGTCTGTGTAATCTAGGCAGTTCCCATACACTCTCTTCCTTTCTTTTCTCTTACTTCCTTCATCCCCAGAACCAACTTTTCATTTTATTCTAACACCACACTATTTTATTCTGATCTCTCCCTCTCTCTCTCTCTCTCTCTCTCTCTCTCTCTCTCTCTCTCTCTCTCTCTCTCTCTCTCTCTCTCTCTCTCTCTCTCCCTACCCTTCGTGACTCGGGCATCGACTACTGAACTTCCGCCCCTCCCCTCTTCTTTCTCTCCCTCCTCATTTCTACTTCCTTGTCCATTTTTCCATCTTCTGCCCTCCATTTCATATTGATTCTCTTTCTTCCTCTCTCCCCACTCCTACCTCGTCATTTTCTTCTCGTTTTCAGTCCCCTGATTCTTATCGTCTGCCTTTCCGCCGTCCTTGGTACTTTTGTTTCGCTCTCTGTCATTTACTTATAAATACCTGTCCCTCTCTCTCTCTCTCTCTCTCTCTCTCTCTCCACACTTCCACGTCCTCCACTTTCCAACACGGCACCTTCAGCATTTTTTACGACTCAAATAAATAGCAATTGGATGCCCGCATTTCCCTACAGCACGGATGGGGCAAGATTTATTTTCGCTCCACCAAGAACGTATTTTCGCTCCACCAAGAACGTATTTTCGCTCCACCAAGTATTTATTCTCGCCCCACCAACTATTTATTCTCGCTCCATGTGTTTATTTTCGCTCCGCCGAGAACTCATTTTCGCTCAACGTATCTATTCTCCCTCCACCAAGTATTTATTTTCGCTCCACGTATTCAATCTCGCTCCAGCAAGTATTTATCAAGTAGTGGGTAAGTTAAACGCTGTACATTACAGTAAAGGCTCATCTTCATTACCTGTCTTCTTTATGACTGTCGATATTCCTTCCAGTTCAACAAAACATGAGATCTCAGCAATTTATGATTTTATTTCTATTCCTATCATAGTTTTATTCAGCTTTGGGGGTGACTCTTGCGATGAAAGGGTTAGAAGTGTCTGTGTAACCTCCAGCATAATGGTGTCTCTGTGTATAATTCAAATTACCGCCAGACGATTTTATTCAGCTTAGGGGAGATCTCTTGTAGTGCAGGGGCTAGACAATTTTCACTAACCCACTCAGCAAAAAAAAAAAAAAGGTCCCTTTATTTTATTCCTGCTGCTGCCGGACGATTTTACTATCAATACCTCGTGCTGAAGTGTGACCATTAACCCCTTCCATACCATAATTTCTTATTATACCTGTCAGACGATTTTATTCATCTTAAGGTGGTTCTTTAGTATTGGAAAGACTAATGGTACAGGTTGCGGTACAAAGACGGGTTGTCGCTTCAGTGCTTTGTTTAAGATTAGTATGAAAAATAAATAAATGCAGTAAATGTCAATCGCCCATGCGATTTTGGCGGTGGGATATGGAGAAAGGAGGAGGAGGAGGTGGAAGAAAAACAGGAAGGACGCTAAAGGGGCACCAGCGAGAGAGAACATTAAAAGAAAAGTCCGAGGAAAGGATAGAAAAAAAAAAAAATGGCTAGAAAGGAAATTCTGGCTAACTCCTTCACCCTGAGGACGTCATTGTCATTTTTTTTTTTCTAGCTAACGATAGTTATTCTATTCAGCATGAGACACCCCAGTAGAGAAGGTTGTGTCTAACCTCTGAATTTTGAAGTCTCTAATGCTCAATAAAATCGCCAGGAGACAACAAGAATATATTCTAAAAGACGTCTTTGGCTTGATGGAATTAATGGTAAACTAGAGGGGCATTCAGTGGAGCGCATCTCTCCGACATGGGCAACGTAATTTCCAAACTACTCTTCATAATTGATTTGTTTTTTTCATCACTGATTAGGGTTTCGCAAAAAATTGTTTTCCGGATCCAGAATCTGTAATACGATCCGGAACGGTTCCAAAAATTAAAGGATTGTTCCCTGGGACATGGGCAATCTCTCTTTTAGTTTCTGAGTAATCCTGCTAACAGACAAACAAACAAACAGGGATGAAAACTTACTCTCCTTGTCGGAGAGAACGAATCGAGATAGAAGAGCGACAGACGAGACAATACCACAATTACTTAAAAACAACCGTAAAAACACTGAAAACAAGCTGTGCTACGTTCAGTGTGCACCGTCCCTCTTATACTGCACAGTCCCACACCAAAGAGAAAAGGTGTAAGTCGGCCTTCACCTTTAACCTTGCCAATTGTGGTATTTACCTGAGACTTACACCCAAGCATTCTCGGTAATAATAAAAACCTTTCTGCTATACTTGAATTTGGTTTGAGTTTCACAGATGGTTCGCAGGGTGACTGATTGGGAAGTATGAAGAATATTACTACATAATTACCATCATCTACATCTCACTCCCCCAAAGAGTAAATTATTTCATGAGCATATGATACAAGTTAAATATAAAAACAAGGAAAGCCAAAATACTTGGTTACTATTGTGTCCATTTTTATTTTATTTTTATTTTTCGGTATAAGCAAGCAAGCAAACTTACAAAATGACTGAACACGGAGAGTCCCTTAAGGAGTACGGCTGCAGGACGGCTTGAGACCGGTTAGAAGAGGTTAGATGAGGGGGATGGGTGGCGCACAATAATTATATTGCGATTATATATAACTGACGCGGTGGAGCCGGATTGAGTCCATCTACGCCGTCAGTCTTCACCCCACCCCACCTCACCACCACCCTGACGCAGTTTGTGACGTAGCTCTGGCGTCATGTTTCGTGTCGTGTGGCTCCCTTGCCCTGATTTATGTCCGCTCCCCGAGGTCCTGCATGATGGTGAGGCGGTAATGGCGCAGGTAGTTGTGCTCCTGCTGTAGGTAGCTGGTTGCGTATGAAACGTGTAACTACGCAGTTGCAGTGTGGGTAGTTGTGGGGTTTTAATGGTGGTGTGGTTAGTGGTGGTGTGATATGGGCAGTGGTGGTGGTGTAGACAATTGTGGTTAGTGGTGGTGTGATATGGGCAGTGGTGGTGGTATAGACAATTGTGGTTTGTAGGATGATGATGTACTGAAAATACGTAGCTGTGGTGTGGATAGTTACGAGGTTTTAATAGAGGTGTGGTTAGTGGTGGTGTAAGTAATGGTGATGTGTGATTAGGATAGTTATGTGGTTTTGATGGTTGCCAATGTTGTGATGATGTGATGATGATGTGATCTGGACGGTGATATTGATGGTGTACGTAGCTTTGTGTGTGTGTGTGTGTGTGTGTGTGTGTGTGTGTGTGTGTGTGTGTGTGTGTGTGTGTGTGTGTGTGTGTGTGTGTGTGTGTGTGTGTGTGTGTGTGTGTGTGTGTGTGTGTGTGTGTGTGTGTGTGTTTTTCACAATGGAAATGAAACAGTGCAGCTGCAGTGTGCACAGTTGTTTTAAAAGTCATATATGAAGCGGTGATGTGGTTAGTGGTGGTGGTGATGTGATGTGTGCAGTGACGGTGATAAATGTACCTACTTGACGTGCTGTTACTAGTTTTGTCGTAGTTAAAAATAAGGTGTTAGTATATACACTGCAGGTAGTGGGCTTTGACAGTGCAAGTAAATTTCATGATATGTAAAATTTTGTCGATATTATTGTGATGTGTGGTGGTGCAAGTGCTCGTGGTGAAAATAACTGCTATGTGTTTCGAGAATGTGCAAGTAGCTGTGGTGTAGGTCGGAAGTTATAATGTCATATTTTCACGCAATTACCAAGTTGTAGTTGATAATATGCATATCAGTGGTGGTGGTGGTGGTGGTGGTACCCGCGCGGCAGACAGCCTTAGTGAGCAATGATGCCCTGGGTACGAACGGTGTGAGTAGTACTGTATTGGTATAGGTCATGATACTGGACGATGACAGTGGGTACTCCGATGTGGGTGTGCTGGTGAGCGCTGTGATGTGGTCTGTGTTGGTGTAGGTCGTGATGTTCGTGGTGGCAGTGCGTTATTATGACATGTGGTCCATGCTTTGATGCCAGTGGTGGCAATATTTTTTTTTTCTTTTATGCAAGGTAGAAGGAACCAAAGGCTAGAAGCCCGCACGATTGTTCCTTCAAAGAAAAATTAAATAAAGAGGACCAAATTCAATATCCGTTTGTTTCGAGATGCCTGGACTCCATTCCTTGGAGGTCATAGGCAGAAATACAGAGGAGGACAGTTCCAGAGTTGATCTGTTGCATACATGAAGGGCTGGGAGTATCGGTTATCTCCTGCATTAGAAAGATGGACAGAAAAAGGGTGAGAGTTTGCAATCAGACGGGAGCCCCCTACATGAGAGTTGTACCGTACACAGAGGCAAATAAAACCCTTGCATAAAGTCAAGAATTTTGGAAGGGTAAAGAAGCCACGGGGTCGGCTTAGCACACTTACTCTCTTGGAGGCAGATTCTGCAAGAGAAGTAACATGATTTTTCCATGATCATTTTATAAATATGATGGTGCGAGTTGTGGTGTAGGTATTAATATGGGTGGCTGCATTGTTGACTAGGATTTGAGTGCGTCAGTGCGAGTTGTGATGTGGGCAGTAACAGCATATTGTGGGTTATGGAGTGTGTGTGTGTGGGGGGGGGGGGCTACTTCCGAAGTAGTCTACTACTAGGATCTGAATGCCTCTGTGGGGACTGAGAAGATGTTAGTGTGAGTACAGGAGTTCTGATATGATGGTTGTGATGGGGTTGTTGTGGTATTTGCTGTGTGGGTTGGTCTGGTATGGTTCGAGATGTATAAAATGCGGTGCGAATATATGATACGAAGAGAGGTGCAGATGGCTGTGGTGATAAAACATAATGAAATGAGAAAAAAAAAAAAAGTATGGAAAGGTGTGGTGTGGGCGAACGTGCGGATGAGTGAGATTTGGACGTGTATGGAATAATGGGGTGTTGACAGAGATGTGGATATGTACGGTATTGTACAGAAGTCTGGGAAGAGGTGTGAGCAGAATTATTGACTTGGTATGGACGGTGGTGTGGTTGGTGAGATGTGTACAAATGTTGTGCAGATGTTATGTAGACAGATCTGTGAATTACTGGAGCGTGGATAGAAAATATATATATATATATATATATATATATATATATATATATATATATATATATATATATATATATCGCGGGGGGGGGTAGAGGTGTGGCTGGTGAGGTGAGTGATGATCGTGTGTGGACCACCTCCCTGTGTTTGATAATTGACTCACTCACGAAGGTCTTTACCAAACTATCTTCTTGGAACACCAACTCCGATGTATTTATCTTTTTGGCTAGCCTTCACTTCATATTTTCACTGTTCCATTTACTTCGCATTCTGGTATATCCTCTTCCTCATAGTTTTATTCTACCTCTCCCCCTCTTAATCTATATTCTTTCCCTCCTTCTCCTAATCTATATGCAATCTCCTCTCCTCTTAATCTTTATCCCCTCTCTCTCCTCCTAATTTTATCTTATCTACTCTCCTCCTACTCTTCTCCTCCTCTTTATCCTTTCCTTCTTCTACTCTTTATCACACCTCTCCTCTGCCTCCTCAGTTTATGCTATTTCTCTTCTTCCTACTCTTGATCATGTCCCTCCTCCTCCTCCTCCTACACTTTATCGTACAATATATCTCCTCCTGCTCTCATTATATCCTTCGTACTCCTCCTACTCTATTTCTCGCCTCTTGCGCATTAGCTTATCTCTCCTCCTAAAACTCATTATCCATCTTTCCTCCTCTTAGTCCTACCTCTTTCCTCGTACTTTCTATCCTCAGTTTCCCTTATTTCTCCTCCTTCCTCCTCTTCTTTATCTTGTGTCTCCTCCTCCTACCCCATGTTATTTTGTATCTCTTCCTCCTGCTCTTCTTGTGCCTGGTCATTCTACACAATATCATGTCGCATTAACCTACTCAATCTTGTGTCTCGTTCTCCTACTCTATTTCACCTCCTCCTCCTCCTCCTCCTCCTCCTCCTGCTCTTTCCCTCGTCTACTCTTTATCTCATCCCCACTCTTATTCCCATTTCTGTCCTTCATCTCCCAGCCTCTCCGTCTTCCCTCCCATCTCTCCTTTTATTATCCAATCCCTTCTCCTCCTGCTCTTTATCATATTTCTTCCTCCTTCTATCCCCATCTCTGTCCCTCCTACTCTTCATCTCATCACTCTTTCTACTCTTTGCTCTCTTGCCTACTCCTACTCTTCTCTCTGCCTCTGTTTATTGTCTATCCTCCTAATTTTTACCTTACTTCTTCTACTCATCTTCCTTATTTTTATCCCATTTCAATCTATACCTGTTTCTCTCCTTCATCCACTTCTCCAAGTCCCTTCCTCACATTCTTTCTCCTCATCTTTATCTCTCTTCCCCCTCACATTCTTTCTCCTACTTTTCATTTCTCTTCCCCCTCACATTCTTTCTCCTACTTTTCATTTCTCTTCCTCCTCGCACTCTTGTTCTATCTGCTCCTCTTATTCCCATGTCTCTCCCTCCTCGTCTAGTCTCTCCACCTGCCCTTTCTCACATTCATCAATTGTTTATCTCTCCTCCTTATCGCACTCATTATCTATTCCTCCTCCTCCTCCTCCTCCTCCCACTTCCCTCCTGCCTCTTCTAATGTCTCTGCCTGCCCCTCCTCCCATTCGTCGTCCATCTCTATCTTTTTTCTTCCTCCTTCCCCACCTCCTCGTAACTCTTTATCCTACTTCCTCCTCCAATTTTCATTTCTCTCCTGCTTCCTCATCTAGTCTTTCAACCTGCCCATCCCCTCCCCCCCCCCCGCACACATTTTCTCTCTCTCTCTCTCTCTCTCTCTCTCTCTCTCTCTCTCTCTCCACACTCTTACACCCTATCTCTTATTCCCATTTCTCTCCTGTTTCCTCTTGTAGTCTCTCCACCTTCTCTTCCACACACTCTCCCTTGTACTTTTTATTCATCATACTCTTTATCCTATCTGTCCCTACACCTACTTCTCTCCTTCTTCTTCTTCTAGTCTCTCACTTGCCCTTCCTCACATTCCCCCGCCTATCCTCAGCCCCCTTTGTCTGTACTTCTTTTATTTGTCCTTCCTAACCTTTCGCTTAACCTCACTTGATCTTCCTTCTACCCTTCACAGCGTCCTTCATTCTGTCCTTTTCCCTGTTCTTCCTCTTGTTCTTGCCCTTTCAGCACTTCCTTGGATTTTGCGTGTTATTTTTCCTCATCTCTCTTCCTTGGTTCAGCAAGTGTAGCTGTTCTGACGCAGTTCTCCTTATTAATCGATAGCTATGTTACTTCCAGGTGTTGAGTGGCGGTGAATCTTTTAGAACTCTCGCTCTTGAGAAACAAAATTGAAACCGCTGCAATAATGAAAATAATAATAATAATAATAATAATAATAATAATAATAATAATAACAAAAATACTACTATTACTACTACTGCTACTACTACTACTACTACTACTAATAATAATAATAAACAGCTTCATTAGCATTATTATCTCCGCCAAGGAGGTTATGTTTTCACCCCTGTCCGTTTGTTTGTTTGTTGGCTGGTTTGTGAGCTAGATTACACAAAAACCCCAGGACGGATTTCCAGGAAACTTGGTAGAAGAATGGGCCTTGGCCCAGAATCTACTCCATTAAATTTTGGTGCTGATCCGTATAAAGGTACAGATCCAGGATTTTTTTTTTTTTTTCACTTTCTTTAACATTGCGAGATAGGCATGTTTCGACATTTCCGTAAATTTTTCAGTGAATATTGCATGGATCTTGATGAAAAAAATCAGGCATATTTAGGATGTTGGTATCTACGAATGTGTACAGTTTGGCGCCGATCCATATAAAATTCCGGATCTAGCGGATTTAAATATGCTTTTATAGGGGGGTAGTCTCCTCCCATATTGGATCAGACTTGACTGAATTAAAAGGAACTGCATGTTGGGCCTTGGCAGAGGTATGCGCTCTATTGAGTGCCATTCTAGTTATTATTATTGTCATTATCATCATTATTATTATTATTGTTATTATTTCCTTATTACCCTTCTACTCCCTAACTTCTTTTCTCCCCCTTCTTATTCTCCTTCTTCCACTATTTTCTCGTATCCCTCTCCCTTCCATTTAACCAACTTTTCTTCACTCAAAATCTCCCATTCCTCACCTCTCCATTTTCCCCATACTATTTTTCCCATTTCTCTCTCTTCCCTTCATTCTTTACCCACCTCTTCCTCGCCCCCTTCACTGCCAAAGGTCTCCGACAAAGAAGGCAAAATTTGACATCAACAAGAAAGATCGAAACTATAGGTGTCATCGCGTGACAGATAAGCTGCGTTTTCCTTCTTCCGGTCTTCATATCCTGTTCTCTCTCTCTCTCTCTCTCTCTCTCTCTCTCACACACACACACACACACACACACACACACACACACACACACACACACACACACACACACACACACACACACACACACACACACTCCTTCTTCCCAGTCTTCTTCCTGATCAGGCCGCCGCACATCCGGCCCAGAAACTCGCCGAAAAAACAAGAATCAATGAACAGCCTATCTCCTGTCATGCACTTCCGTCTTCCTGTCTGTTTACCTGCTGTCTCGAGCCATTGGAACAGGATGCTGACGTCACCAGCCCCTTCATACCAATGACGCATTTCCGCTTTCATTTTGCTACCTCAAGACGATTTTATGCAGGTTAGGTAAGATCTCTCAAGGTGAAGGGGTTAATGAAGGCTATATTTGCCGAGAGAGAGAGAGAGAGAGAGAGAGAGAGAGAGAGAGAGATCCTCAAACTGAAGTGGTTAAGCAAGAAAAGCTGTACCAATCACAAAAGTCCCCTGTTTTTCCTGTTTCTTTTCCTACGTTCTTGCAGCCTGTATCTTACCCCAGCCACCGCCCTTATCGATATTCTCCAAATGACAGGTGCTGCTTCTAGGTAATCAGGCTGAATTATAATGTTCAGGATCAGGTTACGTTTCATAGATTTCTTGCTTGGTTAAACTTCCAACTCGCTCCGGTACAACACACTTCACATCTACACCAGAGTGAATTATAGAGAGAAAAAAATAATCTTAATAAGTAAAAAAAATAACACGCAAAGGGTGAAAAAATGAAGAGAATAATCCGAAAAAATTAAAAATATAATCTCTCCAAAGCTAAACAAAATCGTTTGGAGGTAACTACTAAAGACGTCCTTGTCGTGAAGGCGCGAAGTTCGTTTATGAATGATTCCCCCACACTAGAGTGCTGAGCATATGTTAGACTGAATTTCCCGACCTGACAACTTCCTCGTCCAGTGAGCTCGCCTCCCTGCCTCTTACAACACCACAACCTCCCAGACACTCGCCTTCACACGCCCGTTGCGTAAGGTAGGAATATCGACACCAAAGATGACCTGTTCAAAATTCCTGTCACAAAAAACACTTACGTCGAAACTCATCAGTGGAACAGGCGTGTACGAAAGAGGATTCTTGGGCAAGAGAACAAACGTGGATGTAAATGAGTTAAATAAAATTCCGACGTAACATCCCTCCATCCCCGGAAATGACGTTGAATTCGTCCTTGCACACGTGAGTCTTCGAAACCTTTTACTCCTTCACTATGAGACGTCCCTTAGGAGCTGGATAAAACATTCTTATGGTAGCAGTAACGTTAAAGCGCGTTATGGTACAGCAGAGGTTCACTGGGACTGCTTCTAAACCCACTACTATGAAAAGTATCATGCATCTCACTACACAAAATCCCTCCTAATCCGTGTAAAGTCATCTGATGAAGTGATGGAGGCAAGAATACGAAAAAAGAAAGAAAGAAAGAAAAAATGTCCCTGTAGAGAGGGAACTAATTAAAATCCAATGTAATCTGGCTACTCCCGGAAATGGCGTGGGTTAGCCCTAGCACACGTGTCCCCGGTTCCTCTAATCCCATTCACTGGAAACTCACACTTCCCCATCCACACCCGCACCACCAGCCATACCTACACCTACAGTCACGGCCAAAAGACCCCATAATAATTCACCTCTACTACTACTCACTTTCCTCTACTGGCAAATATTCCAACGCTGGGAGAGGCCTGGTGTGTTTCTCTGCTATGATGCGTCAGGGAGGAATATAACGAACATGCCCAAAGTGTGTGAGGTAAGCGAAAAGGAACAGCAGGTAAACTTTTCTCCCTGCCTGTATCTTCCTCCCTACCTGTCAACCATGAAACCACGCCATACCAGTTTCCCAGATTCCTCTGATTGTTGGCTTGAATCTTATATGTGTCCCGCGTTCACCTCTTGCCTACGATGACGCCTTGTATGTTTTATTCTTGCTTCACCACGTGATATTATTTAGCTGTAGAGTGACTCACAAAAGTGCAGGAGTTAATAAAGACTATCTCTTTGAAGCCAAATAAAACCGTCGCGAGATTGTAAGAATATATATTTCTTTAATGTAATCGTGGTAAAGCCGTTGATAAAGCCTGTCACCATTCGGGCTGTCCCTGTAAAACTCCAGGGAATGGAGTGGAACGAAGGCGTCGGGAGAAAAATACACCTGAACCCCGCGTCATCTGGAATAACAGCAACAATCAGGTGCAAACTATTTTTTGGGTTCTGGTCTGTGTGTGTGTGTGTGTGTGTGTGTGTGTGTGTGTGTGTGTGTGTGTGTGTGTGTGTGTGTGTGTGTGTGTGTGTGTGTGTGTGTGTGTGTGTGTGTGAGTATACCATCACCTTCCAGACTGGTATATGATCCTGCGGTTGAGAGAGAATGTAAACTATTCAAAGGGTTCTGCTATGTGTAGTCGAGTACCAGTATGTTAATAGTTATCCTTTCGTGATCCTACAGTTGAGGAAGGACGTAAATTATTACTTGGAGTCTAGTATGCCAGCAAAGCCCATTAAGCTGCATGAGGCGAGGAAGGACGTCAATCATTCTCAAGGTTCTTGCATGTTTTCAAGGTCCTTCAAAGTTGTAGTCTGGTATGGATGTAAATTATTCCGAGGGTCAGGTATGCGTGCAGGAGGGCGTTTAAGTTGCAGGTTATCCTTGTGTGGTGGGGTGGCTACGAGAGGGTGTGGCGTGAGAGGGTGTGGTGGTGGTGGACGACGGGAAGACGGCTGTAATGTGTGGGAAATTTGATGATGATGGATGCCCCAGGTGATGGTCTGGAATATTTGTGGTGGTGACTGAGCACCGTGGTTTAACTTCACTCCATCAAGCCGACGGCTTTCGCGTTTTATTCATAATATTTCTAAGCAATTTTATTCAGGTCATGAGAGACTTTTCAGTCTTCATTAAGTTTTTCACTACATGTGAACTTCCTAGGGTGAATAAGGAAGCAGTATGAACAAATTACAGTAAATAAGTCACAGTACTGAAGTGGTTAACTCCTTCATTACCAGATATATTTCCTAAGTTTAATAAAATCATATAGAGATGACGATAATATACTAAGACGTCAACGTACTAACATGGTACAAGGCCTTTTCTAAACTGAATAAAATCGCCTAGAAGTCAGAGGAAGAGAGTAACAAGACAAATATACTGAAAGGGAGGGCCAGGGAGGCAGTGAAGTGGAAGGTAGAAGAATGTTTACGGGATAGGTTGTGTAAATAAAAAGATAGAAAGAACCTTTTTTTTTTTTTTATGTGTCAGACTTAGGGTATAGGCTTGACAGTCCTTTCCCTAAGGACGAGCAGTATCTCAAGAGTGTGTGTGTGTGTGTGTGTGTGTGTGTGTGTGTGTGTGTGTGTGTGTGTGTGTGTGTGTGTGTGTGTGTGTGTGTGTGTGTGTGTGTGTGTGTGTGTGTGTGTGTGTGTGTGTGTGTGTGTGTTTTGGGGGATTCTCTCTGGAGTAAAATTTGGATGTTTAGGGAAGAGAGGGAAATACAAAAAAGTTATGGACTTTGAGTACTATTACACCGATACAGTGTCATACTAAGAATGCTTGCTAGTTGATATTTCTTTTATATCATCATCATCATCATCATCATCAATTTTACTATCAGTGATAACAATAGTAATAGTAATAATAATAATAATAATAATAATAATGATGATGATGATAATAATAATAATAATAATAATAATAATAATAATAATAATAATATTATTATTATTATTATTATTATTATTACCTTTACTACTACTACTACTACTATAAAATGGCTTAGTGTGTGCGGTATAGTAGAGGGAATGGTACAGATCTGAGACGGAGAGTATGATCTGGAAATGACTGGGGATAACCTAAACGGGGCGAAGGTGCTGGACGGGACGAGTACTGATGGATGACGGGATAAGGCGCGTTGACGAGGGAGGAAGAGAGGGAGATGCTGAAGGGGATGGCCAGTGAAGGATAGCGGGATGGAGCGGCCTCAGGAAGGAAGAACAGAATGATGGAGGGAGAGAACAGTGATGAAGGAATAGACGGAGCGATGTTGTGGAGGAATGTAGAAAGGGGGATGTTTGATGGATGGTCAGCGATGGATGGCAAGGGGATGGTGAAGGGACTGATCACTGACGAATAAGTGACGGAGGAAGAAAGGAAGGAGGGATGTTACCTGGGATAGTAAAGAGGTGGATGAAGGAGTGGAGAAAAAATGAAGCTGAAAGGGATAAGGAAGCTGGAGGGGATGGAAAGAAATTAATTATAAAATGGAGGGAAGCAGAGGAAGAAGGAAAAAATTAGGAGAGCTGGCTGGGATGGTTACTCATGAATGAAGAAATGGATGATGGAAAAGGTTTGAGGATGGGGTAGAATATTTTCTTGTGTGAAGTCGTATCTACTTATGGTTTAGGAGGGGGAAAAAAAAAAAGTAAGGAGGTTAGAAGCGATACATGTGGGATAAGCAGGGCTGGAAAAGAGGAGTTAACAGCGGAGCGCCCAAGTCATTCTAAAAAATTTTATCAGAAGGCACATGACGCAAAAATATTCTGAGTTCGAACGCTGGAATACTGCAAACTCTCACCAGTAAAGTGCGCTTTGTCAGCCCGTGACGAGCAAGCGAGCGTTTCTACATACGCCTATCCACATAATTTCATCTTGGTGTAAACTTTCAGTATTTCTGGTGAGGTAGTTGAACAATAACAAGAATAACTGAGCTAAAATATTTACTTTCTCATGTTTCTCTCTCTCTCTCTCTCTCTCTCTCTCTCTCTCACACACACACACACACACACACACACACACACACACACACACACACACACACACACACACACACACACACACACACACACGAGCGTAATGTCCGATAATTTATTGTTAGAATTCATGCAAGAAAACATAGTGTTAAACAGGAAATCTTTTATAAATCGATTTCACAGTGGAGCATATCAATTGAAGCCCTCGGTAAATTCCTTTGGAAAGCTGGGATTCCAAGGGGTTTCTTAGATCTCATGAGCAAATTATAGCTATAAACAAATTTTGTTGAATGTATCTACTGCCTGCTGAAAGAATCTCTTCTCTAGCTCACACAGAAGAAAACCATCGCGGTCGGACCGTGTTGTGTCGGGCCGCTCGTCTCAGCTGAACGTAAACATCGCATCGCTACACTTGTTCGCTTCGCTCGCTGTGCTCGCTCGCTCCTAGTAAGGCCTCTAAGGTGGGAAATTATGTATGTCATATGACAGCTGCAATACTCGTACGGTACACCAATCATAAGAAAAATGAAAGTGCCACTGAAATACACAATTAACATGTGTATCTGCTAATGTATTTACGATATTACCGAATTTTGATGATAAAACCGGCTAAGTCTTATCAACAGGAGAGCCTAGTCATGGGTATTTAACAACACATACCGGTTCATTCCGCCTCTGTCCAGTACTGGCTCTATTGTTAGCAAGGAAACAGGCATGACATTCACAAACACACTTAAGATTAACGCCGCCTCGCTACGCGAATTTAATACAACAGGACAGACAAGGAGAGGTCGTGCTGTTTCTTGCTATGCCTCCTGCTTTTTCCTGCAATCCAAAACTGACTTACGTGAGGAAACTGTTCGTCAATCTGTTTATGAATTTCGGCCCAGATGTGTACACTTTTCGTTCTGAGCATAAATGAACGAAATTAGAAAGAAAGCGTGGACGGAGTATGAATGAGTAGGAAAGTGGTGAAGACAAGTGTAAGAAGTGAAATGAGAAGGAAAAGCGTAAATAATACTAGATGGAGGAGGAGAAGTGTAAGAAGGAAGAGGAAAATAAGAAGGAGGAGGAGAAGCGTAAGAAGGAGGAGAAGTGTAGGAAGGAGGAAGAGAAGCGCAAGAAAGAGGAGAAGCGTAAGAAGGAGAAGGTGTAGGAAGGAAGAGGAGAAGCGTAAGAAGAAGGAGAGGTGTAAGAAGTGCAAGAAGGAGGAGGAGAAGGAGTAAGGAGAAGGAGTAAGAAAGTGGTGATGAGGAATGTAACAAGTACAAGAAGTGATAATGAGAAGAGGGCAGTGGAGATGAAACAGCATGACGGGAGAGGCAAAGTGGGTGAAGGTGAAGAAATGAGGAAGAGGGAGATGATGATAAAAAGAAAACACAATTGGCAATGAGTAATAAAAGAGATAGCAGAATATTAATGAGGAATAGCGACATTAAGTGAAGGAGATGATGATAAAGAATGAGGATGGAATGGTTAGCTTGGGGGAAAACCACAAAGAATGAGGCGAGAGGAAGCATCGGTGAATACGAGACGGATGGAAAGAAGTGATAACGTATCGGTAGGCGAAACAAGGACAACAAACAGCAACAGACTTATTGGTCCTTTCGGAATGATACCGTAGTAATAATAATGAAATAATAATAATAATAATAATAATAATAATAATAATAATAGGGTGGAGGAGGAGGAGGAGGAGGAGGAGGATGTTTGGAGAGGATAGGGAGGGATGTAGGTGGGAGGGAGGAGAGGAGGGTAAGGTAAGAAAAGGGGATGGAGGGAGGAAGGAGGTAAGGGGAGTGAGAAGGGGATGGGAAGTGGGATAGGAGGGTGGAGGGGATGGGAAGAATGATGGGGAGGGGAGGGGAGGGGAGGGGAGGTAGGAGGAGATGGGAAGGGAGAGGGGAGGTAAGATAGGACGGGAAGAGGAGGAAGGAGGGGATGGGGTAGATAGGAAGGATGGGAAGGGGGAAGAGAGGTAAGATGGGACGGGGAGAGGGGATGGAGCAGGTAGGTAGGATGGAAAGGGAGATGGGAGGTAAGATGGGACGGGGAGAGGCGGGAGGAGATGGGGCAGGTAGGTAGGATTGGAAGGGGAGGGGAGGTAAGATAGGAAGGAGGAGGGGAGGTAAGATGGGACGAGAGGACAGGGGGAGGAGGGGATTGGGTGGGTAGGTAGGATGGGAAGGGGGAGGGGAGGGGAGGTAAGATGGGATGGGGAGGGAGGGAGGAGGGGATGCGGCAGGCAGGCAGGATGGGAAGGAGGAGGGTAGGTAAGATGGGACGGGGAGAGGGGGGGAGGAGGGAATGGGGCAGGTAGGTACCGGTGGGAGGTAAGGTGAGGGGAGGGGGAAGAGGGAGGGGGGCAAGGCGACACAAGGTTAGTCTGTCGGGATTCCAAATGTCAGAAGGAAGGACAGAGTGAGGGAGGCAGTGGTGGAGAGAGGACCTAGGGGATCTGTCAGTGGAACCGTAGAAGTGTGAGGCCAGACCTTGCGGGTGGGCCGACAGTACAAACATTATTAGCCAGACTTTTATTCTACCCTAGTGCGAGAAAGGAGAGGGTAGTGTCCAGTGGTGTTTGTTACCCTGTGTCGCGCTTTCTCTTCGTGTTATAAAGGAAAAGTTTTACAAAAAGAAGAGGAAGGTATGTGTTCTTGTGTTGTGTTTATCTCTTCTCTCGCTGCCGCGATGTGTGAAGGTTGTGGTGTGTTTAGTTAAATCATATTCTTTCTTCTCGCCTTACCCCAAACTCCACTTCTTGATATCCGCTTCCTCTTTCCTGTCTCTCGCAGTTCTCTGTCGCTCCCAGTTTTTGCGTGACGTTTCCCGTTTCAAGACATATCTGTGTTATAACATTTTCCTCTTACCTACCACATTACCGCTTCATCTATCCCCTGTATCAATCTCTTCCTGCTTTTTCTCGTCCAGCTTTATATAATTAAGCTTCATCTCCTTCCTGTACCATCTTATTCCAATTTATTCTTCGATTCCTCCTTGACTTACTACTCCATCTCTTTCCTATATCACATTATTTCTACCCAATCTTATTCCTGCTTTACTATTGCTTTATCTAATACCTGTTTTTACCTATTTATTTTACCTCCATTTTTGATTTGCCATATTCCTCCGTCATTTAATCCGTGGTATCGCTCTGTTTTCATTGCTTCACTTTATCCTTGTTTTAAACCATTCATGCTGACTCTTTATTCCTGCTTTACCATGTTCTAACTATAATCCCATTCTGCTGTATCTTATGCTCTAACTCTAATCCCACTCTGCATTATCTTGTCCTAACTCCAACCCTATATTCAGCTACTCCCAGTCCAGATGCATCCAATTCCTGCATCATCCCATTTCTACTTATGCCATTTTTCATTTACAGTAGTTTATCCTCACCTACTAATCCTTGTTTTTCCCCAATCCCGCTTATTCTTGCCCTAGGCCATAATATCGTCCTTCACCTAATCACCCCAGTCCTACATATTGCCATTCTTGCTCTATGCTATCTTCCTTCACTTGGCCCCTCTCTCACACCATTCCTATTTATTCCCATTCCTTCTTTACTGTATTACTGTTTCACTCAATTCCTACATCACTCCATTCCGAATGAACCCCATTTTTGCCATACAGTATCTAAGCTATTTCAGTTCTTAGTATCACCCCATTTCTACTTGGTCCCATTTTCCCTTCACTATCTTCCACGCAATCCCTACAGCACCCTATGACTTTCTTCTTATTCCTGTTTTCATCCTTTTCCTTCTTTACTCATTCTTGCATCCCATGTCTTATCAGGCTCGTATGTCACTTCAGTTCCGTTTTATCTTATTCCCACCCATTCCATTCCTGCCTTTTACCAGTCCGACTCACCCCAATTGTACATATTACCATTTACACCAACACATGTTTGTCTCAACCCATTTCCACTTAATACCATTCCTACCTTATACCAATCCTACTCACTCAGTTCCTACATATTACCATTTCCACCCACCCAACTCATTCCTATTACCATTCCTATCCACCTCATTATTAAATATTACCATTCCTACCGTCCTATTCCATCTTAATATTATTTCCTACCTATTACCATTCTTAACTACCCCATTCCTATTTATTACCATTTCTGCCTAATGTTTATTACATTAGTCTAATTCCTGTTATCACTCCCACTCACCCCATTCCTACCTGCTACCATTCTTACCCTAATATCAGTGTTTATCACCCCATTCCAACCTACTACGTCTCTGTTACAAGTTCTACTCCCCCATTCCTACCCATTACAGTTCTTACCAATTTCATTCATATCTAATACAATTTCTCCCTTTACCCATTTCAGTTTTACTCCTCCTCTTTCTTCTTCTTCTGTACTCCTACAGTTCCCCATTCCTCCTCCAACCCAATTCTTGCCCCGTCTCACCCTCAGTGCACCACATTCCCATTTTCCCCTTCCTTTTCTCCAGTCCCATTTTGTTCACTCCTCGTACACCTCAATCCCGATGCATACACAAATAAATTAGGCCTAACCCATTTATGTCTTCCCTAGTTCACATTCACCCCATTCTTTTCCCCCTTCTAAGCCTTCTCTCTTCCCAGTTCATCCCATTTCTGATTCCTTGTTCTGATTTCACTCATATTCCTGCCAGTCGTTTTCCTGTTTTCCTACCTTACCCCATTTTTGTTCGTTTTATTGTTAGTAGTGCTATTTTACTTAATACCTTATTGTGTGAGTACTTCTTCCATTACTACTTCACCTACTCCTTCCATTCCCACTCCCCTTTTTCCTTGTCTTGTTCCTACTCCACCTCATTCCTGCCTTTTAGATTTCTTGGAATCAGGTTGTCCGTCAGTCACACACTAACGACTTTCTAATAATGAAAAGTGGCAAGTTGTGACCGGAGACTTTAAAGGTGCGGTAGTATCTAGAGAAACCAGGCTGTCCGTCAGTCACTCACTAAGGATTTTCGAATGACAGGCTAGAAAGGAGAAAAAATCCTTATGTTCCGGAATCTAGCACTTTAGTACTTGCTCTCCTCCCTTTAACCTACACTTATATTTTCTAGTCCCGCCATGCCTGTTTATCGCATCCCCATTTCACCTTCCTCCTGCTTCACTAGTCTTAATTATTCCATCATTTGCTTTATTACTTTCTCCTTCATTCCAGTTTTGCTTAACCGCTTTCTAGCAATCTTTTTTCACACATATCCTGCTGACCCTATTCCTACTTCATCCCATACCCGCTTGCCCTATCCATTTCAAGATATTCTTTATTCTTCTCGTCCTGTTCTCACCGTTACTACTTCACTTCATGCTTGCTCCTCCTATATCTATCATTCCTATGGTCCTACTCTCAAGCTTACTTCAACCCTATTTCTGTTTCACTCCATTCCAACATCTCCTCCTTCCTACTTCGTCTAGTTCCTGCATGCCCGACTCCTAACTCGACCCATTACAGCCTACCCGACTCCCAATTTAACCCATTCCTGCCTACCCTGTTCCTGCTTCCTACCCTATTCCTGTCACCTCACTCCTGCCCACCCTACCGCTACTTTACCACACTGCCACCTGTACTGCTCCTATTTCCTGCAGTGACTCTCCTGCGGCCGCCTCATCAACCCGGGCCATTCCACACTACCACACGATATCCTTCCACGCAACTTGTGCCACTTCCCCCCCCCCCATTCATACTCCGTTTATACTCCATTCCTGCTACATTTAAAGCCGGTTCTTGCCCCATATACAGCACAACCCTGCCTTATTCAAAGCCCACCCCTGCCCTATTCAAAGCCCACCCCTGCCCTATTCAAAGCCCACCCCTGCCCTATTCAAAGCCCACCCCTGCCACATTCAAAGCCCATCCCTGCTTCATTTAAAGCCCATTCCTGCCATATTTAAAGCTCATTCCTGCCACTTTTAAAGAATATTCTTGACACATTTACGGCTCATTCCTGGTACTCCTAAAGACCATTCTTGCCACACTTAAAAGCCCATTCCTGCCACATCTAAAGGCCAATCCCACCACATCTGAAGTACACTCCTCCTAAGTTTAAAGGCCATTCCTGTTACGTTTACAGCCCATTCCTGCCTCATTTAAAGCCCATTCCTACCTCATTTAAAGCCCATTCCTACCTCACTTAAAACCCATTCTTGTCTCTTTTAATGCCCATTTCTGTTACGTTTGAGCCCATTCCCGCCTCATTTAAAATCCATTCCTGTTACGTTCAAAGCCCATTCCTGCCTCATTTCAAGCCCATTCCTGTCTCATTTAAAACCCATTGCTATCTTATATAAAACCCATTCCTGTCTCATTCAACGTCGAGTCTTCCCCTCTTCAAAACCCATTTTAGATCCATGCAAAACTTACTCCTAGTCCATTAAAAATCCATTCCTGCCCCATTCAAAACCCATTCCTAACCCATTTTTTGCCCATTCGTGGCCCATTCAAAACAAACTCCGTCCATTCCTGGTTTAATTTTACCCATACCTTTCCCTGGTCAAATTCCTACCCCATTCAAAACCTATTTTGCCCCATTTCCGTTCCATTCCTTCACCACTCCAGTTCAGTTCAGTTCAATTTCTGTCTCATTCTGTGTTAGTCGGATCCTTTAACCACCAATATTCCATTCCTGACTCATTTGTTGTCCAACTGATGTATTCTGGGTGTCATAGAAGGCTCCGTAGCACCTCTTCCTAAGCGATTTACTTTCCATATTACACCATAACATTCTTTTGTATGTTAATTATATCCTCTATCGTGCTAACTCAGACAAAGTTGAATCAGTAACATACAAGAGGTTACTGAGGTGCAATGTGCGGAAAAAATCGCAGAAAGAGTGGCATTACGAGACAAATTTGTATCAGTTACATACAAGAGGTTACTGAGGTGTAATGTGCGGAAAAAATCGCAGAAGAAGAGGTCTTACGAGATATCCAAACCCATCCAGAATGCAGTCCGAAGCCCTGCCCCATTCTACCGCCTCCCTTCCTGGTCTGCTGTTTCAAACCTATTCCTAACTTGTCCCATCCTTCTAAACACAAACCCACCTCTCACCTACCCTGTCCTACCGCCCCTTCTTACCTCCCTGCTTCTCTCTACATATCCTCATTCCTTCTCCAGCGACGCCATTCTCTCTCTCTCTCTCTCTCTCTCTCTCTCTCCACAAAATTCCCACAACGTTTCACGCTTCATTCCTTCCCACCTAACCTTGCCCTCATTCGACCCCTCTCCACATAACCACATTCTCTCTCCATACCGTACCGCCACATTTCCTCGCTAATCCCATTCTCTCTTCACATAACCCCACCCTCATCATAACCCCATTCCTTTCTCAGATAACCCATTTCCATTTGTCATAACATCAGATAACCCATTTCCACTTGTCACAACCTCATTCCCTCTTCACATAAACCCATTCGCTTTCCAATTTCTTACCCCATTATACATTACATACTCACTCTCTTTCCACGTACGTCCCATTTCCCTTTTAGATAATCCCATTTCCTCGGCACAGTTTCCTATTTCTACTCCATCACGCCCCACATAATCCCCATACTTCCACATAACTCACTTCCTCTTTAAACAACCCTTTCTTTCATAATCCCCCATCCCTTTATCCACTCCCACTCCGTATATTCCCATTCCTTTACCCATGCCCACTCTGTATTTTTCCATTCCTTGATCCATTCCCACTCCACATAACCCCTCTCCCACTGTTTCAAGGGTTATATAATCCCATTTCTCCAGCCTTTCACCCATTCTCTCCTGATAACCCCATTCTCTCTCCACATAACCCCAGTCCCTCTATATGATCCTATTCCGTCACCCATCCTTTTCCACCTAACCTCATTCCCGCTAAATAACCCTATTCCGTCACCCATCCCGTTTCCAAATAACCCACCTTCGACAACCCTCCCTCTCCACATAATTCTGTTTCTTCACCCTCTCCACATAATCCCATCCCGTCACTCACTCCCATTTTAAATAACCCCACTCCGTCACCCATTCCACATAACCCCATTCCCCCACCCATTCCAACTCGACACCACCCCACTAGTCATTATCACGGTCCACATAACCTCATTCCGGCGGTGGCCCTGCAGTGGTGGTGTGCACGTCAGGTAAGTCAGGCTATTTTTGGTGGGGGTGAGGTAGTGTGTCATGCGAGGGTGAGCTAGCGCATGACCCTCCCTACCTCACCCCACCACCCCCACCTTCCTACCCTACCCCTACCTTCTTTCCTTCCTTCCTTCCTTCCTTCCTTCCTGACTTCTCACCCACCTCCACACGTCTACCTTCTCTCCCACTCAACCCCACTCCCTCATTATCCTCTTGCCCCTTCCCTACCTCCCTGCCTCACCCCAACCCTTGCCTTCTCTCCTGACCTCTCACCTCTTGCTGTTCTCTGATTCCTCCCCTCCCCCATATTATTTCTCCCACGCTAACCCCTCCACATATCCTCTCTCTCGCCTCTTACCTCTTCCCTTCTGCAGAAGGGAGCCTTCTTGCTTTACTATCCTTAACTTTAATTTGTAGAATTTGATATCATAGTGACAGTCTTCTCTGTAACAAGCAACCGCGAAAGGACCAAAAGGTCTGTTGCTGTTTGTTTTCCTTTGTACGCCTTTGTACTCCCTGCTTCCCTGCCTTCCATCACATCCTTCCCTCCTTCCTGTTCTCTCACTTCTGTTGGTATTCTCTCACTTCCCTCCCCATACCATCTCTCCCTCTTATACCCCACTACATAACCTGTCCCTGTACTCCCTCTATACAACCTCCTTCCCACTCCACTTTTTCCATAAAATCTAATTTCCTATCAGTCCCCCTTATATAACTTATATTCCTTTCTCCATATAACATCCCTCCTTCTCAGTTCAGTCTAAATAACCTCTCTCCCTTTCTCCTATCCACCTCTATCCTTTCTCCCCTCACTATCCTCTCGTCCCTTCCCTACCTCCTCGCCTCACCCCACCCCCACCTTCCGTTCTCACCTTTCACCCCTGCTGCCGCTCTCTGACCCCTACTCTCACCCTTACTAGCCTTACGTTTTTTTTTTTTTCTTTAACAGCGAGTTTTCTAGGAAAGGAAGAGATTAATGAAAGAAGACAGAGAAGATGAAAATGAAAATAGTGGAAGACTGCAGGCGCAGTGTAGATAATCTGGAGGCGCAGAAAATCTTATTATTATTTTTTTTTACAAACCACCTTCACTCCCCCGTTTCTCTTAACCCCCTACCTCTCCACACCCCCACCCTTCCTTCCTGACCTCTCACCCCTGTTGCTATTCTCTGACAGTCCCCTCTCATTCCCCGCTACCCGTAGCACCCTAACTGTTCTCTTACCTCCTCACTTCTCTCTAGCTGCTCCTACTCATTCACTATTCTGACTCCCCGTCCACCTCCCTCCCACATTCTTGCTCCCACATCCTTCGTATTGCTCCCTAACTCCCTTACTGCTCTCTGTCCAAGACTGTGATAGCGTATAGTGGCATGGCGTAGGTTTGGGCCTTTGATTATTACAGACGGGCATTAGCTTGTGACTACCCACCCGACACACCCAGTGGCAGTCAGTGGAGCTCCAACCCATTGCGAGCGTCCCCGTAACGTGAGGTCAGTACTAAACCGACCGAGCCACCGAGACGACCCAATTATCGAGTGATCCCTAACTTCCCTCATTTCTTCTCCTACCTCCCTTACTTCTCGCTAACCCTTCCCTTACACCCTAGCTACTGTGACCCCCCTCCTACCTCTCCCCCACTTTCCTAACCTGCAAATGCTTTCTCAACCCCCATCCCTACTACCTTCCAACACCCTTACCATCACACCTATCCCTCACTTCTCTCACTTCCTTAGCCGTCACTCTCCTTATCCTCTGACCGTCACTTCAACCCCTACCCTTCAAATCACGTCCCCTATCCTACCATACACCCATCACTACAGTACACTATACCCTCTACTATCGTACACCACACCTTCATTTTCCCTTCACTCACATGTCTCCTCAGTCTCTATCCACTGTCCTCCTTACTCCCATCACTGGCTCACTATCAGTCCACATTCTTCTTTTCTATCACCACATTTCCACCCCGCCCCCCCCTCTCTCTCTCTCTCTCTCTCTCTCTCACACACACACACACACACACACACACACACACACACACACACACACACACACACACACACACACACACACAAAATATCTTCTTCCTTCACCTTCACACCCTCCTTCCCTCCACATCACACTCTCTCTCCTCCCAGCTTCCCACCAACTCACCCTATCACACGCTTCCTCCCTCACCGTTACACTGTCCTTCCCTTCCTCCTTCCCACATTACCTTACTCTCATTTACTTCCGCCCCTCCCTCACCCCGACACCACCACACTCTCCCTTCCTGCCTCCCCACTACACTCCATCTCTTCCTTAGTCACCACCACTCTCCTCCTCTCTCCATTCTTTCCTTACTATCCTTCTCTTAAACTGAAGGAAGCAGATATCATAGTCATATTCTTCTCTGTAACAAGCAACCTCGTGAGAACCATCAGATCTGTTATTTCCTTCATAACCCTTTGTACTCCTAACCACACTCAGTCTTTCTCTGCCTCCCCGCCACACTCCCACTCCCTTCTTACCACCACACTCTCCAGTACTCCCCATATCAGACTCTCACAGGCCCACTCCTCACCATTATATTGCTCCTACACATTTATCTTTATCTCTCTCGTGTGCACCTGTTACACCACACCGCTTAATTTTCCTACTTTACTCTTCTCCAGTAAATGTAATAACCCATTCGTCACGAGGGGTATTTCCCACGCTGAACACAATTATCTGACCCTGGTAAGAATATAAGAAGATGTCCTTATGCTGAAGGGGTTTATGAGCATTCTTTCCAACCTCCTTTACTCTAAGACGCTTTCCCTTACCTGAATATAATCGTCTGGTGGTAGGGATAGCAAGCAGAAATATCGCCACTTCATTTGTGTGTGTGTGTGTGTGTGTGTGTGTGTGTGTGTGTCTGTGTATTATATATGTTAGATAGAGAGAGAGAGAGAGAGACAGAGAGACAGACAGACAGACAGACACACACACACACACACACACACACACACACACACACACACACACAGACTAAGACAGAGACAGAAGGAGAGAAATTGTCAGGAGCACCGAGTGAGGAATATAATAAAGGAATAAGCCCTGAGTAGGCCAGGAATAAACGTAAGCATATGTTAATGTGAAGTGAATCAAGGAAAACACACACACACACACACACACACACACACACACACACACACACACACACACACACACACACACACAGAAATATGCATAAATTTAGCGTTTTACTACCACAACACAAACAGTCAACCGGTCCTTCAACTCACACGTAGTATATAATATTTAAACGATACGCTGCAGACTTTGAAAACAGCCTAATGCAGAAGTTATTTTTTACTTATGTTACCTCTCTGACCCTTCCTGTGTGTCGATAGAAATACTTTTAATAGAAATAAATTTTCTTCAAAGCAATTATTATATTTTTATTTACTAACTTATATAGTAATTAATTCTCCTCCTCATGGTGTTTATATTTTTAGCCAACAGTCTGGTATACGAATCGTTAACATTTATATTCAAGGAGACTTTAACTAATTCAATCCGATTATATCTTCTCACTTATTTTTATTTATTCATTTATTGCCATTTACAAAAGCCACCATTCAGCTCTCGATAGACTTTACGTAGTGCTGGGTTGAGAGACTGCCTTCATTAAACTCTTCTCTGTTATGATTCACTACTAATGCAATCATGTGGCGGCAGAAGGAATAGAAATAACTGAGTCCTCGGTGTGAAGGAGTTAGCGTAGAGGACAGGGACAGGGTTTTTACCAAGGACACCCCAGTACTTCCCTATTAGGCTTTAATTTACCTCATTATTCCATTCACGTGCAGCAGTTATCAGTTATTTACTTCCACGCCAGGGATATATGACAGGGCTTAAGCTCACCAAGACTCCTGTTCTCGTTCGTTAAGAGGATCCCCAGCACCTCCTCCTTCGCGATTAATCTGCATATTGCTTTTTCCAGTTTCTTTAGTACATACAGTTCTTCCGTCCAACTCTCTAATGCAAGAGTTAACCGATACTTCCAGCCATTCATGTATGCAACAGGTCAACGCTGCAGCTGTCTTCGTCTGTTTGTATTTCCTTCCGCCTATGACCTCCAGTCTTTTAAACGCAATATATCGGCAATATATTTTAATATGGCTCTCTTTTTCGTTTTTTCTCGGAAGAAACAATCTCGCCGACTTCCATTCTTTGGCCCGTTCTTTTTGCCCCTAAAAAAAAATATGTATATATTTTGCCGGTTACTCTTTCCACCACTTTATTCTACATATTGCTATTTCCTGTTCTCTTTCTTTTCCACATTACTCATTCCACTTCTCTTTATTTTGCATATTACTCCTTCCTTTTCTCTTTACATATTACTCTTTCCAATTCCTTTTATTTTGCCTATTACCATTCCCATTTCCCTTTAATGAGTATACCTCTCTTGCCAGTACCTTGTATATTATTTGTCTTTGTATACGGACACGGACTGTACTGATATTATACTAACGAATATTAATGAGCCAAATGGGAAAAAAAGGTAAAAAAAAAAAAAAAAAAAAAAAAGGGAGTTTCAAGAGACTACTAAGATTGCGAGACTGCGGACTCCAGCCTTATAAGTAGCTTCCTGGGACTATGTAATGGATTTTTTTCAAGGAAGAGAGTAAAGGTTATATTTCTCTCTCTCTCTCTGATCTTGTTTAATCCTTCGTTAACCAGAATAAAATACCTTAGAGGGGCTGGTAGTGAAAAGGTCTTGAGAGAGAGAGAGAGAGAGAGAGAGAGAGAGAATAAAGCTAATCTCCCAGCATCTTAGCACGAGAGGGAGAAAAATGGGGACAGGTGGAAAGTGAGAGAAAAGAAGGGGAAAAGTTGGAACGCCAGACATAATTTGATTTGGGTTTAACCAGCGGAGTCAGGTGCTGGAGGCGCAGGAGGAGGAGGAGGAGGAGGAGGGATGGAGAGGGGACGGGGAAGAGAGGAAGGGAGATGGGAAGAGATGGGGAGGAGGAAGAAAGGTGGGAGAGGGAGATGCAAAGATGGGAGACGAGTACAGAGGGGGAAGGGGAAAGAGGAGAGGGAGAGGTGAAAAAGGAGGTGTGGGAAGAAAGGAAGGTGAGAGCATAAAAGAGGGGAAAGGTGAAGACGGGTTTGTGAGAGGGAAACGAAGTGTGAGGGAAGAAAATACGGAGAAAGAGAAGAGGGGCAAGGGGACAGACAAGGAAGGAGGGAGGAGGGAAGTGAAAAGAGGGAAGTGGCGAGAAAGGAAAAGGATGAATAAGAGGGAGAAGAGAAAGGAGGATGGTGTACATGGGGAGTAAATGCAAAGCAGCCAAAGAAGAAAGGAGAAATGTGAACGAGGAGAGAGAACGTGAAGAAAAGAAGGAAAACGAGGCGAGAGGAAAGGGTAAGGAAAGATGAAAGACAGCTCACAAAATCAGGAGGAAAAACGAAAGTGAGAAGCGCAAGAAGGAAAACAGTGTAAAGAAATTAAAGGTGGGGAAAGAAAGAATGGTCGGGAAAGGGAAAGAAAATAGAATGGAGACTGTGAAAGAGCAGAGTTGTATCCTTCATCACTAATTCTGTTACCTCCTCTACGTCCATACCTCGCTTTCTCACACTCCCACTTATCACAGCCAGCCATCTTCGTCTCGGCCGTCCGCGCCTCCTCCCACCTTCACCCTCACTCACGTATACCCTTTTCACACCCCGTAACCTGTCTGCCTATGTCTGCCGTGTGCGCAAGTTGACTGCTCCAATACACACACACACACACACACACACACACACACACACACACACACACACACACACACACACACACACACACACCACACACACACACACAAATACCGGTACTGACCATAACCATTTTCTCTATAACCATGACATTACGTACACACTTCCGCCCTCTGACTAATATCGTAGCCTTAAATACTGCACCTCTACAATTCTCAGGCTTTTATGACCCACTCTTAGTTCAACAAAATCGTCTGGTATTTGCTGGAACAGGATAACACAACTGAAAGTAAATGGAACTAGTATTAAAACAGTCAAACTCTTGTGCCTCACTCTCAGCTAAATAAAATTGCCTGACTTTGGATGGAATAAAATACGAGAGATGGCGCCACCAAGAGAAAGTTAGCCATTACTTTACTTTTTCTGAACTATAATAATAATAATAATAATAATAATAATAATAATAATAATACGGTAGCAGCAAACCTCGCATCATCTCCTTCGGGACTGACATAATTACCGCAGTACACAACATTTCCAGGCAGGAGACAGACCTTCGTCCCTAATAGCATTACAGAATCGTAAACCCCTCCATCACCTCGGGCAGTTTTGAACCTATCCACAAGGGAAGGCCGACGCTCCCCCTGGTATCTTCTAGCAGTAGCAGTAGTAGTAAATAATAACAATAATAATAATAATAATAATAATAATAATAATAATGATAATGATGATGTTAATAATAATAATGTATCCATCCATTAGTCGTTTTCAGCGACATCTGGACCGTAGGGGCCGGGGCAATATTTTTCAGTCTGATAAGAATCATAATAATAATAATAATAATAATAATAATAATGCACAACAGACGGATACCAAGCCATTTTCAGGCTCATGAAAATATTAAAATACAAATACTTAAAGTTGAAAAGAAAAAACAATATCTTGTTCCCTTCTGATGTATAAAGGTTGATGTGGAAAAAATAAAATATAATAAAAATAAAAAAAGCGTGAAAAGAACAAGGAACTAAACTGGAATGGAGAAAGAGAGAGAGAGAAAAAAATATGAGATAGGAAAACGGACGAAGGGGGTTTATATAATGAGGAAGGAAGAGGAGAGGAGAGAGGAAAGAGGGAAGAAGAGGGGAAGGGTCGGGACGGTGATGTACAGAGGAAGAGGGGAAGAAATGAAGGAGAGAGGGAGAAGAGAGGGAAGAACAAGAGAGAGAGAGGGGGAGAACGGGAGGGAAAAAGACAAAGCTGGGTGCACTGTAACACAGTAATTCCTCGTTGTAAGTAGACATGTTTGACCTTATTTTCTGGTAACCCTAACAACCACACCACGTAATTTCTATTATACTTTGCTTCTTCCATACTATTTTATACAACTTATTTAATTTGGGATGGATCTCTATCTATGAAGGGATTAATTAACGTTATATCAAACACCTTCAGCTGGAAAAGTCTTTCCTAAAATAAACAAAATCGTCCAGAGGTTACATTAATAAACGAAAATTACGTCCACAGGCTATACGAAGCAAGTCAATAAACACCAGAAAATTTGCCTATTAAAGTTCTTATATTGCCTATAAAGCTGACTTGCCCGTTTCCCACACTTTACGGTATGAATTAGCTGGAACAAACACAAAAATACTTCATGCGGGAGCTTCACGGCCCTTCCATTAAAGTCTCTGGTGTGGTGCGGTGTGAGAGGGTGATTTTGTGTGGTGTGGTGTACAAAGGTGGTATGGTGCATGGTGTGGTGTGGTGTGGTGTGCGAGAGTGGCATGGTGCATGGTGTGGTGTGGTGTACGAGGGTGGTATGGTGCGTTGTGTGGTGTGGTGTACGAGAGTGGTATGGTGCGCTGTGCGGTGTGGTGTATGAGGGTAGTATGGTGCAATGTGTAGTTAGTATAAGGGCAGTATGGTTTTATGTGCAATGTGTGGTGTGTATGAAGGTAGTATGGTACGTTGTGTGGGGTGGTGTATGAGGGTAGTATGGTGCGATGTATGGTGTGTATGAGGGTAGTATGGTGCGATGTATGGTGTGGTGTACGAGGGTGGTATGGTGCGATGTGTGATGTGTAAGAGGGTAGTATGGTGCTATGTGTGATGTGTAAGAGGGTAGTATGGTGCGATGTGTGCTATGGTGTGGTGTACGAAGATGGTATGGTGCGTTGTGTGGTGTGGTGCGACATCACTTAAGTCCCTGAAGACAACAGAAATAAACCATCTCGCGTCCGAAAATCGTTTAAGAGAGGCAGACAGGCAGTTCTTGAGATGACCACGCGTCTATAATATTGTGATATTTTGGAAGACAACTGTGACTTATAATGAAGACTGACTGCATATCCTAGAATACTAAATGAGACAAATAACAACAGTGATGAATATACTTCCAGTAAAGTCCTCTTTGTGAGCACGTGACGAGCGAGTAAGCGTTTGTACATACACCTATCACCATAATTTTATCTTGGCGTAAATTTTCAACATTTCTGGTGAGACAAGTTGAACAATAAAAGAAGAATAACTTAGCTGAAATGTTTACTTTCTCACATTTTCTCTCTCACACACGTACACACAAACACACACACACACGCGAGCAATCAACATATGAATGTGAAAAACAACTCATACTTCGCATGTGTCACTTTCATAGTGCTTTAAATCGATTTCATGGTTCTGTCGATTGAAGCCCTCGGTATATTCCCTTGGGAAGGTGGATTTCCAAGGGGTTTCCTTGGTTTCATGAACAAATATTTAGCTAAAAACAAAATTTATTGAATGCATCTACTACCTGCTGAAAGAATCTCTTCTCTACCTCATATGGCAGCAAAATCATTAGCCTCTGAAAACCATCGCGGTCGGACAGTGTCGTGTCGGGCCGAGCCGGGTCGTGTCAACTGAACGTAAACATCGCTTCACTGCGCTTGCTTGCTTCGCTCGCTGAGCCTGCGCTCGCTCGTAATCAATACTTACGATGATAAATAAAATAGTATTAGTAGAGGTAGTACCAGTGGTGCGTATTAACCGACATCAAAAAATATGTACCGTCCGTCCGCCAGTCAATCAAAATCGTTTCTCAAACTTCAAAAAAAGAAAAAATGACATTGTTGATACATTATATTCAGAATTTAGATCATAGTTAAGTAAAACCAAATATAACACGTCACTCACTGACTGTGCCATAACACATCCCATGAAGTTAAATATAACAACATGCTGCACTAGATGTCAGCTTCCCATATGTTGCCATACGCCTGATAAACGGCCTAAAAATAAATTAATGATAATAATAAAATAATATTGTTGTTGTTGTTATTGCTCATGTAATGCCACTCAGTGATGAGTGAGACTGGTCACCCTCATCTTAAATGTCAGGACCAACTTGCCTAGCCTCGGTCTCCTACGCTCCTCATGGGGCAACATAGGATTGGATGATGGATGGATGGATGGAGTTACTATTATTATTATTATTATTATTATTATTATTATTATTATTATTTTTATTATTACAAAAATATTAACACCTACCAAGAAGCTCATTTCCATTCTTGGTAACAAACCGGACTGATTCAAAATTAGGAAAATGATAGTGTAAAGTAGGAAAACTCGTCAGGCTGGGCCACACCGGTACCTCCCATTCATATCTCATTGAAGCCTTACGTGTTCTCGGCTCCACCCCACAGACACACATCTTCCACACTAAATATGTTTCGTCTCATTCATAACAATAACAACAATAAGAACAACAGCAACAACAAAAACAACAACAATAATAATAATAATAATAATAATAATAATAATGATTATTATTATTATTATTATTATTATTATTAATGGCATCAACTAATAAATGAGGGAAGAAATGAGACAGTTGAAGAAAGTGTGTGGGTTACGTAAGCTGGGCAGGATATGAACTACTGACTCGAGGAATAGTAAACTAGACTGCTTCTGATGGTATGGTCGCAGAGGAAAGATAAACTTACGGAGGTGAAAAGGGTGCATGCGTGTGATTTTGAGCCTCTTACAGTAGGAAGCGGCATGGAAGGCGAGGAAAGTAGGTGGATATGGTAAAGGAATGTGTATATTAGCTTGGTATGCAAGCTAGGAAAACACAGGAATTTAAGAAGGATGGGAATCAGTGAATATAGTACTGATGTGTAATAGGTTCATGTGACAAGAGTCGCTTCCAATCTTTAACCTGGTAGTTGATGGGTCTCTTTTGAAATGTATTATGAAGAACAATTATCGCCAGCCATTAGGATGGCGAGACGATGTAGTTTTTGTCACTGTGTGTGTGTGTGTGTGTGTGTGTGTGTGTGTGTGTGTGTGTGTGTGTGTGTGTGTGTGTGTGTGTGTGTGTGTTGCCAAAATATCTCAAAATTTTGTGGACGAATTTTCACCAAATCTTCAGGAAATAGCAGCTATGTTGATGAGCAAAAGCCTATTACCTTTGGTGAGGATATGATCAAAGACGACCGAATGCCAGCCGCCTTATATTCTTTAATATGAATTTACTTTTGTGAAACGCGGTGACTGAATTCCCTAGAGTTTTGATAGTGTTCTTCAAATTTTGTTTGTAGGTAGCTTGGGTCTTAGCCAACAAAACTGTTTTCGCGAGCAATTAGCATTTGGCCCCGAATGCTTCTGTTTAATTTTTATGTGGACTGTTAGACGTGTGGGGTGCAGCATAGAATTTAGAAGACTCGTATGATGTGTGAAGACCTACGGCACGATTCGCTCGACACTCTGTTGATAGCTTCCCTACTTTTGTGCCGTCTGTCTCTATTTACGAAGTCTGATGATGATGATGATTAAAAGCAATAAGCCTAAAGCCGGTAACTCAGTTCACGAGCAATCGCCATTACCTTTCCAAAGCACACACACACACACACACACACACACACACACACACACACACACAGATACCATCATGCAAGCTGTGTATTGCACAAGGACACGGACACACGCATGAATGGCACGGTCTCACACACACACACACACACACACACACACACACACACACACACACACACACACACACACATACACACACATAAATACTCGCCGACGCACGCATATGTACTTCATATTTACCATTCTTGGAAATAACACACACACACGCACACACACACACACACACACACACACCACACACACACACCACAAACACACACACACACACACACACACACACACACACACACACACACACACACACACACACACACACACACACACACACACACACACACACACACACACACACACACACACACACACACACACACACACACACACACACACACACACACACACACACACACACACGGGGGGCGGGGAGAAGGCAGAATGGAAGATAAAGAGCAGCAGGAAAAGTACGACAGGGGAAAAGGAGGAAAACAACAAAGATAGAGGAAGACAGCAGGAGGGAGAAAGACGAGCAGTATAGCAGAGGTATATATATATATATATATATATATATATATATATATATATATATATATATATGTACACTCGTACATATCTTTATTTAAATACAGGGAGAGAGAGAGAGAGAGAGAGAGAGAGAGGGGGGGGGGGAGGAAACATGTGAAGTAAGGTTTTTGTGGGCGGTACTGGGAGTTGCTCAAGGCTTGCTCACTCACTCACACACTCCACCAGACGCACCACACCACCCACTCTACCTCTACCCGTAACCCCTATCTATCTCTGCTTATAACCTCTCACCTACAACTCGTATCTACCTCTGCCTCTAACATCTACCTGTACCGTCTACCTGCAACCCTTACTTACCTCTGCCTCAAACTTCTACTGGTAACCCATTTCTATATCTACCTCTTACTTCAACCGGTAACATTCATCTCTTTATACCTCTAACCCCAACCTGTAACCTATATCTACTTCTAACCCTAACCTCTATTCTCTACCTGCAATCCTAAATTTCTACCTCTAGCCTCTCGCCTCGATCTTCATCCCATATCTTCCTATACCTGTAACCTGTATCAGCCTTTACGTGTGACACAAAATCCTTTATCACATGCTTGTAACCACTCCCCGGAACCAACATTGTGTTAATACCCAGTATCCTGTATACAGTCTGCATATGTATCATGTTTATATCCTTCAGCTCATTCCTGCAGCCTGCCTTTACCTGTATCTCTTGAACACCACAACTAACTCGGACATTTATTTAAGAATTTATTTTTTCATGCCTCAGTTTTCTTCCCCTTCCTACTCCTAATCCAGCTTTCCCTCTCCTCATCCCTCCCTGCCCCTCCCTCCTCCTCTTGCATCCCGCCCCACTTTATGCAAAGGTATATGCTTCCCCTCTATTTATGCCTGAAGAGGATCCAAGTCGGGCCTCAACTGCTGTATCTCCCCAGTCAACAACTTTTCCGAATGTAGGTTTAGGGGGAGACCTCTCACGGTAAAGTGGTTAGAAATTCCCAATAATCTCTTCATTGTGATGTTTGTTTCATTTTTGGTCCCGCTAGACGATTTTACTCATTTTAACAAAACCCCCTCATAGTGAAGGAATTAAAATGTCTCCAACACTTTTATAGCGAGAGGTAAACCCGTAACTGCACACCTGTCTTGTATATACTTGTTTCTGAATCTGAACCATGTCTTTCTTATGCTTTCATGTAGTGTGGGTATCTGTTGCCTCTATCAGTAATTTATATCTTCAGCTTATGTCTACCCTGGCCCTTCACATTACTGATGTCCTTTATTCCACACAGTTACAAACCGCGTAGCTTCTTGCATCTAATAACTCTTTTTCTTTAGTTTATTACTGATACTTCCACACGATTTTATTAAATTCAGGAAAGACCTCTCGTATTGAAGTGGTTAATGAAGGTACTATCTAACTCCTTCATTTCGAAAAATCTCCCGTCACATGAATAAAAATCCTTCACAGCAGCGGAATAAAGAAATATGTCATCTGAGTGAAGTGGTGAAGCATAAAACCTTTTATTTTATGCTCCCTGAATCAGGTGACTTTATTTTTTATATCCTTGCTACCACCAGATGAGTTTTGTTCAACTGAGGCTCCCTAGTAGTGATGGGTTAAATAAGACCTTACCTAACCCTAAACTGAATAAAATCATCTGACGACAACAAGAATAAGAAAAAAAGTCATTGATGTGGAGTGGTTAAGTAACAGTATTTCCATATTTCCACCTGTTTTTGCTATGCCCTACCTACCTGTAACTGCATCACCTCTAGGCCACCACCTGTAAGCTTCCTTCTATGCCCGCCAACCAACTAAATCTTTATTACTGCACCATTTTTACATTCGAACTCGACGGGCTCCAGAAAAATCGACAAGGTCAGATGGGCTTTACATTTTTTTCTTATATGACTGCGACATACTTTTACGTGAAATGGATATTAGTCCTCCAGAGTGACAGTCCTGTTCCGAAAACTATGTACATCAACAGGAAGACGAGTAAATGAAAAGTATGTATGATCTATTCCTGAAAAAAGACACCTCACATCACATCACGAAACTCATCTCCCCACTCCTCATTTCTCACTCTACCATCCTGCCTCAACTTACCTCACACCACACCACAGAACCATTCTCCGCACTTCTTACCTCGCACCACACCAACCTGCCACACCTCACTAACCTTCCACACCACACCACTCTACCCTTCGCCCATTGCCCTCCAGTTTCACGGCAACTGGTTGAGTGACCCTGACCGCACCATACAACTTTACCTCTCTTAGTCCTTTTTTGCCTCACCCCTTGCCTCCTTCGTAACCTCTCTCAATGCCTCCTTTTTGCCTTTTCCTTACCTCATCCTTGCCTCCTTCATAACCTTTCTTAATGTTTCCTTTTTGCCTCACACCTTCCCGCCTCCTTACCTCACTCCTAACCTCTTATAACGCATTCTTTTTGCCTCCCTCCTACCTTCTTGCCCCCTTCCTTACCTCCTCCTTGCCTCTCTTCTCACCTCCTCCTTGCCTCTCTCCTCACTTCCTCCTTGACTCCCTCTTTACATCCTTCTTGCATCTCTCCTCACCTCCTCCTGGCTTCCATTTTCTCTCTCCTTACCATCTTGTTCGCTTTTTTCATCCTTTCTTCTTTATTCCCTCTTTATGCTTCTCCTTAGCTCCTCTTTCATTATTTTCCTTCATCTCTCTCTCTCTCTCTCTCTCTCTCTCTCTCTCTCTCTCTCCAGTTATCTACAGTATATTACTATTTCTCCCTTACCTCCTCTTCCTTCTTTACTGCCCTTGTCTGACTCTTAGAATAGTTGCGTTAGTTATTAAATACCCTATGAAAAGCCTCCAAAGGACAAATAGCAATGTTGCTCTTTGTATTTCTTTCTGCTCGTTTGTAATCCTCTCTTTCTTATCTCTATTTACTCCTACTCTCCCCTTTCCCTCCTTCCAACCTCATTTCTTCCTCATTTCCTCCCTTGTCTCCTTTTTCCCTCCCTCCATTTAACCCTTGATCTGTCTCCCTCCACCATTCCCTCCTGACCCCTCTTCTCTCCACCTTTTCATACCTTCTCTCACCAAATTACATCTCCTGCCAATTCATCTGCCACTTTGCCTCACACTAGCAATGTAACCTATACTTGCATTTTCAACCTGTGTTCTGTAATCGATGCCTGTATCCTCTACACATATTGTGAAGCCTGTAACTGTATCCTCTGCCTGTATCCTCTAACTGTATTCTAAGATCAGTACCCGTATCCTCTGTCTGTCCTCTACCTGTATTTCGTAACAAGTACCTGTATTCATTATCCACTTCAGCAATCTGTGCCCTACATCGTCTACCTACATTCTGTAATCTGAAACTGTATCAACTATCTGCATTAAGCAGTCTACGCCAACAGCATATCTTCTACCTGCATTCTTTAAGCTGTACCCGTATCCTCTACCTGTATTCTGTAACCTGTACTTGTACCCTCTACCTTTATTCTGTGGACTGTACCTGCATCCGTTACCTGTATTGTCACCTGCACTCAGACCCTGACTCCTCTGAACCTCTTCGAGACACTGGTATTCTTATTTATTTAACTGTGGAAGCCATTATTTGTTTTACTTTTGGTAGTAATTTTCACATATTTCATATGTAGTCATATTTTCCTTCAAGTCTTCCGTCACTTCTTCCTTTCCTTTCTCCTTTCCTTACCCAGTTTCCTCTCTCTTTCTCTCTCTCTCTCAGTCCCGCCCGTGCTGTGTTGCTGTGTTGTGACTAGGAGCCACCCCAGGACAGTGTTGTTCTCATGCACGACCTTTACACACACACACACACACACACACACACACACACACACACAAACAGTCTCTCTCTCTCTCTCTCTCTCTTTCTCTGCTAACCTATTCCCAAACTTCTCCAATTAGATAGCAATTCTGTATATTAAACCCGGGCGAGGTAGCAAGGATCATAAATATGTGGTACTGTACGACTCTCTCTCTCTCTCTCTCTCTCTCTCTCTTACTGCCCTGCTCCTCCCCATATAACTCTCTCTTCCCATCACTCACACCTTCCCCTTAACCATTTTACACACACTTCCCTCCACTATATTACACCCCATTTCTTTCCCCCTTTCACACCCCCTCCTTTACCCCCTTTCACACCTCCCTTACCTCGTTTCACATCCCCTCCCCACCTCTCCTTTCAAATATTCCCTCTTCCCCTCCCTCTGGCTCAGTGGTGGGGTTGGCGGACTCAGAATGGCTTATAATAGTACCGCTGGTGAGGGTATTTCGCTGACATGTTAAGATGCCTACTGATCCACCTATTTACCGTACTTTAGTCATTCCAGTAACCCTTTACCTCTTTCTTTTTTCCTCCTGTACAATTTCTATTTTCCTCCAGTACAATGACGCCATCTATATTTCGTTCTCGCTACGACCAAACAATCAACATCATTACTGAAGTTCTCCTCCAAGTTGCACAAAATCATCCAGTGGTGGAAACAATTACGTAAGCATGACGTCACTGCTGTGACGGGGCTGATGCAGAAGAAAACAAAGGTTGAGAGGCTGAAAAAGTTGTCCTTGTCATTTATTCCTATACTACTGCTATTATTATATCAGTTAATTTAATTCTATTCACCATTCCGTTAATACTATTGACAAGGTGGTGGTGGTGGTGGTGGTGGTGATGATGATCCTTTGTACTGAAGGCCGGTAATTGTAGAACATTTATACAATGGTTATAAGTTTGTAGTCCCATTTTACTTTTTCCTCGAAAAATGTGTGTGTGTGTGTGTGTGTGTGTGTGTGTGTGTGTGTGTGTGTGTGTGTGTGTGTGTGTGTGTGTGTGTGTGTGTGTGTGTGTGTGTGTGTGTGTGTGTGTGTGTGTGTGTGTGTGTGTGTGTGTGTGCGCGCGCGCGCGCGCTTACATACTTTGTCTTTTAGTATCCACTATTTTTCACGTGGCTCTCATTTCCGTACCATACGTACTGTGCATTACATACGCTTTTTGCTCGCACTCATTTCTATCCTGCGATATCCTTCTCATCCAACTTTCTCTGGCAGCGGTCTAGCCTTTAAAACTTTCCTTTGGGTCTAATTAATTCAATATATTCTCGCAGCTCTTCATTGATATCTCGTTTGGGGATATTATTCTGACTATACCCTTTTCATCTAACATGGGCCTGATTTTCGTCCTATTGCAGCGTACTGAACATCGCTCAGTGACAGAAAAATACATTACTACGGCTCTACATCCCTTTCACAGCACTTCTTCTTGACTAGCATCATATCCTATTGTTAATCTATTGTTACAAGCAAGCAATCAAGATGGAGAGATGGCAATCTGAGGCCAAGTTAAAGCCAAACAAGCATAGCGCCTGGTGATTTTACTCAGCTATGAGGTCTCCCTATCAGTTAAAAGGACTCCTTCATGACGATGTACAACACTTGATCCATATTATTTTCACTAGCTTCACACTATTATTTTCTAATGGTGACAATCTCTCTTTTTAAAAAATTACCTTATAACCTATTCCCTTCACTGACGATCCCCATGCTTTGTTCTTGCTGTCATCTATTTTATTTTAATCAGGATGACACTCGTAATGAAGGGGTTAAAACTATCTCGCTCACATGATGAATTTTTGGTTAGTGAATTTTTTGGTTAGTGAATTTTTGGTCGGTAAAGTATCAGTTAAGTGAATAATTACCTTTGAATGATGAATTACAAAGCTGCCTAAACGCTGCAGATGATCAAAAGAGCACTGGCCTAAAAGATTAAAATACGGAAAGGTGAATTCGTTCAGTAGTTGACCATGTATCTATCACTGAAAGTGAACAAATCACCAAAAGACAAATCAGTGCGTACAGGAGTACACGAACAATCGGCACAGGATACAAACAGCTCTGTGGACAGATTACCTTCTCGACGATGAACCTAATGAACAGCTGACAGGTGGGTTAACAGTACGGGGAACATAAGGTGAACAGTTATTGCTACATGAGAACGTCGAGTGAACAGTAGAGCACAGGGGAAAAAAAAAAAAAAAAAAAAAAAGATAATATGAGGACTGGACTAACTTAAAAAAAAAATGTAGTCAGGAATTATTCAGAAGGACACCAGGACATCCTGCGTAACCTAAACGAACTCAATTTATTCAGCCAAACATACAGCCGAATTAAGTCTGGCTGCGGAGACTATGAACCAAATAAAATAATCTGCCGTAAGCTGTAATGTAAAGCTAATATCTTTATTCACAGACATAAAGATAATCAAAATTCTTTTTTATAATTGTTTTTCCTACGTTCCCTTCTGAGCACCGTAAAATCGTCTGACATTTACCGAATAAAATGCAGTGTATGTATTTTGCAGCAAAAGGGTTAACAGTCATCCGAGGTAATCCGATGTGAACACTCGGGCAAGTGAGCACCCAACTTAAGTGAACACTGGTGAACACGGAAGAGGCGGCCTGTAGTTGGTATTGGTGACGCGGCAACACTTCATTTTATTCACTCTGCTCTCTCTCTCTCTCTCTCTCACTTTCGTTTTCTTTTTTTACCCTCACTTCCTCTTTTGTTCCTATCTTCTTTTTACTGTTGCCTTTGTCCTCCTCCTCCTCTCCTCTTCTCTCTCTCTCTCTCTCTCTCTCTCTTGGCATTTAACTGATCGAAGCTTTTCCTGCTCGGCTCGGCATTAGAGACAGTGGTTTACCTCGGGGCTGTGACGGAATTTTATACAAGGGGGTTGCATGGGGGTGGGGGTTGGAAGCTGGGAACGGGATGATACATAGCGACATAATGCATGACACTAAGTACAAATCGATCTAATGTATGGCCCTAAGATGCACCATCCTCTTCATCATCATGGCCATTTTACCAACCTATGATCCATGACACTAACTGCTACATATGTCTATTTATTTATTTATCTATCTGTCTATCTATCTATACAATATATATATATATATATATATATATATATATATATATATATATATATATATATATATATATATATATATATATATATATATACTTCCATTACAAGTTCTTTTGGCAGGGTAGGGCTGATGGATATGATGGTGTGGGTGTGTTGGTTGGGGAGAAATGGATTTTGTCATGAATGTAGTGAGAGTCAGTGACAGGATAATCGTAGTGAAAATTTTGTTCGGTCGGATTTTGTTTGCATTTATATCGGTGTATGCTCCACAGGCAGGCTTGGATAAGGTAAAGAAGGATAGATTCTGGGATGACCTAATACGTGTAGTAAATGGTATGGGCGATGATGAGATTGTTGTTTTGGGAGGGGACTTAAACGGTCATGCAGGTGAAGCAGCTCATAGATATTAAGGAGTACATGGGGGATGTGCATAAGGCACAAGAAATGAGGAAGGGGAGAGGATACTTGAGTTTGTGGAGGCAATGAACATGATTGTGTGCAACACACATTTTAGGAAATGAGAGAGTAGGTCGATTACATACAAGTCTGGGGGGAAATAGCAGCCAGATGGACTGTTTCATAGTCAGGAGGGCTGATAGGAGGTTATTGAAGGATGTTAAAGTTATTGGGGGCGAGGAGTGTGCCCTGTAACACAAGTTATTGATATGTGACATGATGCTTAAGGAGCGGTTGATAATAAAGAAGACCTATGCACCTAGGAGGAAAATATGGATGTTAAAACAACAAGCAGTATGGGATGCCTTCTACAGCGAGGTGTACAGAGTGGTGTCTGAACAGGGAGACGCTGATAGAAGTGTTAACGAAGAGTACAGAGCCCTGAAGAATAACCTCTTGAGAGTTACTGATTAAGTGTGTGGATGGACAAGGGGCCTCTCAAGACAAGAAGTAACTTGGCGGTGGGATGAGGGTGTAGAAGCTGCAACATGTGTTAGGAGTGTAATGCTGTATGTCAGTGAAACCTAGGCAGTAAAGGAAGAGGATATTTACAGGCTCAAACGTACAGAAATGGCATTGATTAGGTGGATGTGCAGTAAGTCCCTGAGTGCGAGGCCTGGGGGGGGCTAGGTTTACGATGGAAGAGTTGAGAGATGGGATGGGACTGGAGTGTATTGGTGTTGTGATGAGCAGGGATAAATTGAGATGATCTGGGCATGTGAAGCGAATGGGGAGATGATAATTGGGTGCAGAAAGTAAGAAGTGTTAAAGTTAGGAGTTGGGTAGCAAGAGGCAGACCGAAAAAAGACCTGGGACGAGGTCATTGAGTGGGATCTCTGGGATAAGGGACTAAATAGGGAAGCTGCCAGAGATCGAGCAGCATGGACAGCCGCCATTAGGTGACCAAGGCCGACGCATGCATGCATGGTGGAGCCTTCAAAAACGAAACGCAACGAAACGATTATACAAGACATCAATTTACAAAAAGTCACATTATACTAAGATGCATCATATTATAATATACTGAAGTACTAAAAGACATAAATATACGCTGCTAAAATACATAAAAGTAAAATATAGGACATTAGCCCATTTGCGCCCGATGTCCACAGTACTGGACGGAACGTGGCTTTTCCAAATGTTTATAAAGAAGGGAACCCCGGGATAGGGACCTGTGAGCTTTGCGACTAAGCCGATGGACGGAGAGCACTACACTTAGTACCCTTCTAGCACAATCCCTCACACAGGAACCCTGCGAGCTAATGGGTTAAAATGCATAACGCAACACTAATGGCACTAAAATTAACAATGTTATGACACATGACACCCAACTGCATCATGTTATAATACTGGCACTAAAATACCATTGCACTCCCCTTACCTGCATAACGCCTGGTGTGGATGGTGTAATGAATCCACAGGTAGCTTAGGGTGGAACAGGACCTCACTTATATTTGTTGCTGACATCAGACTGTTATTCAGCCCATGGGAGATCCATGTAGCGAAGTGACGTGGGTCTGGAAAGAGAAAATTTATCATCATTATTAACGTTCTAACCTAACTTGCTACTAAAAAATGGTGTAAAATAAACAATAATTGACCAAAAATATATATATATATGGAAAAGTGACAATACCTAGACTGCACCTGCAGCTATTACATGTAAGTCATCGTCACTGCTATTGTCATCATTTTCACCATTCATATCAATCACAGTCAGCAAGGCCATCATTTTCATGCCTATGTATTACTAAAATTACAAATAACTCATGACTGTTCACATACTTTAATAAAATTCTTGAATCAGGCACAGTGATAAAGTTGTCAGCCAAATGAATCCGTTCTTGTGTCAACAGTAAGTCCTTCCCTTTCACTCCTGTCCAAAAATCAATTTATCAGGGTAAACAATCAACCCTAGATTTCGTTTTGCGCTCGAACATAAATTGCATCTCAGTACCATAATGCTGAGAACATCTGGCATGGAAAGTAATGGCAACAGTACTAAATCTGCACTGTATACCTTCTGATAAATGTAAATAAGTCTCAGTTGTCAATCACCATTTCCAGTTATACTAGCTACATTTTACCTTGAAAGTTCTGTATGCTAACTGGTAAATCTCTCTCTCTCTCTCTCTCTAACGGATCTCAGCTTGTACATGTCAAACAGTGTGGGTATCTTGGATATGAGGTCCTTGTCAATGAACTTTTGGTTACCAAACTGAAACGTCAGTACAGGAAAAGGCTCAGAGCACTTCGTGCACTGACAGACTTTCACCTGACGTCTGATGCAAATAACAGAATTGCAAAAATCATGTATTTAGTTTACATTAGATCTCTAATATATTATGTTGCCCCCCTTCTCACTCTAGTATCAAAATTACTGCTTGCATCGCTAGAAAGTGCTGAAAGAAGCATGAGTGTTATTTTGGCTATCCTCCCACGTAAAAATTCTTAACATTCAACAGGAACTCAACATTCCCAGTTTAGGTGAACGAGTCAGTGAAGTTAATGCCATCAAGAGCCATAAGATGATCAGACAGAACTGTGCGAACCCCTGCGCTGAAGCCCTGCAAGCCTTCTTATCAACAGGTTACATCCACCACAATGGATTGTGAAAACTCTAGCTGAAATAAAGTTGCACAATATTCATGAGCTTTTTACCTGCTCCATGACAAATATCCTCATCCAGTGTCATTGTACCCATCTTTCATCCTAAAAGGTTAATACTAGCTCGTCCTGTCAGGAGGAAAAATCTGAACCAACAGATAACTAGGCAACCAATCATGCGTTACCCCCAACATTGTATACTTGGTTCTGTCAACCAGCCGGCTAACATGGTCGTCAACCAGCCCACTGAGGCAGCTAGGAGTGCAGTAACTGTATCGCAGGGTGATGGTCTCAGGTATAAGAAAGTGGCCTACATTAACAACTGAACCTCCACATAACAAACTGAGGTGTGTGGTATACTTTTTGTACTTCTATGCGCAAGTATTCATAACCAGAACTCACATCCATATTATCACTGACTTTTGTCAATTATGTGTGCCCTTAACTCCTCACATCATTACTGTACTGTACTTTTGCCTGAAGCCTTGTATGGGATCTTGCTCATGTTGACCTCCACATGCATGACTAAGCTGAGGAGTTTGCTAAGGTCGTTACACAGAGCCAGTTGACTATGATTTCGGTACGTCAGTTAGTAGCTCGAACACAGTTATTAGTAGGGAGCAACAGTTTATCTTTTTCAGAGAGACGAAACAGCAAACTGGACACGAGCCAGTCTATTTATGATCACTATGATGTAAGAGGAGCCTCATAATTATAGATCACCAGAGTCAATAGACTCCTCCATGTTACTACTGTTGGGCATAGCTTAGGCTGTATCCCTGGCAAGAAACAGATCGCGTTAGTGCAGACACCAAATGTAAACAATGCAAGAGAAACCTTACACACACACACACACACACACACACACACACACACATATATATATTGTGACATTATCTACTGCAGTGTGAGAAGATACAGGAATATAGAGATCCTTTTATCACGGTATTTGAAGATATGTGTAAATACTTTACAAACGTTGATATTTTTGGGGAAATTGAGTAGGTATCCAGACTTTGCTTATTGTATGCGAAGCGCTATCACGCGGTGGACTCCTTAAAAATCTTAAGAGATTTCACGAACTCTTAAATGTTAAAAAAATTTTGTATAAGAAACATCTCATATTTCTGAGCAAGCAATCCAGACTTTGCTAGTTTAAGTGAAGTGTTGTCCTAAAACGGGTTCTGAGAATGCTTGATATTTCATAAATTTTATTATCTTACTTGTATATACTACTATAGCCTACACAATATTACTAATGCTGCTGTTCTGTTTGTATGCACAATACATAGTACATATACTGCACACACAAATAGGATAGTAGTAACATAATTAGCTATATCCTGATAAATAACTCTGTAGGCTATATGGAATAGGTCAAATAATGCGATATGCTAATCAAAGCATCTTGGGGTCCATGTAATAGTCCTATTATGTGGTTATGTAAGTGTTTAGCTTCCGGCCACAGAATGGGTATGGCCATAGAATAACGCTGATTAAATCAAACTCACTCTCCCCCCCCCCCAAACACACACATACACACACACACACAAAGAGAAAGAGAAAGAGATGTAACTCAAAAAAGTGCTGGAGATGGACACCTTCATGTGGTGGCACCGATATAGCCAAGCTCCAGAGCATTCCCGTTATACAAAAGTTCCTCAACACTTCTCCTATTCCCCGAAAGGAGGATGCTGGACTTGAAAAAAAAAAAAGCAATTCATCCTGCATGCCACCGGGTTCACGTCCAGAGCAGCCTTGGGACACAGCACGAGTAAAGCATGTAATATAGCCTATACAAAGACAAATCAAGAACACTAAATTTATCATTACATCTAGCAATTAAATCCCTTTTTTGTACATTTCATTTAAAATAGCGACCTGGCGCAATACTACCTCCAATAATAAAGCGATGCATAACTAATCCAGTTTTCAAAGGCCTGGTTTAATTAAGTGACAACACAGGGGAGCGGCCTGCCAATACCGGGTGTATATGATCAACAGGGCAGATATTATTTCACCACTGATATTTATAGTTGTACGGTCATTTCCCTCTCATTTTCAAAATTAGTCGTATTTCTGGTAGTAGCAGTAATAATCCTTTGTTTCTTCACGCCACACTGACACAGTAAGGTATATTTTTCGGTTTCAGTTTCATCATATCATCAGCGTCCATTTTGGTGAATGCTCTTTTTGTTGGTGAAACCTCTTTTTGTATTTTTTTTTCCAGATTTTTATAATGGTTTACAGGTTACTAACATAAAAATTTGCACTGTATTTTGTATATATACAGTTTCCTATAACCTAATCGAATCTGTTTCTTAATGATAAAATCAATACTAAGATAGTCCTACATAGCATACCGTAGTTCTATTCTCGTATCAGTTTATTTCACTCTTTTCCCCAGTCCATCCCTGTCCTTTTTTTTCCCGTAAATATTCACTCACTCTCTTCCCTAATCCACCCCTTTCCCCTCTTCTGTAAATATCTACTCTGTTCCCCAATCCACCCCTTTCCTCTCTTCTTCTGTAAATATTCACTCTGCTCCCCAATCCATCCTCCTGTAAATATCCACTCACTATTTTCCCCAATCCATCGCTTTCCCCTCTTCTCCTGTAAACATCCACTCAGCATACCATGATAACCGTGGAGTTAAAGAATGCGATCCATATTATGTACGAGCAACCACGGATAGCACTACAGTCTTTCCAGTGTTCTGCAAGAGAGATGTTTGGTTTATTGAACATCCTTCATCCAGTATGACAGCATTAGTACTGCTGTCACAAAAAGAAACTACACTCTACTAATGTAGTACAGAAATATTCAGAGAATCACGGTCCTTTAATGCAAGTGATGCGTTGACAGCTAGTGGAAAGACGGGTTATCTACCACTAAAATAGATGCTTAGTTCATAATTTGAAGAAAAAAAATAAAAGAAGCTGACGAGAGAGAGAGAGAGAGAGAGAGAGAGAGAGAGAGAGAGAGAGAGAGAGAGAGAGAGAGAGAGAGAGAGAGAGAGAGAGAGAGATCGTAAATTTTAATTGAGAATATAAAGAAATGGAAACAACTACACTGTACAAATATATTGGTCACCGTTCATGGGAATGCCAGATTGTTTTTATACAGAGGTCATAAACTTTCCAACAAATGCGTGAGAAAGTACGGCCTGACATACTGAGTACCGCCATAAAGCCATCAGAAAAAAGAATACAAAAAGCGGTGCCAAGGCACAGCAAATTCGTCCTCGTCAGCCATTTTAGTGCTGACATATAAATACAATCGGATATCTAGTCAAAGATGTCACATATCAAATTTGGAGTAAAGCGGGTGAAAATTGACAATATTATGCCCATTTGAAATTTCAGGCCCGGCCCACCTGACACTGACCCCCTATAGCTAACTAGGGGATGACCCCCTGATGTAATGAGACATGTCATAGGATGCAGATTTGAAAGATGCACCTTTACGTTTTGGTTTCATGTCGATATGACGAAACTGAAAGAAGTTATGGCGAATTTTTAAAAACTTTTTTTTTTCTTATACATTTTTTGGGCCAAGAGCCTAGGCCTTGGCCCAATTTGGCCCAAAATTTAACCAGGCGATTAGGTCATAGCCCATCATCCCTGTATTTCTAGTCAAAATCGTACCAGTAGTTTTTGCGTAAAGTTAAGACAGACAGACAGACAAACCGAATGAAAACAATACCCCTCCCCTAGCCCCTCCGGGGCTGGGACGGGTAAATAGCACTTGGAACAAAATCAGGAATACAAAACAAAATGTAACTTGAGGAGACTTGTAGACTTCATCGGTCTATCTTTGGAATCAGTAGGTAAGGTAGATATGACACCTACAGATGACACTGTACTATGAAAAGAAATATTACACAAGGATTATATAAATACGCCTCAAGACATAATGTAACTAAATGAGGAAGACCGATGAAGTGTCTCGCAGCAAACTGATGGCTAGTAATGATGTTACTTGAAGTGGCGGAAAGGCTTTACTTGCTCTAACAATTGAAAGTCTTGTGAGGAGGGATATGAATACATCAACAAGTGTTCCTCAAATCTCGGAAAAATACAAAAACTTTGCAAGAGGATATCAGAAAAGTCATGAGATAGAAGAAGAAGGAAGTAAGGCAACTACCTACACTGGTCACTGAGAATGGAATGGATAAACCTTTTGGCATTCCGAATACTGCAAAGTCCTTGATGTAACTACAAGTACTAAATTCCTGGCATACCTAAAACTGATCTAGGCACTGGGCACTTACTAGCAACTGCTGTGTCAGACATCCCCTGAATGGGCCGATCTGTGAACAAATTAAACACTCTTATTTCAATAAGATAGGGAATACTGGCAAAGGAAAGGGTGCTTCTATTCTGCTTAAAAAAAAAAAAAATGTATGTTGTGGCTAAACATATTTGAAATTATGCTAGAAGCAGTGAATGCAAAATCACTGCCAACATAACAAGTCTTAAAAATACAATGATCAAACAATTCCTGACATAATGACTGTTTCAACGAGTAACATTTTGAACAGTTTTATCAGATCCGAAAACAAGTAAAGATGTGGCGGACATTAAAACACCAAACCCAACCCGACAACTACAAGTAATGCGGTAACGACAGTGAACAGCTACAACCGTCGTTTGCCTGGACGATAAAAAAAAAAAAAAAAAAAAAAATCTTTTAAGTCCAACGGAGCTTCCCCGAGCTAGATGGATGATTAATACATTGTCCGTGGTGATGTGCAAGAGGTAGAAGACTATCAGTAGAACGTAAAAGTGAAAAGCTGATGCAAATTCATCAGGTTTTGACGGCCGGAACAATCCTTCAAAACTTGAAACATTCATTTAAAATTCATAGCTTTTCCTGCAAAATTCCCTCCCCTCCTTTTGTTCATCCTTATATACACACAGATAAATGAATAAGTTGGCTGACAGATACAGATAAATAGATATATGGCAATATTACAAATGACCCACGTGGGAAAGCAGATATCTTTGCTAGTACCTTTGCAAGAAACTCTACCATAGATGATACCCGCCAGAATGTCTCAGTACTGGAACTTGATTCTCCCGAAATTGCCCCACTTAATATACAGACAAGATTCGTAAAATCCTTCCAAGACAATTTACCTACCAACAAAGCTCCAGGCCCAGATGGAATTCCGGCAATTGTTTTGAAAAAGTGTTCCCCTGAACTTGCCTCTGTCCTAGCTAAATTATTCAGACTATGCATACGTACTTCTTTATTCCCAAATTCATGGAAAGAAGCCAATATCCACCCAGTTCCGAAGAAAGGAAGTTCGTCTGACCCCTCCAATTACAGACCAATAGCTGTCACATCTACTCTTGGTAAGGTATTTGAAACTTTAATTAATAAGCATATTGTTAAACATCTTGAATCCAACAACTTAATTAGTGATAGACAATACGGTTTTCGCCACGAAAGATCCACCATTGCCATACTCAATCTCTTAACTCATACCATCCATCAATCAATTGATCTTTTTGGAGAAACTCATGCAGTAGCTCTTGATATCTCTAAAGCTTTCGACAGAGTATGGCACCGTTCCCTGCTGTCCAAACTCCCTTGCTATGGACTAACCTCTTTTGTTCCTTTGATTTCTTCTTATCTTAGTGACAGGAAAATAAGAGTAAAAGTAGATGATGTATATTCGAATTTCCACTCAGTTAATGCCGGCGTGCCGCAGGGATCAGTTCTGGCGCCAACCCTATTGCTGGTTCATATTAATGATCTCTTATCTGTCACTCACAATCCCATTCACTCATATGCAGATGACTCAACACTACATAGTTCATTCACACTCAGACATCCATTTACAAAGTCTAATATCTCTACCTCTCAACTCAGTACAGCCATCTCCATAAATCAAGATCTATCTACAATCAGTGAATGGGGACAAAACAACCTTGTCTCTTTTAATGCTAGTAAAACTAAATATATACAGTTTACTAATAGACAGATATTACCAGATTCGTACATTACCTTCAGTGCTACTAATATTCCCATCTCCAAAAGTATTGAAATTCTTGGTGTCTCAATTAACAGTGCCCTCAGCTGGACCTCTCATGTCAGATCACTTGCTAAAACCGCCTCAAAGAAACTTGGATTATTGTACAGAGTCCGTAACTTCTTCGCCGATGAGCAGTTAGCTATAATTTATAAGAGTCATGTGCGCTCTCAGCTTGAATATTGCTCATCCTTGTGGAATGGCTGTGGAGAGGTTGCATTAAGACAACTAGACAAAATTCAGAATAAAGCTGTTAGAATCATTAACAACCCTGCCATTACATATAAACTACCTCCCCTGTAAGTAAGAAGGAATGTTGCCTCCCTTGCATTATTTTACAGATATTTTTTTGGCAAATGCTCAGACGAAGTTGCGTCCATGGTGCCACCTCTCCATGCCTTCCCTCGTGCTATACGGGCATCTGGTAGCGCTCATGACTGGAATGTCACTCAACCATATTGCAGAACTTCTGCCTATCAGATTTCTTTCATTCCCCGAACTGCATCTCTCTGGAACTCGCTTCCCCAGAGTTGTTTTCCTCCAAATTTCAACCTACAACTGTTCAAGTCTAACTGTTACAGATATTTTATGAACAGAGGACACCAGTAATCTGGTGTACGGATTATTTTTTTTTCCCCATTTGTTTTTCCTTCCTCCGTTCTGTTATTAAAAAAAAAAAAAAAAATACTGACATTAACATACAGATACACAGTGGGACGAAAGGAGCGAAAGAAGGGTACATAAAGTGAATGAATAACGAGGAAGGAATAAGAGATTAAGCCAAAGGAGGGGTCGTGAGAGATGGAGTGAGGGGAGCAGTCGTGATAGAATGAGAGAGAGGAAAGCTGAGAGATGGAATGGGTGCTGGGGGTCGTAAGAGGTGGGGGGAGGGGGTCGTGAGAGAGGCCCAGGAGAGAACTGCGTCTGTGAGGTGTTCCGCCTAAGGATCAGTGTGGGGGTGAAGGGCGGCAGGGTGGCATGGTAAGAGAGGAGGGGCTAGGGTGAAGGTTCTTAAGGGCTCACGTGGCGTATACACAATTACAGTATATATCAGTGTTTTTCTCTCTCTCTCTCTCTGCTCCTGAGGCGTGTATAGTCATAGTTCGCGCAGACTTCTCTCTCAAAAATAATCTACTGCAGTAGTCAAACCGCGTACTTTATTCTGGCTAACCCCAACCTGACAGGGGTCAAGAAGTTAGCGTTAAAAGCTATCTTTTTAAGAAAGAGAGGTCGAGTTGATAGAGGCCCAGGTCTCGTGTAGATACCGGTACTGTTCTCGTGATGTGCGTAGTAAATTTCATTTTTTGTTGTCCCCTCCCTCCCCCCCCCCCTCGCTCTCTCTCTCTAACTATTATTCGATATTTCGATCTGCACACTTCGTGTAATAAATCTCCTCACTATGAGGTAGAGTCAGGAATAAGAAGTTCACCTACTCTGCCATTGCGTCTGCTTCAATTTTGGGGCATGTTCGCCATTTTCCTTTGGTGTATAATTTCAAAGAGAATCATCTATGAACAAGGAAAAATAGCAATCCTGTCTCAGCTTATGTGTATTAGCCAGCAGAGAAGTGATAAGTAGGAGAGATGAAATATTCAGCGATCTTTTTTTCCTCCAGCTAAACATGCTCGAATCTACGAGGTAAACGAGTTGAGTACGATGCCAACCCAAACTCCCTTGTTAAACTCTCCAAAGCCAGCGAGGTGAGGAAATGTCTGTTCCCCGCCTAAAAGAAATATCCGGTCCTGATCTGGATGATGATGATAAAAATAAGATATACAGACTAGGAAGATGAAGAGTGAGGGTGGATTTGTGTGTGTGTGGTAGCATTATATTGTATAAATTGGCCTATACGTGTATGAAAATGAAGAACACGTTTCTAAATCAGCACCGGTGTATGTGCCTGTGTATTTATGTTTTCTCTTTGGCAGTGTACCTATCGTATGTAGATATGGCATATCTGTGTCTGTACATGAGGAGTTTAGTTTGCCAACGTGTCTGCATGTGTCAGCGCAGAAATGCTGACGTCAGTGCCACAGTATGAGTGTGTGTATTGGTGTGCGCAATGTGTTAAGTGTGTGCTCAGGTGTATACAAATGTATTTTTGCATCATGTATGTATGAATACTTGTATATATGAATGAATGAATGATTTATGTATGTGTGTATGTATGTATGTATAGGTTGTTCTGTATCCATGGATGTGTATGCGAGTATTTTTGCACAATGAATTTACGGAATGGCTATTCTGTAAGTAAGGAGGTGAGTACACAGGTATTTATACATAAAAGCGTGTGTGTGTGTGTGTGTGTGTGTGTTTATATATATATATATATATATATATATATATATATATATATATATATATATCATCATCTGGAGCTCCTTTCCCACCCTAGGGCAGGGTGATTCTCTCTCTCTCTCTCTCTCTCTCTCTAATTATATATATCCCTGTATGTATGTCAGGACGCTTGTGTGTGTGTGTGTGTGTGTGTGTGTGTGTGTGTGTGTCCCTACTCCCGAGGACACACACACACACACACACACACACACACACACACACAGCCTCACCTTCACATTTGACCAGGTGGTTGCGTCCGTCTCACTGTGGCGGTGCACTTTACACCTTTATTTTGGTTGTCTTTGTTCCTTACTGATTAACCCCGTCCTCGCCAAGGTGATGTCTGGATGCGGTTGTGTGTGTGTGTGTGTGTGTGTGTGTGTGTGTGTGTGTGTGTGTGTGTGTGTGTGTGTGTGTGTGTGTGTGTGTGTGTGTGTGTGTGTGTGTGTGTGTGTGTGTGTGTGTGTGTGTGTGTGTGTGTGTTCTTAATTATTCTTACCTAATTGTATCTTTACATGAAAGACTCAAGCTCGTACTGTCCCGTGTCTTAAAACATTTTCATCATACATCCTAAATTTATGAAGTGTTTTGGCACCCTGTTTCATTCGGTAGTGCATTCCACTGATCAGCTGTTCTATTTGGGAAGCTAAATTTCCTTGCGTCTTTATCGCCTCCCTTTTTATGCAGTTTTTTGCATTGTCCTCTTGCTGATGCTTCCCCATAGGTTATATATTCATTTATGTATTTTCTCCTTCCCTGATATGTATTTATATAGCATAATCATGTCTCCTCTTTTCCTTCTCTCCTGTAGTGTTGGCAGATTCAGTTTTTCTAGTCGTTCTTCGTAGCTTAGATCCCTTAAGCTTGGTATCCGTCTTGAAGCGGCCCTTTGAACTTTTTCAATCTTATCTACGTGTTCTTTGAGATGAGGACTCCAGACTACTGATGCATATTCCAGCGTTGGTCTGATGAATGATGTTATTATCTTTCTCAGCATGTATTCATTTATGTATGTGAATGCCATTCTCATATTTGCAATTCCGTACCTTCTCACTGATGCGGTCAGCCAGAGATAGTCTGATAAAAAAAAAAAAAAAAAATGGTTTTACGCCTGGCATCCCCGATGGGCTAAGGTGTTGCCCCTGGGTAAAGGACTTTTGGACTGGAACATGTAGCATTTTATGACCGGATGCCCTTCCTGATGTCTACCAATGACCCTTGGGTGGATTCGATCCTCCGACCCTTCGGTCAGAGCGGAGCGCTCTAACCCACTGAGCCACGGCTGCTTAAATAATTTGGTTATACGCCTGGTATCCCTGAAGGGCAAAGGCGCTGCCCCTGGGTAGAGGACTTTTGGACTGGAGCGTGTAGCATTTTATGACCGGATGCCCTTCCTGATGTCTACCAATGACCCTTGTGTGGATTCGATCCTCCGACCCTTCGGTCAGTGCGGAGTGCTCTAACCTACTGAGCCACGGCTGCTACTGATAATCACACCTAGGTCCTTCTCTCTTTCTGATATGTGTAGGGTTTTACTTCCTAACTTACAATCCCAATCTGGTTTTTTCCCACTTTTACCAAACTTGATAACATGACACTTGTTCACACTGAATTTCATTTGCCATGTACTACTCCATTCATGAAGTTTATTTAATTCTTCTTGTAGCTCTTTGCAAGTGTCTGTGTTAGTAATTCTCCTTTGTATTTTTGCATCATCAGCAAACATATTTAGATAGCTTTCATTTCCAGTGTTATGATCTGTGTCACTTATATATACTAAAGACATAATTGGTGCCAGCATTGAGCCCTGTGGAATTCCGCTAGTCACTTCCCTCTATGATGAGTAATTTCCTCCTAGTACTGTTCTCATTTCCCATTTTCTGATAAAATCTTGCATCCAACAGCACAGTTTGCCTCGAATTCCTCCTTGATGGTACAGTCAAGGCCCATAGAACCTTGGGCCTTGGGTACAGTGTCCATAAAAGTCTTTGGTGCAGTACTCTGTCAAATGCTTTCTTGAAATCTAGATAGATACTGTCCACCCACCCTTCTCTTTCCTGTAATGTTTCTGCAACTCTGTCATAGTAGCTTACTAGATTAGTAACACATGATTTTCCCTTTCTGAAACCAAATAGCTTTTCTGTTATTATATTGTGTTCTTCTCGATGGTTTACCCAAACTTTACTTATCAGTTTTTCCAGTACGTTTACCCAAACTTTGCTTATCAGTTTTTCCAGTACCTTACAACACTGGTTAGTGATACTGGTCGGTAGTTAGGTGGATTTTGTCTATTCCCTTTCTTGAAAAAGGGAACAATGTTTGCTTTCTTCCAAATATCAGGTAGTTTATCTTGACCCAAGGATTCCCTAAATATTAAAGATAATGGTCTACTTAACACCTTTGCACATTCATGTAGCACCCAACACGAAATTTCGTCAGGGCCATGTGCTTTTCCTTTGTCTAATTTGCGTAACGCCTGCTGTATTTCTTTTTCTGATATTTGTACATCTGGTAATATGTTTGGGCATGCATGTTCCATATCATCCCCCTCAAAATTATTTTCTTCTGTAAACACTGACTGGAAATTCTTATTGAGTACTTCACAAATGTCTTTCTTTTGTGTACAGATGATCCCTTCATCGGTAATGGATTGTGTTTTATCTTTTACTTTTGTTCTGCTTCGGATATAGCTGTAAAATAGCTTCGGTTGATCAATACTTCTATTTATGATGTCCTCCTCAAACTGTTTTGGGGCTTCTCTCCTTATTCTTGTGTGTGTGTGGGGGGGTGGACGTGCCGTTGTGTATGGGCTGTACCGCTGTGTCTTGGAGGTGGTAGTGTACCCCCTGATACGTCTGTCATCGGGATGAAAGGGAGAGGGGAATGGGGGTTGGGTTAGGGGGAGGGATGATATCCTGTGGCTCCCACTGACATTTGTCCTCCTTGTCCTGTCCACCTTCACTCTCTAACTAACCTCAGGTACAGTGTGTGTGTGTGTGTGTGTGTGTGTGTGTGTGTGTGTGTGTGTGTGTGTGTGTGTGTGTGTGTGTGTGTGTGTTCTTAACTTACCTAATTGTTCTTACCTACTTGTATCTTTACAGGAATGAGTCAAGCTCGTACTGTCCCGAGTTTTGAACTATTTTTATCACGTCTTCAAATTATTAATTTTTTGGCACACAAGTACTTCATTCAGCAGTGCATTCCACTGATCAACTGCTTTATTTGGGAAACTGAATTTCCTTACGTCTTTATCACCACTTTTCTTGTACAGTTTTCTACAGTGTCCTCTTCATGTTGCTTCCCCATCGGTTATATACTCATTTACACTCATTTACGTCTATTTTCTCCTGTGATGCATTTACATAATATATTCATGTCTCCTCTTTTCCTTCTGTTCTGTAATGTTGGTAGGTTTAATTTTTGGACTCTTTCTTCATTGCTTAGGTCCCTTAAGCTTGGTACCCATCTTGTAACGGCCCTTTGTACCTTCTCAATCTTATCTGTGTTTTGAGATGCGGATTCCAGACTGCTGATGTATACTCCAAAGTTGGTCTGATGAAAGATATTATTATCTTTCTCAGCACGTCTTTATTTTTATATGTGAATGCTACCCTCATATGAGCAAGCAGTGTGTACAGTGAGCAACAGTAGTCGTGTCCGAAGATTAAATGTAACTCGTGAAACATTATGAACCGTCCGTATGACAGACGGCGGGATGTACCAGACGCTTAGCCCGTTAGCTTGTATTTTCACCAAATTTCACGACACGATTATTGTTGCTTACTGTACATGTTCCTTACATTTTCATTTATGTGGTCAGTCGGTGATAGTCTGTTACTGATAATCACTCCTAAATCCTTTTCACTTTCTGAAGTGTGTAGAGTTGAACTTCCTAACTTTTAGTCCCAGTCTAGTCTTTTTTTCACTTTTACCAAATTTTATTGCATGACATTTGTCTACACTGAATTCCATTTGCCATCTATTGCTCCATTCACGAAGCTTATTTTCTTCCTCTTTTAGCTCTATCCAAGAGTTTGTGTTTGTAATTTCCCTTCGTATTTTTGCATCATCAGCAAACATATTTAGGTAGCTTCCATTTCCAGTGTTGCTGTGTATGTCATTTACATGTACTAAAAACATAATTGGTGCCAGCACCGAGCCCTGTGGAACTCCACTTGTCACTTCTCCCTATGATGAGTAATTTCCCCTAAGCATTGTTCTCGTTTCACTTTTACTGAGAAAATATTGCATCCAATCGTACAGATTACCTTGGACTCCTCCTTGATTGTACAGTTTCCATAAGAGTCTTTTGTGTGGTACTCTGTCAAATGCCATCCTGAAATCCAAATATATGCTGTCTACCAAGCCATCTCTTTTCTGTATTATTTCTACAACTCTGTCATAGTAATTTAAGATAGTAATATATGATTTTCCGTTTTTAAAAGTAAACTGTCTTTCTGTCATCATACTGTGTTTTTCCAGGTGATTTACCCAAATTCTTCGTATCAGTTTTTCTAACATCTTGCTTAAGATAACAATGGTCGGTAAGCATGTGGATTTTGTATATTTCCTTTATTGAAAAGGGGCACAATGTGTGTGTGTGTGTGTGTGTGTGTGTGTGTGTGTGTGTGTGTGTGTGTGTGTGTGTGTGTGTGTGTGTGTGTGTGTGTGTGTGTGTGTGTGTGTGTGTGTGTGTGTGTGTGGGTGGGTGGGTGGGTGGGTGGGTGTTAACTCTGGGGGATATCCACGGACAGCAGGCAGCCATCAAGTTTCACGAAGGTAACTGCTGAGGCCTGCGTCCGCAAAACAATCATGATTACATCCTCATGCATCGATACTGACGTCAACAATCCATTCACAATATATACAAGAATGAAATACCTAAGTCAAAGAATAGATATGACCTGTTTTTTCTGGCTGGCCCCTTGTGTATTGAAACATTCTGTGGGGAAAAAATCTCAAACCATCTCTCCCCTTAGTGTCACTAAAGCAGCCCCAGATCATAACATGGTCTGTTACCTTACAGAATTGAGCCACTCCTGCAACATGAATACTGTCCTGGTTGCTGAAATTCGATTAGCCATAATTATGAGGAAGGAATAGGTCTCCATTGTTTTATTAGCCAAATCAACCCTCCATTCTCAGTACATTTGGCCATCAGCAGAACTGAAAGAGCTTGGGATATTTGTCTTATTGGAACAATCGTTCATCTACTACAATACACTAGTTGGTGTTGATGTGGCACACCTTCACTGTTATTTTTTTTTTTCCAATCCGATTTAGACCATACTTAATGGAACAGTTTAAGGTAAGACAAACATAAAGGAATCAGTTTTGAGACCAATCATCAATGGTCAAGGTCACAGGTCAAGATCATAGTTTGACCTGTGATCTGAGTGCATACAAAGTAACAAAAAAAAAAAAAAAAAAAAAATCTAATTTCAACCAAACTTGGTGGAAGGCTGAGGGTCAAACATGAAGTTGACTTATAGTTTTGAGAACAAGTCAAAGGTCTAGGTCACAAGGCAAGGGCAATTTACACAGTTTTAATCCAACTCAGACCAAATTTTGTTGAGGGGTTCAGGGCAAGGCAACAATAAAGGAATCCGTTCTTGAAAGCAATCAGTGAAATGCCAAGGTTACAGAGAAAGGTCAAAGTTCACAGTCACATATTGCAAGATCAGCTTCAACAGTTCCAATCTGATGTAGAATAAGCCTTATGGGAGGGTTGATGGTAAAGCAGGAATGAAGTCAAAGTTCACAGTCACATGGCAAGGTCAGCTTCAACAATTCCAAACTGACTTAGACTAAACTTTGTGGGAGGGCTCATGGTAAAGCAGGGATGAAAGGATTCTATTTTGAGAGTAATCCACAGAAGGTCAAGGTCGCATGGCATGGTCAATGCGTGGTTCTATGTAATAGTATACAGTTCTGACTCGACCTGGATCAAACTTGAAGGACTGAAGGTCAGCCATGGATAATGAAACCTTATTCTGAGAACAATAGGTCAAATGCCAAGGTCAGTTCAAACAGTTTTGATCCAATTTAGACCAAAGTTAGTGAAAATGTTACGGGCCAGGCAAGAAAGAAGCAATTCGATTTTTAAAGTAATCGGCTGTAGGGTCAAGGTCACAGGGTAAAGTTAAATATTCAGCCCAAAGACCACCACTGGGGACAGGTGTTGCACTCTCAGTGCTCCTTGTTCTTCATGAGTCTCTCATTTGTCTTTTCACTTTCATGTAAACCTATACTTTGTGGTAGGTGGGGGCGCTAATCATCCACTCACTCGATGTAGTGCTGTTCTCGGGTGTCTGCCCTTTCCTTTCCTCCTTTCCTTCCTTCCTCTTCTGTCTCTCTTTACTTCATTCTTTCCTCTTCTGCCTATGGGTGACGTTAAGCTCACTCTTCTGTCTTTCTTTCCTTCATTCTTTCCTCTTCCTTCTGCCTATGGGTGACTCTACACTGAGTGACGAGCCAAATGGTTTCCTGTACACCTGGAAACCATTTACTATGCTGGGTAGTAACCACATAACCCAATTAAGGCACCTTGTGGTTTAGTGGGTAATTATGGTGCTCCAATCAGACTGAGCCGGTGCAGGTTAATATCCAAGGGGTGGTTGGGGTTTATTGCTCACATAATGCCACTCAGGGATGAGTGAGGCGGGTCACTTTTATCTTAAATGTCAGGACCAACTTGCCTAGCCTCGGGCTCCTATGCTCCTCATGGGGCAACATAGGATTGGATGATGGATGGTAAACTATGTACAGTATGAATTATCATTACCTTGAATTAATCTTCAAGTCCTCCTGACACTCATGATCCCTTTTCTCCCTCAGGCATGATGACGATACCAGCGATGACGAGACGGGCCAGGGGAGGAATGGGGCTGGTATGGGGGAACCTGCCTCTCCTGCTTCTGTTACTACTCTTGGCCTACCTCGGACCCCCTCTCACTGCATCCCAGTCATCTCCATCACTTGTCAGTCACTATCAGGTTTAAGCCATAATTATCAACATGAACATGATCACCTGTGTCATTATCATAAGCAAAACAGTTATCCATTAATTATTTCATTTGTTCAAAATACAGTAATCCCTCAATTATCCAACATAACTGAGCCATGCGTACATTCGGATATGGACGACGTCCAGATATGGAGCAATACCATTCAAACCCTTCCTATATGTACAGTACCCATCCTAATTTTGGTGGTGTTCTTTGGTCTTTCAGTTGTAATGGGGTACATAAATGCCCGTGTTGCTTAGAGGCAAAGTGGGGGGATCCTCCCTTTGGCTCAGTGGTAACATGCACGCATATCAAGTGTAAGGGCCTGGGATCGAATCTCAGCCAGACCAGTGATTAATCTATCAAGTTTCATTTCGGCTGATACATTGGCTGGCAGCGGTGTGGGATGTGAGGCGAGGCTTGGAGGGCAATGATGTTCATTTGGTGGCAGCATCGTAGTCCTTACATCCCAGGGATGAGCTGTTCGGTGCGGTCCATAGCATACCCCGGTGGTGGCCTCAGATGCTACGCTACCATGTGTTCGAAAATGACCAAATTAATCACCAGGGGGAGAAAAGATTTTTTTTTTTATGCTAGGAAGAAGGAACCAAAGGCCATGGGCCCACAATAACTGTTCCCTCCAAGAGAAAAACAAAATACAAGAGAGAGCCAAATTCAAGATCCGATCATTTCGAGATGCCTGGACACACTGCGTTTGAAAGACTGGAGATCACAGTTAGCAGGAAATACAGACAGAGGGAAACAGTTCCAGAGTTGACCTGTTACATAAATGATGGACTGGGAGTAACAGTTAACTCTTGCATTAGACAGCTGGACAGAAAAGGGATGAGAGTTTGCTGCTAGACGGGTGCTAGGCCCCCGTCGCAGAGGTGGAGGAATGCAAGCAGACACATCAGAGGAGCAGTGACCATTGATAGCGATAGAAAAGAGATTAAGATACAACAGTGTGGTGAAGAGACAGAGGTTGAAGGGAGCCAGTAAGAGGAGGAGAGTTAATGAGATGAAAAGCCTTTGACTCCACCCTATTGAGAAGAGCTGCATGTGGGGAGCCTCCCCACACATGAGAGTTGTACTCTACACAGGGGTGGATAAAATCCGAGTATAGAGTCAACAATTGTGCAGGGGTAAAGAAGGAACGGAGTCGGCTTAGCACACCTAATCTCTTGGAAGCAGATTTTACAAGAGATGTAACATGATCTTTCCAAGATAAGTCCCGTGTGAATGAAACCCCAAGCATGTTCAAGGATGATGCAGGATTAAGCTGAAGATTATTAAACATTAGTGGGTACACCTGTGGATATTTTGTATGGTTGATAAGTGTAAGAAATGAGTCTTTGATGCATTAAAAACAACAAGATTATTTTTACCCCAGTCAGAGATCGAGCCAAGCCAGACATTAGGAGTGTCATAGCCTCATCCCTTGTTTGTTGAAGTAAGTGCTCAGATGGATGCTACGGGAACTGAATGGAAAGGTGAAGGATGGAATCATCAGCATATGAGTGGATAGGGTTAGATGTACAGCTTAGAAGGTCATTGATGAATAAAAGGAAGAGCGTTGGTGATAGGACAGAGCCCAGAGGAACACCACTGTTGATAGGTCTAAGAGATGAACGATGACCGTCTACAACAGCAGCTATAGAACGACCAGAAAGGAAGCTAGAGATGAAGGCACAGATAGAAGGATAGAAACCGTGGGAGGGCAGTTTGGAAAAAAAGGATTTATGCCAGACTCGATCGAAAGCTTTTGAGATGTCAAGTGCAATGGCAAAGCTTTCACCAAAGTCCTGAGAGGAGGATGACCAGGAGTCTGAAAGGTAGGTGAAAAGATCACCAGTGGAGCGTCCCTGACGGAACCCATACTGTCAGTCGGAAAGAAGGTTGTGATAGGAAAGATGCTTTAAAATTTTCCTATTAAGAACTGACTCAAAAACTTTTGAGATATAGTATGTTAAAGCAATTGGATGAGAGTTAGAGGGTTGGGAATGGTCACCCTTCTTTGGGACTGGCTGAATGAGAGCAAACTTCCAGCTAGAAGGAAAGGTACAAGTTGACAGACAAAGGCGAAAGTGTTTACCTAGACAGGGTGTAAACACAGAAGCACAGTTCTGGAGGACAACAGGAGGGACTCCATCAGGCCCATATGCCTTGTTTGTATTGAGGCCTGTGATGGCAGAAAATACATCAGCTGAAGAAATTTTAATGTCAACCATGAGGAAGTCAGCGTGGGAAGTGATGGAGGAACAGCACCGGAATAGTCTAAGGTGGAATTGGAGGAGAAAGTCTGAGCGAAGAGATCTGCTTTATCAGTAGAAGAAATAGCTACAGAACCATCAAAGTAGAAAAGAGGAGGGAAGGATGATGAGGTAAAGTTGTTAGAAAGATTTTTGGCAAGGTGCCAGAAGGAGCAGGAAGAATTCCAGTTGGAGAGTTGTGAGCATTTATTATGGATCAAATTATTTTTAGGAGAGCGAAGAACAGACTTAGCATGATTCCGGGCAGAAACGTTAAAAAGATGTGGTTCAGGGATGGGTTGGCTCTGGTACCTTTTATAGGCCCTCTCCTTGTTGCGGACAGCATTAGAACAAGCGTAATCAAACCAAGGCATTCTTGCATTAGTCAAAGGATGTGAGAAAGGAATGTATGCTTCCATGCCCGAGAGAATAACCTCTGTAATGCGCAAGACACACTCAGATGGCTCTCAGCCATAGAAGCAATAATCATTCCAGGGAAAATCAAAGAAGTACTGCCTGAGGGCCTCCCAACCTGCTGCTCCAAAGTGCCACAACCGACATTTCTTTGGAGGGTCCACAGGCCGTACCAGAGCAATAGGACAGGTTAAGGTGATAAGGTTGTGATCGGAGGAGCCCAACAGGGAGAAAAGATTAACAGTGTAAGCTGAAGGATTAGTTGTAAGGAAAAAGTCAAGTATGTTGGAGCTCTCGCCAAGGCAGTCAGGGATACGGGTAGGGTGCTGTACAAGCTGCTCTAGGTCATTAAGGATAGAAAAGATGAAGGCTTGTTCACCAGGCGGATCAGTGAAAGAAGAGGAGAGCCAAAGGTCGTGGTGAACATTTAAATCTCCTAGAATGGAGATTTCAGGGAAAGGAGAAATGGATAGAATGTGTTCCATCGTAGAAGTAAGATAGTCAAAGAATTTTTGATAGTCAGCAGAATTAGGGGGACAAGAAAACAGCGCAGATATATATATATAGTCAGAGAATGACAGGGAAGCCGAAGCCAGAGTGTAGAAAATTCAGAAGAATCAAGTTCAGCAACATGAGAGCAAGATAAGTCGTATTGTATATATACACAACAGCCACCTTTGGCTTTGAAATGAGTATAGAGAAAGTAGGAGGATACAAAAAAGGGTTTGCTGTCTGTTGCCTCAGACAGGTGAGTCTCAGTTGGGAAAAGAAGGTGAGGTTTAGAGGAGGAGAGGTGGTGCTCAACAAAGTGAAAGTTAGAGGAAAGGCAGCAAATGTTGCAGAAATGAAGAAGAAGTGAGTCAGACAGTGGTTCCAGGCAGCTCAAGTCGTCACCGGGAGAGGGGTGGAAGGTGGAGGCATTCAAGGTCCCCCCCTCTGGGGACTCCGTGGCTGTGTGATGAGAGGCCATAATTTGTTACTGAATTTTGGAAAAGGAAGTGTGGTGTGTACTGTACATGTAGTTTGGTGTTGATAGCTAGAGAAACTTGCATTGGAGAGCATGCTGGCCTACTCTCTGTGTTACTGAGACACTGAAAAAGGGGGATGGTCAGGAACTGGTCCTGAGGGCTGACGAAACAGGAGCTCCAGCTCTCCCTGTCATGATGTAATGGGGTCTATAAAAGCCCATGTTGCTAAGAGGCAAAGCGGGGATCCTCTCTTTGGCTCAGTGGTAATGTGTGCACGTATCAAGTGCGAGGGCCTGAGATCGGATCTCAGCCAGGACAGTGTGATTAATTTGTTAAGTGTCAGTCCGGTTATTTGTGGTACCGTATTTAGACATCAAAACACGCATGGGAATATCTGATATAATGCTAGACATTACGAAAACAATTCATAAACAACAAAAATACACACACACATACACAAACACACACACACACACAAATCAATGAAGAAGACAAAGGTTGCAAAAATAATTTTAATAGCTACAGTCCTATACTGTACTGTGCAGTACTTACCACCCAGTAAACGACAGACAGGCACCATTACCCGCTAGCCAGTAGAAGGTGTACAGTAATCCCATTTGGTCTTGTGGCTAACATACGCACTTAACAAATGTCGGAAAATTCCTCCTCCTCCTCCACCCGTTGGAGCTGGGCGATGAGTGGGGATGTGCAGTACCCGCCACTGAACACAGCGTTGCCATGTCTATACCGTCCAGCCAGGCGACTTTGATCATTCGGTAGGGAGGCAGATGGCCATGCATGCCTGGGAGCATCTGAGAGGAGTGATTCGGGTGCCCAGGCGACTCTGACCGTTCGGTGAGGAAGCAGAAGGCTATTTTTACTCAGCTTGTGGGTTAGGATCTATTACCCATGCATGGCCAGAGAGGCCTGCCAGCTGCCCAACTAATATTTTTGAGTTTGTAGGCCACTCAACTGGCCATGTCGGAAATTTTATGTTCGGATATGGAAAGACTTTTGTTACCAGCATAATAGAGCCAAGACCTAACATTTGGATATGGAGCATGACTGGATACGGGATGTCTGGATAATTGAGGGATTACTTAATAACAAATGCAGTTTCATCATGAATGAAAATACAAGTGCACCTCATTCTTTGTTTGCTACTCTGTTACACCAACACAGTGGTTCAGCAGTATTACTGTACGGGTTCTTATTTTATTTATCACAGTTGTTAATGGGCATGGTAGGTGGGGCACCCATAATCCACCCACTTAGCGTAGCGGTGCTCTAGTTTAGGGTAGCTCTACAATGAGTGATAAGCCAAATGATTTCCTGTAAACCAGGAAATCATTTACAACACTAGGTGGCAACCTTATAACCAACCAACTCGTATTCCCTACATAACAACAAATGAGTTGGCGGAGGATTAGTGCCCCTTCCCGTAGGACAACTAAAAATACAAACAAGAGGCCACAGACCAGGACAGATCAACAGGTGATGACTAAGGACTGAATAAAGAACGTGGTACAAATTGCAATATGCAATGTAAGGGGTGCAAATGACGAAGTGAAAGAGAAAGAGATTGTCCAGGTGCTTGAGGGTGCAAAAATATGTGGAACAACTGAGACTAAATGGCGAGGTGAGAGAGTGGGAGTATGGATGGGGTATTTGTGCGGGAGTAGGTGAGAATAAAGGGGCAAAAGAAAGAGTATGTATTGCTGTGTGCAAGAGTTGGCAGGAGAATATAAGAAAGAATGGATCAGTTGGGTCAAGGATTGTGTCGGTAAGACTGGAAGTAGGACTTTAAATGTCAGTGATTGTGTGTGTGTGTGTAAGCACCAATGCAAGATCATGCAAGTAGAGTCAAAGAAGAGTTCTGGGCAAATGTGGAAGCATGCATGGAAAAGTTTGAAAGAAATGAGAGTGTTTTTGATTGGAGATATGAATGGAAAAGTGTGGGATGTGAAGGTGGATGGAGTAGTTGGTGAGTGGGGTGTGCCTGCAGAAGTGAATGAGAATGGCAGTGCTTTAGTGGACATATGGGCAGGGAGGGGGTTGGTGACAGACACAAAATGATCCAGAGGTATACTTGTATATGGCGAGTGATGGGACGGGTGGGTGGTGAACTGAATGAACAAAAGTTCATGAATTATTATGTGTGTGTGTGGATGAGAATGAGAAGGTGTGTAATGGATGCAAGAGTATATAGAGGCAGGGCGAGTGGACTTCCTGACCACCACTTGGCGGTGGTGAAAGTCAAGGTTCAAATGCAATGAAGGAATAGAAGGAGGGAAGGACAGGAGGAAGCAGTCCATACAAGAAGAGTAGAAAGGTTGCAAGAGGATGGAAAAAAGGCAGAATATAAGAAAGAAGTTGAAGTGATTCGGTAAATATGATTTGGAGCAGATGGGAGAGTGGAAGTTGTGTGCAAGATATTCACAGAGAAATCTGTGCAGCATGTGAGGTGGTGTGTGGGGTGAAGAGAAGATGAAATGGGGTACAAGGAACAGCATGGTGAAATGAAGAGGTGAGACATGCTGTGGTGCAATATAGTGAGTGGATGGAAAGCAGGGGCATGGAGGAAGATGAGGGACGGAAGACAGAGTTATATGTAAAAAGGAAGAGAGTGGTGAAAAGACTAGTAAGAGAGAGCAAGAAGAGAGTGAATGAAGAATTTGGAAGGAATTTGAGTGTAAAGTGGAGCGAATGTTAGAAAATGTTCTGGAGAGAGATAAAGAGAGTTAGACAGGATGATTAAGAAAGTAGTCAGGGAGTGAAAGATAAAAATGGTAGATTGCTCGTGGAGAAGGGCGAAAAAGTGAGCAGATGAAGAGAACACTTTAAGGAACTGTTAAATGTAGAGAATGAAAGTACTGTGAGTGTAAGTGGCTTGGGAATGGCTGGGAGAAGGAGGGAGGTGAGAAGAGAGGAAGATATCAGCGGGATGGAAATAGTGGAAGTAATGAAGAAAGTCAAAATGGGGAAAGCCCCAGGAGTTGATGGTGAAATGCTGAAGCATGGGAGAGAGGTAGTAGTGGAATGGATATGGAAGATGTGTAGACTGGCCTGGGAGGAATGTGGGGTCCCAGAGGATTGGAAGTCAGTTACAATTATTCCCCTGTACAAAGGAAAAGGGGAAAAAGAAGTGTGCTGTAATCATAGGGGCATTTGTCTTTTTAGCGTAATGGGAAAAGTATATCATAGGATACTTACTGACCGAGTTAAGGAAATAACAGAGTAATTAGTTGGTGAAAAACAGGGAGGTTTTAGGAATAGATAAGGATGCATAGATCTGCTATTCATTCTTAGGTCAATATTGGAAAAGTTTCTAGAGACAGGAAAGAAGTTGTATACGGCCTTCTTGGACTTGGAGAAAGCATATGATACGGTGGATAGACAAGGAACTGGAAAATATTAAGAGTACATGGAGTAAATGGGAAGTCGTTAAATGCCATGAAGAGTAAGTACAAGGAGGCTACCACAGCAGTGCATGTGGATAGTGGATTGAGTGAATTTTTCAATCTGAATGTTGAATTGAAACTGGGATGTGTCATGTCTCCATGGTTGTTCAGTCTGTACATGGATGAGGTTATAAAAGAGATACAAAGTAGGGCAGTGGATGTTGGAGTGGCTTTACTGAGAGAGGGCAAGCTTTGGAAACTCCCTGTATTGTTGTTTGCAAATGATACTGTATTGTTAAGTGAAGATGTTGAGGAACTGCAAGGCTTGGTGAGTGAGTTTGAAAGAGCATGTAAGAAACAGAATCTAAAGGTGAATGTAGGGAAGAGTAAAGTTATGATTGTAGAGATAAATGAAATCACTGGATGTACAGTGGGGTTGGATGATGAGGAAATGGAAAATGTGAGTGCATTTAAGTACTGTACATAGGTAGGGTGATGAACAAGAATGGAAGTTTGGAGGGTGAAGTGCTTCAAAGGGTACAGCCAGGAAGAAAGGTTGCTGGCTCTTTGAAAATAGTGAAAAGAAACATGGAAGTGTGCATGGAAGTAAAAATGTTGCTGCACGACAGTATTGTGATACAAACTTTAATGTATGGAAGTGTGGCTTGGACCTTGTTGGAAGGGCACAAGTCAAGAGTGAGAGCAAGGGAAATGAGTTATTTGTGAGGAGCATGTGGAGTTACATGGAGAGACAGACTGACAAATGAGGGAGTGAAGGAGCATTGTGGTGTGGATGTGGATGTGACAGAAGACATTAGGAGAAATACAGTACACTGATGTGGTTTGGCCACGTGGAGGGGATGGGGAGCGACAGACTAACGGAGTGAGTGTATATGAGTGAGGTGGAGGGAGGAGAGAGGGAGGGGGAGGCCAAAGATGAGATGGAAGGATGGAGTGGAGAGGTATATGAGTGAGGGGGGTGTGAGCTGGGAGCAGGGTAGTGAAATGGCAGGAGACCGGGCAACATGGAGGCAATTTGTTTGTGACCACCCTTTACGGGATTAAGGCATCTGGCAATAGCTAATAGATGTTATGTGATGGTACAGTGTACTGCAGCTTAATAGTGTTGTAGTTGTAAGAGTAAGGTTGTAAAAAGATAAAAAAATATGGTATAACACAGTGTGGAATGGTATGGTACAGTGCACTGTGATGTGTGGTGTTTAACACGGGGTGGAGTGGTGTACTATTCAGCTGTCATGTAGTCAGGTGTTATACAATATTGAGAGGGAAGGTTGATTTTAAGCACAATGATATAGTGTGGTGTAAAAAAAAAAAAAAGGTTGATGGGTATGATATGAAGATTTAAAGTGAAAAGTGTAGTAGAGGGAGGTAAAGTATAGTGAAACGTGGAGCACAGAGTTGCAAAGTAATGTATAATGGAAATTAGTAACACTGTATGGTACAATGCAAAATGAAGTACAGTAATATAATTAGGCAGAGTACACTGGCTTGGACTGAAATGGAGTGGTGTATTCTAGTATGATTGTGAATAAAGTTGTGCAGTCTGGTCTGGTGTTGAGCTGTGAGGTCTGGTGTGATGCTGAGTAGATTTGTGTGGTCTGGTGTGATGCTGAGTAGAGTTGTATGGTCTGGTGTGATGCTGTAGAGTTGTGTGAACTGGTCTGGCATGATGTCAAGTATAGCTGTGGTCTGGTGTGATGCTAAGTACAGTTGTGTGGCCAGTGCGATGTTGAGTAACGTTGTGTGGTCTAGTGTGATGTTGAGTTCTGAACATGGATGGGCGGTTCTACTATACACGTTCATGTCATGTTTTATGGCTCCTGAGGGGTAACTGATCTGTACGGCAGAGGAGCAACTCCTGCCACTGAAAGTGATCTACCTCTACCCAGTGCTTTATGCATGTTGATGAGTATAGGCATGGAAGACTTTTGGCATGTGGAGCATGAAGTGCATGGCAACATTTTTATTCATGTAACTGTGTTTGTGAGAGGCTGTATGTGTGACAGGGGGCACTAACAGTGTTTGTACATGCTGAAAGACCTACAACTACACCCTCTTATATGTTCCCCCCCCGGGGGATGGCACACAATCAGGAGAGCTGGTAGAAGGGCATGCTCCCAACCCAATCATCAAAGGCACCACAGAATGGTGACAATGTGGTGGGTAGAGAAGAGGGAAGTGAAGTGTCAGGGTAAACAAATCTTAGTAATGTGGGAGTGAGAATAACCAATGGAGTGGACTGGTAATAGAATGAAGTGTGGAGTGGTGTGACATAACTATGAATAGTGTGTTGTATGTTGTGGCAATAAGTAATGTAGTGGAGCAAAGTAGTGTTTGGATTTGGTATATCTTAGCTGACTGGGAATGCACTGTAGCAGCAAGTACTGTACTGTAATGTGAAGCAACATGGTGCAGTACTGAGTTTAACTATGTTGTGTAGCAGCGAGTAATATGGTGTGGTATGGCACAGGAGTAAGCACTGTGTTGAATGAAGTAGAGTGGTGTGTAATACAGTTGTCTGTGGATTAGAATGATGATTTACATGGAATGGAGTTGTGCAGCAGTAAGATATATGCAGATGTCAAGAGTGGAGTTAAGTGGTGTGGGGTAGTGAAAAGCTGAGGTGAATGAAGTTGAGTGGAGCAATGTGGTGTGGTGTGATTTAATGGTGTGCTGAGCTAAATGGATAGGAGTGATGCAGCAGTGAAAGGAATGGTGTGGAGTGGAGTGGAGTGATGGTGTGTGTTGTTGTTTAGCGGTAAGCTAAGCTAAATCAGGTGGCGTGGTGTAGCAATGAAAAAAGTGGTGTGGTGCATAAGTGTTAAGTGTGCAGCAGTAATGAGTGGCATGCAGTAGCTGACAAGTGTATACTACAAGTAAGAAAGTAAAACAGTGTGATACAACAGTTAACAGTGTGGAGTGTCATGGTATAGCAGTGAGCTGAGGATGGGGTTGCATGGTATAGCAGCATGCAGTGTGGAGTGATTTGTTATAGTGCTAAGCAGTGTGAAGTGGTGTAGCATAGCAGTGTGGAGTGGTGTGGTATAGCAGTGTAGAGTGGTGTGGTACAAGTAGTAGGCAGTGTAGAGTGATGCGGTATAGCTGTGAGTAGAGGTGTGGTATAGCTGTGAGCAGTGTGAGGTGATGCAGTACACCTGTATGGAGTGGTGTGGTATACCAATGTGGATTGGTGTAGTTTTGCAGTGTGGAGTAAATGTGGACCATATAGTAGTGTGGGATGGTGTGTTACTGCAGTGTGGAATGGTGCTGTATAGCAGTGTGGAGTGGTGTGGTATAGCAGTATGGAGTAGTGTGTTACTGCAGTATGGAATGGTGTGGCATAGCAATGTGGAGTCCTGTGGCTTAGTAGCGTGACACAGCAGTATGGAGTGATGTGTTACTGCGATGTGAAATGGTGTGGTACAAAAGTGTGAAGTGGCATGGTATGCCAGTAAACAGTGTGGAGTGGTGTGGTATGGCAGTATGGAGTGGTGAAGTATAACAGCTATATGGTATTGCAGTAAGCAATATGGAGTGATGTGATATAGCATTAAGCAGTACAGAGTGGTGTGGTGTGGCAGCAAACTGTACAGAATGGTGTGGTACAGCACTGAGGAATGGTGGAATGGTGTGGTATAACAAAAAACAGTGTGGTATGGTGTGGTATAGCAGTATGGAGTGGTGTGGTATAGCAGTATGGAGTGGTGTGGTACAGCAGTGTGGAATGGTGTAGGATAGCAGTGTGGAATGGTGTAGGATAGCAGTGTGGAATGGTGTAGGATAGCAGTGTGGAATGGTGTGGTACAGCAGTGTAGAATGGTGTAGTACAGCAGTGTGGAATGGTGTGGTACAGCAGTGTGGGATGGTGTAGTATAGCAGTAAGCAATGTGGCAGTGTGTTATATGACAGTTTGGAGTGGTGTGGCATAGCAATAAGCAGTGTGAAAAGGTGTGGTATAGCTGTACAGAGTACAGTAATGTGGTATGACAGTAAGAAGTGTTAAGTGGTGTGGGGTTTGATACACCAGTGTGGCATGGTGTGGTAGAGAAGTATGCAGTGTGGGGTATGTGATGCAGCTGTGAGTAGAGTTTTGTGGTGTAGCAGTGAGTGGACTGGCATGGTGCTTATCTCTCCCCTCATCCTAATCGGCAGGAGGGACACGGGAACACGGCAGCCACCAACTTCTCCTGCATTGGGAAGGTTATTGGAGGCTACTATGCTGACGTCTCCACAGGGTGTCAGATGTTTCACGTCTGTACACTCAACGAGAAAGGTAATTGTGCTTCCTAGCTTACAGGTAAAGGTGAGACGTAAACCTACTCAATATCCAGCACTAATACAGTACCAAATTTTCTGTGACAAACTTTTCAACCTCTGCTACATTTGCTTAAAAAAAAAATATATATATATATATATATATATATCTTTAATTAACAGTTTTACTGTACTCTGCAGTGCTGAAGAGGGACTGATATAACTGGGCAATGGAGTTATCTGGTTATATAACAATCTCTCAACTCCATCCCTATCCTCAGAAAAGAGGGAGGTGGACTGTAGAAGGACAACTTTAACCTGCAGTCCTCTGGGTTCATATTCTGATGAGCCTGAGGACACAACAACAACAAAACAACATTACAAAAAAAATGACATCATCATCATCATCAAAAGTGTGGTGGTAGGTGGTGGCTACCATCGCCCACTTGATGTAGAACTACCTACTTCTATATCTGTGTCTGCCCTCCTCTCGTTCTGCTTCTGTCTTTCCTTCCTGTCACTTTTTACTACTCTTCCTTCCACTTCAGGTGGCTCTACAATGAATGACAAGCTTAATGGATTCCTATATACCAGGAATCCATTTACAATGCTGGGTGGTAACCACATAACCAGATAAAAGGGAGACATGGAGCTAACTGGGTGGAGAAACACATATGAGGCATCCATCCAGGAACCATACCTCGAAACTTTTTCCTGTACCTTGCTGTTGCTGGGCTCTGTTAACTGCAAGGGAACATCAATTTCCTACACAGGACAACCCTGAAGGGGTGGTTGCTTGCCTCTAGTTGATGGGTCTGTTTGAACAACCACAACAACTGTACAGTTTTCACAGTGACAACAATGCTCCCTAATTCCATGTTACACTATATACTTCACAATGCTGCACTTTCATAAAAGAACATACAATACTGCTTGCAGAAAAGTAATAAAAATTCAGAAATATATTTGTAAGCTAAAGATAAAACAGTGAACTTTTCACAGATCACTATTATTATTTTACTTTTATTTCTCTATGCTCCACTAAGCCCAGTACCAACTCACCCCATTCAATCCTCATAAACCTATACATAAACTAAACTTAAACTTATATCAGTTTCACCTGATCTCTACAGAACTCTGCTAATTTCCTGTATGATAATACAATACTGATCTTCAACATTTCCCTCCCATGAAACTTCCTCAAATTTTGGGGGTAATATTCAAGTTTCAGTTTGAACCCAATCTCTTATTTAAAACCTGGATTACAACAAAATCCCTGATCCTACATATTCACAACAAAGTTTTGAGCCACTTGGGCACTTGATCTGAGGTTTAGTTGATCCTGCCACCAATCTCTCCTTGCTGTCTGAATCCCCAACCCCTTATGGATTCCCTAACCATCCACTTTATTTAACCCCATTAGTTCCCACATCATCTGTTAATTCATGTCTCTACTGCCTATCCCAACTCCGTTAATACTAAATTTACCTAATTAAGTGACTATATCTTCAGCTCTTTAATGTTCAGTCAACTGACCTCCAGCGCCCCTATTCACAGGTAAAGCGCACTATTACACATTCCGCTGTCTAGCTGGAACAGTTTTTGACCAAGAGACTCGAGTGTGTGAGAGGGCAGATGAGGTGGATTGTGGGCGCTCAGAGTCCTTCTTCTACCTCAACAACGACCTTTATGGCCCTGGCATCATCCCCTCTACTGCGTGAGTTGGCCAGATTATTAACAAAGTTCATTAATTAGGACTACCAGAATGCTCAGCATAGATGCAGAACCACAGAACTCATTGGTAATACCATTACTTTAGACATACAACACATTTTTGCCTCTGGGAAAAATTCAAGACATCTGAGAGATGTCTAGACTGCAACAGAATATGATCCACCAAAAAAAGACTAGATTTAATGCTCTTCTTTGCTCATCAAAACAAGTTACGTCCAGTAGCTTAAAACATATTATACCTTATAAAGATACCAGATTATTGTTGGAGGTCCACATCTCTCTAAATCCATGACAGTTCCTTGTTCAGGTCATACTCATACATATTTTCTTGTGATGGTTTGATCCACCGTGGTCATTTCTACCTCTGATCTCTTATTCTGGCATTTTTCCCCCTATACTGAGGTTGTCTTCACTGCTGATACAAGAATCCTGAAAATAATAAGAGCAAAAATTTAATCCCAATAATATATTCCCTTGATGTACTGGAACATTAACTTGCTTATCAGAACTACCTTCACAGTACTGTACTACAGTATGGCCCTCCAGCCTACTGATAGAGTACCTGTACCAGTAAATGCTCAAAATAGTACCATTTCCAAAGATAACTCAATAGGAGAGCAGAAATTTTGGCTTCTGTAATATCCCTTTGCACCTATATCAGTAAGTGTTCAAAATAATACCATTTCCAAAGATAAATCACTAGGAGAGCAAAAATTTGGCTTTTGTAATATCTCTTTGCATTCATTCTACACATGCCACAGTTTATCCTTGAGAGAGGAGAGCCAGCTAGGATAATTATTGGGAAGGACTGTAGGGTACAGGCTATTCTGGCAGGGATGTGTAGACAGATATGATGGTGTGAATGTGCCAGTTGCAGGAGAAATGAGTGGAATCTGTCATGAATGTAATGAGAGTAAAGAAGTAGATTACACCAGTGAAACTATTATTTGATAAACTCATTCTTCAGTTACATCAACATATGCTCCACATGTTGGCCTTGATGATGAAGAAAAAGACAGATTCCAGAATGACTTCATGTGTAGTTGGTGGTATGGGGGATGATGAGACTGCAGATTTAAATGAGGAGTTAAATGGTCATGTAGATAAAGCAGCTCAAGAATATGAAGGGGTGCATAAGGGATGTGCATATGATACGAGGAATGAAGAAGAGAGAAGGATATTTGAATCTGGAGAGGCTATCTATCTATCTATATACCTAGGCTGCTTCCCCCAAGGAAAGGGAGGTAGCCGAGACAGGACGACTCACTCTCCATTTACTCATCCATTCAAACACATTCATTCGCATCTTAGCCCCAAAGGGGAGAACGGACAGATCCTCACCGCATCACACCGCACAAGGGTCAACTGCGCAATGCAAGCAGTGACATCCACAGCAGGGCCCGACAGCTGAACTGGTTTACCCCTGCCACATCATAACAGACCCATCCCCTTACCCGCACCTGACCTGACTAGCTGATCAGAGGCAGTGAACATAATTATGCGCAACACGCATTTTAGGAATGAAAAGTTGGCTTATTACATATGAGTCTGCGGGTAATAGTAGCCAGATTGACCATTTCCTGGTCAGGAGGTGAAGAATGTTAAAATTATAGGGAGTGAACTGTGTGGAGCAACACAGATTACTGATATGTGAAATAGAGCTGAAGGAGCAGGTGATGAAGAAGAAGACCTATGCACACAGGGAGAAAATATGGAAGTTAAAAAAAAAAGAGGCAGTAAGGGATGCCTTCTATAGCAAGCTGAGTTGAGTGGTCGCTGAACAGGGAACTGTTGATATTAGTGTTACTGAGCAGTACAGAGCTCTCAAGAACAATCTCTTCAGAGTTTCTGATTCAGTGTGTGGATGGACAAGGGGCCTTCCAAAGCATAAGGTAACATGGTGGTGGGATAAGGGTGTAGAAGCCACAGTTAAGGAGCAAGGAAGACTTCTGGGAATGGAAAAGGTGGTAACAGAGAGGAATATCTGAATGCCAAGTGTAAAACTAGAGAAAGTATACAGGGCAACATCTGAGTCTCGGAGACTTTTGCTGGAAAACCTAAATAGTGCTGAAAGGAAGAATGTGGTATTTAAGGTGGTAAATCAAAAAGATAGGGAAAACAGAGATATCATTGATGGGCAGTGTGTGAAGAATGATGAAGGAAAGATAGTGGTGGACAGTGAAAATATTAAAGTTGTTTGGAGACAACATCATAACCAGCTGCTGAATCATGAGTCTGATTTGGATAGGGAAGGTTTGGAGTCAGCGGATCGTGTTTGGCCCTTGGCTTTTGACTGATGCTGCTATTGTGAGCAGCACACCAAGCAGGATGCAGTTGAGGAAGGCAGTGGCTTTGTCTGGAATGACTGCTGAAATGTTGAAGGCCCCAGGAGACATAGAAGTAGGTTTAGTTACTGATTTGATAAATTCAATTTTATATGAGGGGGGGACAGATGGATATGGAGGTGTTGGTGTGATGGTTGCGGAGAAATGGGTGGAATATTTTATGAATGTTTTGAGAGTAAGCGATAGGATATTGGTAGTGAAAATTCTGTTGGGTAGAAAGATAGCTGCGATTATATCGGCATATGCTCCACAGGCAGGATTGGATGAAGCAGAGAAAGATAGATTTTGGGATGATTTAATACGTGTAGTGGGTGGTATGAAGGATGATGAGATAGTGATTTTGGGAGGGGACTTAAATGGTCATGTAGGTGAAGCAGCACAAGGTTATGAAGGAGTGCATGGGGGATGTGTGTATGGTCTAACGAATGCAGAAGGAGAAAGGATACTCGAGTTTGGGGAGGCAACAGACATGATTGAGTGCAACACATATTTTAGGACAAGAGACAGTAGGTTAATTACATATGAGTCTGGGGGAAATAGCAGTCAGATAGATTATTTTCTGGTTAGGAGGGCCGATAGGAGGTTAGTGAGGGATGTTAAAGTTAAAGGAAATGAGGAGTGTGTGCTGCAGCACAAACTATTGATTTGTGATATGGTGCTTAAAGAACAAGTGATGAAAAAGAGGACTTACGTACCTAGGAGGAAAATATGGAAGCTGAAAAACCAAGTAGTAAGGGATGCCTTCTATAGCAAGTTGAGGAGAGTGGTGGCTGAACAGGGAGCTGTAGACAGACGCGTTAATGTACAGTACAGATCCCTCAAGAACAATTTCGCGAGAGTTACTGATGTAACATGCGGTTGGACAAGAGGACCACCAAGACATAAAGTAACTTGGTGGTGGGATGAGGGTGTAGAAGCTGCAGTTAGGGAGAAAGAAGAAGGCTTTTCCGGGAATGGAAGAAGGGTGGTAGCAAAGAGGAATATTTGGCTGCAAAGCTTAGGGCTAGAAGAGAGGTATACAGGGCAAAGTCTGAGTCACAGAGACTATTACTTGATAACCTAAATCATGGGGAAAGGAAAAATAAGATATTTAGGGTGGCACATCAAGTGAAGAGGGATAATCGGGATATTCTAGGTGAGCAGTGTGTGAAGAATGATGAAGGAAGGGTAGTGGTGAACAGTGAGGATATCAAAGATGCATGGAGAGAGCATTATAACCGGTTGTTGAATGAGGAATCTGACTGGGACAGGGAAGGTTTGGAGCCAGCAGACCCAGTGTCTGGCCCTTGGCCTTTGATTGATACTGCTACTGTGAGTGAGGCAATAGGCAGGATGAGGGTGGGGAAGGCAACAGGTGTGTCTGGGTTGACTGCCAAAATGCTGAAGGCCTCAGGTGATATAGGGGTGAGTTTAGTCACTGACCTGATTAATAGGATTATTTATGAGTGTGTTGTCCCAGATGATTGGCTGAAGAGTGTAATTGTAAATGTGTATAAAGGGAAGGGTGATGGCCTGGAAAGAGGAAATTATAGAGGCATAAAGCTTTTAGATCAGATAATGAAGGTAACGGAGAGAATTTTAGAAGGTATGATTAGAGAAAGAGTAAATATTGATGAGATGTAGTTTGGGTTTATGCCAGGTAGGGGGACCACTGATGCTATATTCATTGTTTGTCAGCTTCAGGAAAAATATATTGGTAGGAGAAGGGATCTTTATTTTGTTTTTGTTGATTTGGAAAAGGCCTTTGACAGAGTCCCTAGAGAGGTGGTGAAGTGGGCACTGAGAAAGCTTGGCTTGGAGGAGTGGCTGGTTAGGGTGGTTATGGCTATGCATGTGGGAGCTCACACCCAGGTAAGAGTGAATGGAGATTTGAGTGATGGGTTTTCCATGAATGTTGGTGTGCATCAGGGGTCAGTCTTGAGTCCCATGTTGTTTATCATGGTACTTGCAGCCCTTTCACGTGACTTTAGAAATGGACTCCCGTGGGAGTTGTTGTATGCTGATGATTTGGTGTTAATTGCAGAGAATGAAAGGGAGGCGGAGGAAAGGTTCAGGAAGTGAAGAGATGGTATGGGGCACAAGGGTTTAAGGGTAAATGCTGATATAACAAAAGTGATGATATCTAGGGTTGGTGGCGGTACTGTCAAAGACTAGGGAGAGTGGCCATGTGCAGTTTGCCACAAGGGCGTGGGAAGTAATTCCATCTTGTGCGGTGTGTTTGATAAATGGGTGCATAACAGATGTAGTGGTATCAGAGGTAGATTGTGAGATAATGCTGATTTTATGTGTACGGTGTGTTGGGGTGAGCAGGTGGAGATTGTCAGACGTGAAAGGATTGAACTTGCTGGTGAATCTCTTGAGTGTGTGGAAGAGTTTTGTTATTTGGGAGACATGTTGTGTGCTGGAGGTGGGGCTGGAGCTAGCTCTGTGGCTAGGGTGAGAAGTGGTTGGAAGAAGTTCAGGGAGCTCTTGCCTCTCCTGACATTGAGAGGACTCTCCCTACGTGCTAAGGGGTCTTTGTATGCAGCATGTGTTAGGAGTGTAATGCTGTATGGTAGTGAGACCTGGGCAGTGAAGGAAGAAGATATTCGCTGGCTCAGACGTACAGAAATGACAATGATTAGGTGGATGTGCAGTGCGTCCCTGTGTCAAAGGCCTGGAGGGGCTGGGTTTATGATGGAAGAGTTGAGATGTAGGATGGGACTGGAGTGTATTGGTGTTGTGATGAGGAGAGGTAGATTGAGATGGTTTGGACATGTGGAGAGGATGGGGGATGATAATTGGGTGAGGAAGGTGAGAAGTGTTAATATTGGGGGTGGGGTTATGAGGGGTAGACCGAGAAAGACATGGGACGAGGTCATTAAGTGTGACCTCAGGGTTAAGGGACTGAACAGGGAGGCTCCAGTGGATCGTGCAGCGTGGAGAGCCGCCATTAGGTGACCAAGGCCGACACATGCAAGCATGTTGGAGCCTTTAAAAACGAAACAAAACGACTTGTGCCAGATGACTAGCTGAGCTGGAGTGTGACCGTAAATGTGTAATTGAGAAAGGGTGATGTCCTGGAAAGAGGAAATTACAGAGGTATAAAACTCATGGACCAGATAATAAAGGTAATGGAGAGAGTCCTAGAAGGTATGATACAGGAAAGAGTGAATACTGATGAGATGCAGTTTGGGTTTATGCCACATTCATTGCCCAATAGCTTCAGGAAGAATATATAGGGAAGAAAAGGGAGCTGTACTTTGTTTTTATTGATCTGGAAAAGGCCTTTGACAGAGTCCCTATGGAGGCAGTGAAACGGGCAGTGAGAAAGCTTGAGATTGAGGAGTGACTCGTTAGAGTGGTCATGGCTATGCGTGTGGGTGCTTGTACCCAGATGAGTGTGAATGGAGATTTGATTGACAAGTTTTCCATGAATGTTGGCATGCATCACAGGTCAGTCTTGATTAAGTCCCTATTGTTTGTCATGGTGCTTGAAGCTTTCTCACATGACGTCCAAAATGAACTCCCATGGGAGATGTTGTATGTTGATGACTTGGTGTTGACTGCAGAAAATGAAAGGAAGGCAGAGGAAAGATTTGTGAAGTCAAGAGACAGAATGGGGCACAAGGGTTTGAGAGTAAATACAGATAAAACAAGGGATGATGTCAAGGGTTTGTGGTGGTACTGTCAAAGCAGAGAAAGTGTGGCCATGTGCCATTTGCCATAAGGGTGCAGGTGGTAACTCCATCTTCTGCAGTGTTTGTGATAAGTGGGCGCACAAGAAATGTAGTAGTATTAGAGGTAGGCTGTGAAATAATGCTCATATTATGCATGCAGTTCGTTCCTTTGTTCATTCATTTTTTATGGCTCCAGCATGCTTGTGTGTGTTGGCCTTGGTCACCTAATTGCGGCCCTCCATGCTGCTTGATCTCTGGCAGCTTCCCTATTCAGTCCCTTATCCCTGAGGTCACACTCAATGACCTCATCCCAGGTCCTTTTTGGTGTACCTCATACAACCCTATCCCTAACATTAACACTTCTCACTTTCTGCACCCAGTTATCGTCTCCCATTTTCACATGCCCAAACCATCTCAATCTACCTCTCCTCATCACAAAACCAGTCCCGTCCTACCAATCAACCCTTCCATCACAAACCTAGCCCCCCCCAGGCCTCACACTCAGGAATGCACTGCACATCCACCTAATCATCGTGCAGTGTGTTGGGGATTTAGAGATTGTTAGGTGTGAAAGGACTGATCTTACTGGAGAGCCTCTTGAATGTGGAGGAGTTTTGTTGTATGGGGGACATGTTTTGTCTTGGAGATGGGGCTAGAGCTAGCTCTGTGGCTAGGATAAAGTAGTGGTTGGAGGAAGTTCAGGGAGTTCTTGCCTCTCCTAACACAGAGAGGGGCTCACCCTCTGTACAAAAGGATCTTTGTATGTGGTATGTGTTCAGAGTGTAATGCTAGTGAGTCCAGGGCAGAAAAAGAAGAGGATATTTGTATACTCAAATGTACAGAAATGACACTGATTAGACAGTTATGTATTGCATCCTTGAGTGTGAGGTCTGGAGGGGGGCTAGGATTGCAACTGAAGAGCTGAAAGGAAGGATGGGGCTTGAAGCAATTGGTGTTGTGATGAGGAGAGTTTGATTGAGATTGTCTGGGCACGTAGAGTGGATTCAGGATGACAACTGGATGTGGAATGTGAAAAGTGTGAATGATTGGGGAGGGGATGCAAGAGGCAGATCAAAAAAGACCTGGGAGGCTGCCAGAAATCAAGCAGCATGGACAGCCGTTATTAGGTGTCCAAGGCCGATGCATGAATTATGCTGGAGCCTTTATAAATGATATGAACACAGGCGGAGGGGTGAGGTGAGGAGGGTTACACCAAGCCTCTTTCCACACATGTTTGATAAAACTGAAAAGTTCTGTTTGTCTCTCAAAAAGATTTCTTGTGAACTAGTTGGGTGCAGCCCACTGTGGTCTGAAAAGCTAAAAATTTGTAGGAAAAAGTCCTTCTCCTCCTATGGCAGCACCTGCTCAGGTATTTTAAGTACTGTATATACTGTACTAAAAAATTTTAAAATGCAATGCTCTAAAACAACTTTTCCTCTAGAAGATTATCTTGATACCACCGAGACACCTTTTTTGCTCTCCAAGTACAGTAGCTGTACATCTAGATCTTCCCAGCTTAGTTTCCTCCATTGGCATGAACAACAGGGGCAAGTTGAATGAAAAAGTATATGCCAAACTTAAACAGGGAACTGTCAGATTTATGCCATGATATCTGATATCTTTTAAGGTATGCTGCTACAGCATCAATGTCTCATCCCAGAGCGCATAGAAGAATATATTACCTGCCTATAACCCTCTATTTGCCAGCGACCAAGTCAGTTCTTTGTCAAGCAAAGACTGGTGAGCCAATTCAGCATACACCTGCACTGTCCGCTCTGACACTTGGACCTTTGAGCCAATTACATTTTTTTTCTGGCTATCTTCATGTAGTCTCATTTAGCTGTGAAGAGACTTTTCACATTGGAAAGACTGGATACAGACTTCAGTTATGTCTTCACTACAAGAGGCCTCCCAAAGGTGGAACAAAATGCCCTGGACGTGGCAAAAATATGTCAATAAAGCCCATCACCAGATTAATGGAGCTACAATAATCGTATGGCACAGCTAAGGCACTTAATACCATAATAATGAAACTGTGACCCACAACAATTATATTTTGTAGCAACATCATTATTTGTCATTTATAAAGTTATTACAGAAACAAAAGCTATCATCATTTAAAGTAACAGCAGTCACTTAATATAACAACACTGCTTGGTGTTGCCATATCCAGCATATTACTGCACCACCTACGACCAAATGCAGTTCAATTGCCATAGTTAGTTATCCATGGGAATATGACAGGAAGTTCTGCAGTGGAAAATATAGTTAATTACTATAGGAAAATATAGTTAATTACTGTATACCTAAAGCTTACTTGCATTCTTTTCAGGTAATTAATCCTACATAAACATTAGTACCAAATAACTACCTGTTGCTTAAGGAGTCACTTAATTATTTAATCATTAGCAGAAATCATAGGGAAGTAAGAGCTGAGAATCTTAACTCTTACTTCCCTATGATTTCTACTTATGATTAAATAAGT